>NC_060239.1:5489004-5804154 GCF_021155785.1 Neodiprion fabricii
ATTTTCGCTGTTAATCTCGAAAAAATTGAATTTTCTCATGTTGATTAAATAGAAAATGGAAAACTGCTTTCGAGAATCACTAGATATTAATATTACCGGCTCAAATCATAAAAGGCGTCTTATTTCCTCTTTCTACGACTATTAAACACGTGACATCGAAAAAAATAAAAAAAGCCGATTTTTTTTTAACCAACTCAATATATATACATATATATATATATGATGTATTTATATACCACACTACAAAATTTTTCATATACTAAGAAAAAAATGAGCCACCGCATTTTTTTTCCCCCTTGCATGTATCCAGAATTATGCATACTAGTGTCTTCCCGGGTTTCGAGGATCGCCCCCGGCTTATACATACACATTACACGTGCTGTCATTGCTTCGGCGATCCGCCATCCTGCGGAGGCCGCTACTCGACTCTGTTCCCACGGGAACTGGAACCGTCCGGATCCTCGCTTTCGCCCCTCCTGCCCTTCACCGACTTTCCCCCGCACGTGTCACACGCTCCGGCATTACAACATCCCGAGAGATTTTTCCGCGCGAACTTGTCGTCTCGATCAATGTTTTCCCTTTGCCTTTAAAGCCCGGCAAAAGCAGAGAGAAAGAGAAGGGACGATATTCGGGAATGTGATTGTGGGACTGAAAATTGTTGGCACGGCAAACAGAGTTAGACGGAATCGATACCTCTTTGTATTAATATACGAATGTACGGGATCAACATTTTTTATTTGTTTCTTTTTTTATTACTTTTTCAGCGAATCTTTGAGAGGAAATCATATAGTACGCAAGCTTTTCACTCTCTATGCCTGAATACGATTTCCTATTTACCTATTCGCAATTGACAATATTAATTGTCTGAAATAAGTTATCCAAGGCATCAATCTGCCACTATCAATCAAATTTTCTCATCCAATTTCGTGCAAATGACGAGTACCATATCACGAAAGAAACACGTCGTAACACGTACAACTTGACGTATGAGGATAAGCGTTTTGCGCCCGTTAATAAGTTCTTGATATTTACTTTGAAACGTTCTCAACAATTCCGGCAAGTCAGAATTTCGAGGGAGAAAAATACGTACCTACCATTCTGTTGAAATAACAGAGGAACTGTAGTGAGAGAGTGGGAGAAAGAGAAGGGTGGGAAACTAGAGTGGGTGATATCGGTAAGAATACATCAAACGAACCTAAGGAGAGATTTATGTGGCCTTCACCGTAATTTCATTTCACTTCTCAGATTATACCTTTCGACACAATAGGGTAGAATTGTTTTCGGAAAGGTTTTCTACATCCGCAGTTTCGTAGGTTATAAAAATATCCGAAATTTCGAACAGGGCCGTAAAGAATCGGCACACTTCCAACGCTAATCCAAGAACAGTGCCTTATAAACCAGCACCCCCGTGTTCAGATACCTAATAATAATCGAGCCGTCGAAATTCCCTCAATGCCACGCACGTGTCGCTTAATATATCATTCGATGAATCCATAATATATACATGTAATCGTACGTGTAGCCGACCAGAAGTAGAAATATAACTCCTCTATGCGTCGGGGCGAGCAGTTGGTTCGCTTCTATAATAGAGGACTGCGGAAAGTTCCCTGCGGAACATATTCGGCTAAGAAGGAGAATTTTACGATCAAATATATTTTCGAGATGAATTTCCCGTCCCTTTCCATTCCCTCTCCACCCCCGACATGTCAACCGTTTTCCACCGTACGGTCGCAGGATGACATTTATATCGTAGAGAAGAAAAAGTTATACTCTCGCAGCTATGACGGCAGTTATGACGGAGGCGGTGCTGCAAAAAGCCTCGAATAACCGCCGTTATTCCCCTCTTACACCAGGCTCGGTTACGTAACATAGCTTATACGACACTCGTTCCAAGACGTCAAATAACCTCGCGATAAAAGTACTGTTTTTTTTTTTTACAAAAATTTAAGGAAAAAATGAAGAAGCTTTCGATTTTCGTTTCGATGTCAAATATTTCTCACACACGTTCGCGCCCGTCCCTAATTTTCCTCAACATCCGGACAAATTAACCGAACGAGGAAAACTTGATCAGGAGGATGATCCCTGTGTAATAAGGAAAGTATTCGATCGTTCGGGTCTCGAGTTTAGGACCCTCCGGGACGCGTCGCGAGGTGTATGATTCGGGGATCGGATATCCGGGGATCTGATGAATTTCCCGACCCGGGTTGGTACCGGAAGAAGACCGACGGAGGAATGAGGGTGAAGGGGAAAAGTCAAGGTACCCTCGTAAATGAAAGGGAGGGAGCGCGTATGTGTGTGTGTGCGTGTGTGTGACACCTCGTAGGACACAGAAACAGACATCTATATCTACATTTGGTGCAGGATCCAGGCACTTTTCTCGCTGGGTCAATAGCGCGAGCAACGCGGCCAAAAATTCGATGCTTGCTTGGATGCTTGCGCAGAAGAAAACGAAGAACAAGAAGAAGAAGATGAAGAAAAAGAATAGGGAAAAGGAAACAGGGATGACTGGCAAACCCGGTCGACAGCTGTCGAATCTCACGATACTCGGGGAGCTATCCTGGAACAACCGAGTGATTGTCCTTGCTGGTTATGCCCAGCACAGCCTCTTTTTATCCGCAGCCTTTTCAACCGGCGACAATTTCGGTAGCCTATTTTTGTTTCTTGCACAGTTTTAAGTTTTCCGCGCTGTAAGGTTCAACGCGGAGTTGATTCCTGATTGCGATTTTAATTACACCCCCCCCCCCCCCCCCCCCCCCACTTTCTCTCTTCCTCTTGCAGGAGTTTCTCATTAAAGTTGATGAAAAATTAAACGCAGCATCATCCGCACCTCGGTTAAGTTTCCGGACGAACCGCTGCTTTGTTATTTTACGAAGGGACGTGAATTTTCCGGCCAATCTGAACCACTAAGTCATCGGCAGAGAGGATTTTTCCTCCCCATTTTCTCCCTCGCTGCTCGGTAGCGGAGGTTTCGCGTCAATTTTACGATTATGCACCTGACCGGCGAATCAGGAGGCACTCTGTAATTCGACAAGCGTAAAAGTGCAGGATGCGATCGACGTCGCTGCGGATTTCCACCGACAGATAAATCTTCTTGCCGTGTAGAAGCGGATGCAGCCGCGAAACATGCGCATTAATTGAATATTTTCTTCTTCTCCGCTCAAGTCGCGAAGCATTATACGCGAAGTATAAACCGATTCGAAACACAGCCGTTAACGTTGCGCGCAGCGACAGACGGAAAGCGATGATCGTTCTTCAGGCAATGCCATTTGTCATTCCGTCAGACGTTGCTACGTACGCGATATACATTACTCATGCGTGCATTGTATTACACGTTTGGTTGTAACGGAATCGAGTGTATATAGGTAACGTAATACGCGCGGAACAATTGCAGTTGAAAATAGATTTGCTCTCCCAGCAAATTGAGCAACATCACTCGCATGATCTGCATATCGCGGGGTTATATCGGAAGGTCAATTTCGTTAAGCGAATTAAATGAGTAGCTGTGTACCAATTACTGTTGTTCAACAGCGGCGTAAAATAAAGAAACGCGAAAAAAAGAACGATACCGACAGAAACAATTACTCGGGGTCTGCAACCCTGCGGGTGCCGTATCATGCTCAATTACACGTTTAACCTGCGACGATGAGTGGATAATGTGAAAAAAAAAAAAAAAAAAATCAACGGAGAAAAAAAAAACTAATGGTACAATCGCACGTAAGAGTGGCGCCGGAATTTTTTCTACCGCTCTTTTTTTTATTCTCAACATTATTCAGAGCCTGAGACTTATGTAAAACTAGCTCTCGTGACAAATGGAAAAAAAAAGAGGAAAATAAAATATACGAAACGCGGTGTATACACTCTGCATTAAAACTGGGTGCGACAGGTGTCAATGATTGTCCTACCGTTTGTTCGATAAAAGAGGTTTTTTTTATTCTATAATTTTTTATTTTTTTTTTTTAGTTTTCTTTCTTTCCTTTTTCCACAGCACGCAATATACTCAACGTTATACAACATGCTGCGCGTATATCTCTACATATTACATTTACATCAGGTTTTTCGTTGTTTTTCAAACGTGAAGCAACGTCAGCTGGGAAGGAAACACGCGTTGAAACTGATCCCCTAACAGACCTTACAGCTATGTTTGAATATAAAACTGTAAAACGTTTTTCCAATGCAAAGGAATGAGCGCCGGGCGATATTTTTTTTTCTTAAAAACGGGTTCGTATAAATCCTGTGGTAGGTATTACAAGGTTGCGATAACGAGTATAACGGGGAATAAGGATCGCGATTATAAGCGAGCCAGCGACCGATCGTTCTGGCAAAATTTTCTGGCCGTCGTCCAGCCGCGGCGATGTCAGTTTTCTTTTTATTGTAACAGTTTACATTGAATTATAGGCGGATTTGTACACCGTATAATAAAAACATATATTATTATAGTGAGTGTACGTAACGGATGGTTTTTCACAGCTAATCCGGATAGAAATCTCCGGGGTGTTGAAAATCTCGCGCGGTTTATCGAAAGTAAGAAACTTATTGTTTTCTCTTTCAATTCAGTCCTATGCAGAAAAGCGTAAAAGAAACACAGACAACAATCTTGAAGCGAATTATTATCGCTACTACGATAAAAAATACCACGCATATCCTGATTTTGTTTTTCTTTTCCATGCGAAGAAGCAGCGTAGTGTATAATAATTCCGATAGACCAATGTGGTTTCCTTATCTGTTGTACCGTCACGTAGAAACTCGGGCGAATGGAGTAGAAATGGAATGGGAAGTCGGCTTCGGATCGATGTAGGTACCCTACGCATTTTCGAACAATGCTGCACGGAGAAACAATCAGTAAGAATATACGCGTCCGTGATTTTATCGGAATCGGTAATTTCCTGTTAGTCTGCTCGGTTTGACTTGATTCATATCACTTTGCTTATCGAGATTTGTCAACCGGGTAACCACGCACACAAGGTGTATAAAGCACCGCGAGTTATAGGTATTATATATATACATACATCTATGGTATTACATACGTACAAGGTCTTCCATAATATCGAGCTCGGGTGAGCCTTCGGAATTGAATTTGATTGAAATATATATGAACGAGACATATATATGACTTTGAATGAATTTCGATAGTTCGTTCCGTAAACAAAAATTGATCAGCTACCAGGTTTCATAGAAATATCACAAAGTTTTGCAGTTGAGAAACGAGAAACGGTATTGCGTACGGTATATAATGAAAAATACAATCGCAATTGTTATATAACATGTGTATGAAGTCTTATTTATGTGCAGAAAAAACGAAGCGCAATAATTGCACGTTCAATTGTGCAACTGTTTCCTTTCGCATAGACACACACATGCACGTATTTGATACGGTAAGTAACTGCGCTTAATTTCAATCAGTGTCGATACGAAATCAAGACGTCGTTAAAATTAAATTCGGCACGTCGTGAGGCAATTTAAAAGATCGATGACATCGCAACGAGGCCCGGCAAATGTTCGCGAACGTAGATACCTACCTACTTCTAGATCGCAATGCTGATGAATGGGCTTGACTAAATTAGCGCCATGCGGTAAACGTGATAGGCGTTAATTCAGCCCACGGCAAATAGAGAAGTATAAAAAAGATAAAGGAAAGAAAAAGAAACGGGCGAGTAAATTGCAACAATTTTGGCTGTAAAAATTGCTGAGTAATTTTCACCGCTGCAGCGGCAATCGATTGGTAGTTGGACGATTTTTTTTTGGTTTTTCTATCATCGCCGTGTTTTTGCGAGCCTCGAATTTCGAATATTAAATGCCTCGTGCCGCATATCTTGCGGTGCGTATTAATTGCGCACGGTGGTGAAAAACATGCACTTGCAGATCACCCGGTGTACGATCGTCACAGAGTACACAACGTACGATAATAGGCTCGGAGTTTTTCTTTTCGTTTATGCATCGAGGAACGCGGGCGGATAATTTGTAAATATACACGTATGCGGGGAAGGTGGCTGATACACAGCGGCTCGAAGCGATGTTCGGCTATTTATTCTTCGGCATGTCTAAAAATAGTGGATTTCTAGCGGGAAAATAGTCGAGGGGGGGTCACTACTACGCGACCTAGGGAACGGGAACTCCGATTCGGGTCGACCGCGACGGAATGGAATGAAGTGAAATGAAACGAAGCGGATTGTCGTGTTTGACGTTGTTACGAATGACTCGGTAGAGAAAACCAATCGATCAAAGCCTTTTAATTTAACGAGACGAGCTACGCAATCATTCGTTAGTTTCTCAACGAGTCCGATCGCCCGACGAACCTATCGTACAAATGCGTACCGTAAGAATTATCGATACTTCGATTCAGGTTTTTTGCCTCTTCGAGTCGACGCTGATTCTCCGCCTCCTTTCCTCGTTTACTCCTTTCTTTTTCCAAACCCCGCGAATCCGACACGTCCAACAGAGAACCAACCGCGATAGTTTCTAATATTACACGCTGATAGTTCTGCCTACACGCACGGAACACACCGAGAATAAACAGATGGTGGATGGGATATTTTTGCGGTAGAAATGTCAACCGTTCCGCCGGATCATAACTGGCCTAAATTTACGCACGCCACCTTCAATCTGCGATCAAGATATCCGCTGGGTCATCTTCGGCACGGAATCTTGTTCATCGGTTGACGCGATCGATTGAAGTTTATTTTTCCACTCGCTCGGGGTTATTTACGAACATTTCATGCGACAAAAAATTACCATCTTTTCAAGATTTTCACGTATTTATTTATACACAAATATTGTAACGTACCTCGTACGCCTGGATGAAACTGCAAGGCAAGCCGGTACTTTTTGCGTTTTCACATCGAAATCTCAGGAAACACGACGTCACATGTCACACTGCTGAAGATACGTTCGATCACTTCACCATGGGAATCGAAAGGCTGATTTAAGCCACCCACGACGTGGGAGGAGAATCTTACACGTCTTGTTATCTTGCTCGAATCACACTCGGTACATCGGAGACTCGGTTGTCGAGTCAGAGGCGACAACGAGCGAACCTTACACCCTTTTGACCCGATCCCGTTATAATTTCGCCGAAGGCTAGACAATTTACTCACGTATTACAGGAGGGTATACCTTGCCTACCTATTCCCGACGGACACTCGCTCACTACTGACGAGCTTCATTCAATAACACGGGGTTTACGGGCAAGGGAAAATTTCGTAAACACGCTCAAAGTCTAGAGCAAAGTCAATACGTCGGGCAGCGCGGTAAACAGACGAGATGATAATTCTTTTAACCGATCTCGATTATTCCTTTCCAGTTAACGCCGATTGCTACCTCATTTTGTTTAAAAAAAAAAAACGAACGTTTGCTCAAGTTATTTTACTCTCATTAATTTATTTCTTCATACGAATTCGACAGCGATTCGATTAAGACAATTAATGACGAATTGACGACTTCCGTGTGTACAGTTAGCGGTATACGGAGAAACGAAATAATCATTCTCTGTACTCAATCATACATCAGTTCCATGCCGTATTCATCGGTAAAAGCACACGAGCAATGACGTCGTTTTATCGGTTTTCGATTCAGCAGCGGCGATCGTTGAATCCTGCATATTATTTCTGTAGGAAGAGCGCGTCGCGTTGCGTCGTAACTGCCAAGAAGGTGAACGACACGTCTGGGTAAGTTGGACGTGTAAGGCGATACAAACTCGAACAAACGTCGCGGGACAACTTCGGTAACAAGGATAACTAGTTTCGCCATGTCTGTTCGACGGAAACACGTCGCGACGGTTTTGACCACGCGTGAATGAGTCACAAGCACGGCACCTAAACGAGTCGAAATATACTCGAGGACTGACGACGAATACTACCGATCCTCAGCGACTGGGGGACATTTGGTAAAGTAAACACCGCAAGGACAAGAGACCTTGACTCTGACCGTCCGAGGATGATTACCTGCGGCAATAAAAGATCGCAGGTACTCGCCGGTTTATGGGGTGAAGTCGGAACGTTCGGAATCCAGCTAATTTATAACGGGCTTTCCGATTATTGTCCGTACTCTCAAGCTTTTCAGCTTGTGCGGTCGGAGCCGAGACGCGCTGAATACAGTCGACGTACCGCTATCTCTACAGCCGATTTTTATCGTCGAGGACAAGTACGTCAATAAACGTTTAGCACAATGCCGAAGGTATGCCACGTCGATCCGATCGCCTGCACGACCAGTCATCCGGTTGGGAATGAATGGCCCCTGATCAATCGCGACATTTCCCCTTCGGGATTATCCAAGATAGTACGTCTCGCCTCAGTTTCGTTTGACAGTTTCACTGAGAGGAAAGAGAGAACGGGCGTCCTAAATATCGCTAATCAATGTTAATGCCTCGCGTTTGGGGCTTTACGCAGTTTCGATTGGGCCACGTTTCTTGTTCGTGTTTTTCAGTGACGGTAATTACGTCACTTTTGTCGGCTGCAAGTATCTGCAAGTGCAGTCTATCGTATGTCGGTGACACCTGTTTCTACCATCATTCCGGCAATTCGTATCATCGTTTAATTTTCCTTTTACCCGTCGCGAGGAGGAATCCCGCGAATAAGCTTGATTTAGTTGACACGTGCCGCGGTTTGCACAAAAGGCGGATAATAGAGCTGACGGGAAACTGAGCGTGCCGAAAGAGTGAGAGGGAGCGGCGTCGGAGGCGCTTAACTACTTTCCTTTGAAAACCGCAGCGCGGAATTCATCGAGAATAATGATAAGCTGAGCCTCGTACCTCGGCGCAAGGTGATTACTGGTAGTTCTATTTTGGAAGAGCGCGGAGCTTTAATGCACGCGGCTCTGCGGCAATACGAGATCTAACGATCGCGACAACGGCGACGCGTCCACAAAGGCCGAGGAGAGGATACCCGTATTGCTATTTCAGTGCCTGCCTACCCAGTCGTGGGTCATTGTTTTGTTGGTCGGACCAGAGACGAGGATGGACGATGCCGACGGAGTCGGAGATGCGACGGTGTCTTATCAACGACGTCGCTTTCCGAGCGGAGCACGAAGAGGAGCCTCGATCCCGGAAACTTGACGGCCAAATATTCGTGCAATGCATTTATATATTCAAATCTCATCTTTTCCTACTTGCTTACTTTTACCTTATTTTACGAGGTATGCCAAGATAATTTTTACGCGTACAATATAGCCCGTTGTTCGCATGGAAAGAGCGATCTTGGGCTCGCGATTAGAGGTACCGTAAGGATGGTGGAAGAAAGACGTTCGCGGGCGGGTCAAAATCCCATCCGAGAGAATTACGGGTAATTGCCTGTTAGAGGCACATCCTATCAAATACGATCAGGGACTTCTACTGGGAGGGGACTCGAGTATGGAATTGTTTAGATTGAATAAGGGGCAGGTCCGAGTGGGAGATAAAAATAAATTGAGGTAAAGATAAGCGGGGATGGATCGCGGTCGTATAAACGTCGAGATATTAGCGCGAAACGAGATCAAACAATGCTGACCATGTCTTTGATTCTGAACGGCAAGGTTTACGGCCGTATTTAGCTCTCATCTCCATTATTTCATCTGAGTAAATCTACATTCTTCTACATTCGTTTTCTTTTCTTTCTTTTTTACTTCATACTTTTTTCATTATTTTTCTATTCATTTTTTGCTCCCGCCCAAAGAAACGGCCACTCAGATTTCGAGACTGACTTACGATCCGATCTGAAAAATTAAGATTCAACTTCGGCTTGAGCGATAGTGATTTGTTTTGACTCGATACAAGCGTGCCCCGTCAACCTCTTGAGTAAGAGGGGAAAAAACGGAGTGAAGATAAAAAAAAAAAGAGAGAAAAAGAAAAATAAAATGAAAGAAAAAAACGAACAAACAAACGCAACAATAAAAAAGCAGAAACCATTCGAGCATTCAGATTCGAAAGTTGAAACGACGACGACGACGACGACGATGATGATGATGATGATGATTTGATCGCGGCACCTACAGCGAGCGCAACGCCGACACAGGCACAAGACTCTGTATCATTTTTAAGAATCCTGACAGTGTGGCGCACACGGTCCGGGAATGGAAAAGACAAATGTGCCACTAAGCTCGGAGATCGAATCTCGGCTGCACAATGTCGCACGCGTCCCGTTGTGACATAATAAGAGGAAAGTACGACGTTGGGGGACCCCCATTAATCAATTACAATTTCGTAACGTACCGCGCGTATGGCTACCGTTTGATAAAGCGGGATACCTGCAGGCACGGGATGGGAATCGAGAAGTTTTAATTCTTCGTCTCACCGCGATCGATCGATCGTTTGCCTTCCAGATGCAACAAACGGCCGGCCACAAAGCTCGGACGTCGAAATCTCGGGGAAAAATATTATAATTTATTTTTTATTTTATCAGTTACGTACCCGCGCGGAACTGACCGGTATTATTATTGCGCCTGTTCGTGCTGTTTCTAAAAAGTAGACGCAAGTTTGTTTATTTCGGACTATCCTCTCGGTCGCTCTGGTATATCGTGGCTCCGAGCCAAGACGCTGTGGAATCTGCGGTCGTGGATAAAATATTGGCAAAGAAGAAAGAATATTTAGGTAATGTTACACTTGTACGAATATACTTCACGGGTCCGCTGTTCATTGTTATTGCGTATCAATGTTATTTTTATTTTCTGCATTTCAACACGCACACGCGCACCCGTCGGCACGATTTCATCGAAAGAGAGAATCCGCTCGACGAAATCATCGACGGCGATTAAAAATGACAGGTGCGTCCCTCGCCTTTGATCCGGGAGACGGATTTAACGAAGTTGACGCGATTGTTTAATTCTGGTATGTTGGAAGAAAAAAAATCAAATAAATAATTCCCACGCTAGGGCAAACGACGTCAATTAATAAGAAGCCTGTTGTTCTAAGCGCCGGCTGGTCTCTTTGCAGCATGACATCTTTTAATTTAGATTCCCTTCGGTGATACCGGCGTTTCTCCAAACTCGCGGGTCATTGTCTCTCAAGGTGCGTTACACACGAATGCCGACGAGGTTAAATTGCGAAACCCACGAAAGTCTAGAGGCGTGTATCAATCGCGACCACACCGTACTCGGCGTGACGAAATCACCCAAGCGTTCCGACGATGCGTAAAAAAAGAAAAAAAGCTCAGCATCGATTCCTTACAAGGTTAGAATTCGATTCCCGTTACCCCTTTTTCTCCAGAATTAGCTAATGACACATCGTTAATTTGCTCGGCGCAGGTTTTACTCGTTATCGATCTACCGGCGACAGGTGGGCATGAAAAAACAACACTCCCGTCATTTATGCTTTGTGTGGCCCCGCGAACGTATCGCTGAGCTCTATGAATGACCGTCTCGTTTTATCGGTCATAATTTCACGGTATGACAAAATGAAAAAAAATAAGAGGACTAAAAGCAGGGTTAGGGTATATATATATATATACATATATATGTATATATGTATATATTATCGCGTCCATTGTCGTCCCCGAATGGAATTGAGCGTGGTTCCCCATCCCCCCTTGGCAAGAAGAACTTTCTAAACCGACTATCTTCGTTCTCAAATGATATTTCATAAGGCTTACTCTCCGACTTCGACTTACCTGCCCCCCCGCCATTTCAAGTGAGACTCTTATCCGATTGAATTTGCTAATTCTTCAATCTCGACGACGTGTGCTGGTACAAAGCGTCTGTTTCATTTCGCTTCAAGATCAAAGATACCGGGGACATCTGATGCATTCATAAACGATACGTACGTACGTACGTATATTATATGTAGTTAGTTGGCTCATTGCGCAACGTTTCACAACACGCGTTCCTTTTCTAGTTTCGATTCGTTTCGTTCCCTTGACTCGTCTGTCTCTCTTCGTCGATCAATCCCAGAAGGTCGACGTCAAAAGCGTCCACACGTCCATTTCGAACGGACGAATGATTCCCCAGAGTCTAGTTGGATCATCATCCGGAGGGGAGAACAATTTTTGCCCGCCCCTCTCATCAGCTGATTTCGTTTTTCTTTCGCCTTGTCAATCGGTGATTGGTCAACCGATCAATTTCACTGGCGTTGCGAGAGCAAAAAAAAAAGAAAAAAAAAATCATCGAGGATCATAATTTCGTATAATGCTGTACAAATACAAGGCACAGACCGAGAGATGCAGAGATTCGGAAACTGTCCAGCGAATAGAGAGGGAAGATGCGACATGGTCCCGAAATCGGTGCAGGCTCTTGATAATAAAATCTGCCACGGATGGATGCGAACTGTGTACGACGTGTAAGTGAGATAGGGATGCAAGTGTGCTGCACGTAACCGATAAATAAAAATGAACACGTGAGCTGTACAACACGGCATTGATCCCACTGCGAGTTAAACCAATTTACGGTCTCTGGAGCGGAGAATTGAGGAGACGCGGGTACGCGGGCGTAGCTAACAAAGCTATTGAAATGCAATTTGGTATGGATTCTTTGACCGGATCATTGGACAGAAATCAATGTAGACCAAGCCGGTGTATTAATACACTGTGCGGCTGTATTCACGAGCATTAAGAGAGCACTGAATAGTGTTCAATCAGGATTTAATTACACAAGAACACTGACGTCTTATACGATTATAATTACGTATCGATCCCGTCGAAGGATGATATTTTCTCGGCGACCGGCAGCGCCGGGCTGTACATTTAACAATTGAGAGATCCTTACCGGGCACAATGGCCTGCACTGGGGTTAACTGATCTATTATTGCGTGCCGAGACGAATCTATATCTCGTTAACTATAATACGCTTTGGATAAGCTTCGAATGTATTCAAGTCTAGCTATCCGACGTATCTTTCAAGCGTTTGACGTCGGTGTTCCAATGGATAGCGAAGCGGTATCGCAGACCCTTTGACCCTCCATCTCCTCATCCCCATCCTCGCCTCTCGGAACGAGTAAAACAGACGTTTCGGACGATTCCATTCACTCCCGCTGCTCCGTCCTCGTCTTTGTTTTTCACATCGCGATATAATTCCCATTATCACTCTTGACACCATTGTAAAACACAAGTATCATTTTCGGAATGAAGCTCTAACGTCATCCACAGATTCACGGCGAAATATTCGCGGCAAAATTTGTTCTTTATTATATATCAGAGTCCACAGGATAGTCGATGGAGGTAAATATCATTTGTCTGTATAAGAGGAAGAAGAAGAAGAAGAAGAAAAGAAAGGCTTCGTCAAAGCTCGGCTCGCAAATGGAGACGCAGCTTTCGAAACTCAATTTAGAAGTTTGCGGGGAGCGGGAACCTGAAGGAAAGTCGGACGATTGAGTTTTCTTACCCTTGAGCCGGGATCGGCGGCTTGCGCGAATCCTCCCCCCTCTCCCAGCCCATTTTCCCACGTCCTCTTCTTAGCACGGTTAACTTTGATCTACCTTTTTTTTCCTCTCGCCGTACTTCTCTTCGGCAAGAATACCGAGGCTTCGGCAATTATCTCTACCAAGGCTCTAATCATACCAATTCAGTTTCGGACTTCGGTCAGTGGAACGGCGTGAGTTCCGTGAGAACGAACGAACTTGTTCGATACGATGGTTGAGATGCTCGACGTCGCGAGTTCAACTTTGCAGTAGCTTGCGAATACCGGCGTACGCTTGTTTTTCTCCGCTGCTATTGAACGCAAGATTTCATTAAATCCTACGACCTGAATTCGGAAAATTGCGAGGAAGCTCAAACTATGAATCGTTGTCGATCAATCTTACACTTTTCACGAGATTGAAGTTAGTAACTTTATCGTAACGGAGCGTTGAGGAAAAATTCACTAATTTGCATCTTCGTACTGACTCTGGATGTGTCAAGTTTTTTGGAATGTAAGATTCCATGATTTTCTTTTTTGCTTTACACCCTCCTCAAGCTGGAAAATAACAATATTTACGAGGCTGAAGTTAGTAACGTTGATGTATCGAAGCGTTGAAACGAAAATTTGCACCTTTCGAATACCTGAAGAAATTGAATTTACAAAATCTGATTTTTCTGACGCTGTATCAACGGTTTACTAAATTTCAACCAATCCTGAAGTTGCAAAACAACGATTTTTTCCAAATACGCATCACTGCAATAGCATTACAAACTTCAGCCTTATCAATTTTCAGCTCATTAGAAATGCGTGACGTCGTTGTATAACCATGGAAGGTGGTTCGCTCCTTGGTGTACAGTCTTCTGGTACAGCTTGCAAGCTTTGCTGCAATCTGTGGCAGACTCGTGGGAACCGTTTGCACAAGATTCTCGCCCAGCTCGCGGAGCGCAAGTTATTAACAACTAAATTACCCCATTCTCATAATTATTCCACGTCGCCTTAATTGGCGTTCAAATGAGACGCGTGCTTTCTTCGCTCGATCGCTCGCGGATCATAGATCCTCGGCAGAGATTAATTCTAAGAAAGTTTGTCCCTGTTTCAATCCGCAGGCGTCCACCTCGAACTTCCGCAAGGATATCCGAGGGGTCTTCGCAAATTTTTACAGTGCACGCGACGAGCGAAATGCAGATCTCGAGTGAAACGTATTTGCATAACAAAAGTGTTCGAGGATCAGTCCCTGGTTCCAACCTCGAACACAGGAGTAAAAACTCGGAACGAGAAGAGCGAGCAATGTTCCCGGCACTCCGTTTCCTCTTGGCTGTTTTTTTCACTCTCGGGTACATCGTACCTACGGTTGGCAATCCTGGCTGGTATGCAGTTCGGGGGATGCATCAGCCAGTCGGCGCAGGAGGGAAAGTTTGACGGCCTAGATTCCAAAAATATCCATTCGCGGTGAAAACAATGCATTCAAGTTTTACTCACGGGCTGTAAAACTTGGCGGGGAAACTACCGAGTACAGCGGTGCTCCGAGGGCGGAATCGGGGATGAGAAAGGAACGAGCCGGGGGAAAAAAGTCTTGGGTATCCGCTCGGCCCGCGCCTTTGTTCCATCTTCTACTGGTTTTAATCAAGCGACCCGTTGTCGGCGGAAAAGTCGCGGCGAGGGCGAGCTTCCGTTATGTCCTTGAAATTAAACATTTCTACCATGCTTTCGATTTAGCGAAACGTTGTAGTCCCGGTTCGTTTCTCTTTTGTTCCTCCTCTTCGCTTTTCCATTTTTCATCGGTTACCCCGCGCGGCTTTTCAAGCTCTGAAAAAATTCATGACGCACGGTGAGTCGAGGAAGCCGATTTCCGCCGCCTACTTTCAAGGTTCGGATATTTCGGGAAGGGAGGAACGAATTCATTCGTTTCATGAATTCTTCATACTGACGTGAAATCGTCCGAATGATTTTTGCGCGGGTGCAGGTGCGGGCATTTTTTACTTGCACGCGGGCAGTTTCGAAGGCCTGAATCGCAACGCTCGTCGAGTGCCTCCGACATATTTAACGAAGCTCGCCTTTACACGCGTGCCCGTTGGATTCGTAGCGCGTGTACATTTCGAGCCTGCGAGGATCGGAGCGTTGAATTTTTCCTTACCTTTGGGCCTTGTCCTGCACACGGGTACCGTTGGTTGCACGTGGGTTTCAGCCGCGGCCACGGCGGCCGATTGCATATTTATAAGCCGCGTGGAACATTCGGCAGTTTCATGAATACCTGAAATCCTAAACCTCGGTAACTTTCAACCCGTAATTTTTAGGCTTTGCGCGGTCGAACGAAGAAGGTAAAAAGGTTCGAAAGAAGAGGGTAAAAATGTGGATACTTTGCTTCCGAATCGAACCGCACTGTTTAAGATAAACTCGGAACTCGACGACCGCACCCATGAAAAAAAAAGCTCGGTCAACGTTTAACGCACTTCGATCCGTTATCATTGCACGGATAAACGCATGGTGGTTGCGTGGGTATAGCATACATTATAGATTATGCGGCAAAGTCGCGGCTCGGTTTCCGGCGATAAAAAAAATCACAAGGGCTTAAAATATCGTGGGCGATAAAAATTTGAAATAAAAAGAGAAAGATAAAAGTCACATATCGGCGGAAGCACGAAGCCACGCGAGTTTGTCGTAAGGTCAACAATAACTGGAGTGTCTCGTACGTTATACGGTTCATTAAAAAGACCGCGATTAATTTCGCGATGAACAGGACTCGATAAATCCAAATATAAATATATGATTCTGAATAATGATGTCAGATGTTGCTCGAGAGTGATGATTACTAAAGAATGTCTCAAAATTAAAGCAAAATTTGAAATATGAGTCATTTGTACAAGAGATAAAGGACACCTTGATCCACCGTGAAGAGATTAATTATTTTTTCTTCGGGATTTTTTTAAGCACGAGGTTTATGCCAACAAGCCCAGGACCACCCACGATTTTAAGAAGGAAATTGAGCGTCGTATCAATAATAAATTCGGTTCCACATTTATGCAAAATGGTCATGGAAAATTTCAACAACTTTATAAAAATCAATAACAAAAATTCACAATCTTTAATTATAAACCTGTGTTTTCCATCAAAGTCACTTCTTGCGTGAAGTTTGGGACACCCTTTACTTTGTCGTGACAATTCGTCGAGGAAAGTCTTCGTGCACACCCAGCGATAACGAGGCATTTAATTAGTAACTACGCCAATAACGATGATACGGTTACGACCAAGGGTTCGCGAATCAAAAATATCCGCCCAATTATTTCCTTCCACCTTGTCTCCGAATCAAACTCTGAATACGTAGAGAAGCAAGAGTCCGTTCCAATTAACACAACGAGAACCGGATGCCGATTGTGACTACTCGCCCATCGATTCGTATTATTTGAAAGCTCCACGCCCGATTGCCTAAAAAAGTTAACAAAACGACGGTCAGCAACGATGCGAAGAAAAGCGACGCGCGTCTTGTGCATTTCGTTCAAGTTACCGTCAATTTGTTTCCGTCTTGGAAAAATATATTACAGTACCGCAGTGAGTCGAGGAATTGGGGTGATTTGCTTCGTAGCGATATCTCCCGGTGGATGAATAAATTGCGGGTAAAAGGGCTGTAAAGATAATTGGTATTTATTAGTGCATTCAATGGGCGCGGTAATAACCGACGAAATTTATGGTGCATTCGCTCAGCAATCCGCAGCCTGACATGAAAACGAATGGCGTGCAAGTGCCGTGCGGCGCTCTTCTGCACCACTCGGCGTGTTTATTTTTCCTTTCTCTCTTTTTTACGGTTTTTCGTTTTCGCTCCATTTTCACCCGCGTGCTTTTTCGGCCGGTGTCGTTACGTTGCAGTCCTTTTAACCGTCGCATCGCATCGCGTGGCTCGCGTAGTGAAAATACCTGAAAATATTCCCTGAACAGTAGCTACGAGCCCCTCGGGATCCCCGAGTAAAGGGGACGAAATTATGTCTTCGCGTCTATAACCGGACCCTCCACTCTTCTCTAATTCTCTTTTTCCTCTCCTCCTACACTCTCTCTCTCTCTCTCTCTCTCTCTCTTGCATTCGTTTCGTTTCCTTTTGGTAAACGTTGGCGGTCGCCCGGCCGCCCGGGCAACTCCTCGGTTAACGATCGCTCGCCGCCGACGGTCGTCAATTTCTGCGTGTTACAACCTAGTTCTGCTGCCTTTCACACTCCGCTCGGAAAGAAGACAAAAATATATAAGAGACAAAAATTAGGAACGCCATAAATTTTCGTACATACATGTATTACTCCTTGATAATACATCTTGCTCGAAATTTCAACCGGCGATAATCAGAATAGAAAAATATCACGTTTCAATCGATTTCTATCAAGTAAGGGATTTTTGATTGTTAGATTTTGTTTTTCATTTTCAGTTTATTGAAACTTAGATACACGGAGAGCTACTGATGTCAAAAACTTTTCAGCTGTGCAATGCGACCTTTTTTCTTTCTTTTCTTTTTTTTCTCAAATCACCTTTATAAACGACACGATTTTGTGATTCTACAATATATGTATACATACATGTATTATCGGTACAAAATTTCGTATATCGTATGTAAGTTCTCTTTAAGTAAGGAGAATTATGATTTACACGAATAATATTTACCGATATAATTGGGATGTCAGTTTCGAAAAAAGTAAAAGATAAATGTGCAGTTCGTTTAGGGTAGCCACAAATTTTTGGGAAAAAAATTCCACGACGTTTCCAAGTTTTCCAGGAGCTGAAACCTAGTTTTTCCCGACATCTTTCCAGTTCTGGTAAATTACTAAAACGTAAATTATTCAGCTTATTGACTCTATATTCGGTTCAAATTCAATTCGAATCAAAGAAAAATATAACGTACAAAAAAGTGAATTTTAAAAAGTCAATTTGTTTTCGGGGAGAGAAAACGTAAATTTGTTAGCTCAAAAAATCATTTCTAATTTCCACGACGGAAAACCGATATTATCAGTTTTTCCCAAGAACAAATTAAAAATCCGCATAAAATTCTAGGTTTTCCAGATTTTCCAGGTGTGTGGAAAATGTACCTCGTGCCTTAAAATGAGAAAATTTTCAGGATTGTGAATAAGAATTAACGGGCCACACGCAAGGCTACATCACCTCACACGTGCCTAGGATTACACGTTTATATTACAGCCACAATACTATTTTACGAGGCATATAAAGAGCGTCGCGCCTCACGGCGGTACAGATATAATGCCGAGGCAATGCGGCGTCGCAACGCCGCGCCATCCGACGACCCGGTAGTCGATCCGCACCGAATCCACCCCTCTGCGGAAACGAGAGGAAAAAAAGTCTTTTTTAAAACTTGGGCAAAGGCGAAATTCTTCCCCACCTCCCCCCACTTTTTCAACCAAAAATTACAGGGATGATTTTTAATCCCTCGATGCGGCCGACCGCCTTGCAAATCCACGCACGACACACGACCGTGAATTCCACCCTCGCTTCGGTCAGAAATACCCTCTGTTTACACACGCCGGCAGCGGCAGGCTCAGCGTGGGTGGAGGTTGAAGTACAGAAAGATCAGAACACGGGAGGGTAACAGCGGCGAATTATTAAAGAGATAAAAATTTATTTACGTAACATAGAATTTTGTAACGCAGAAAGGTCGAAGCAGGGAACATCAAAATACAGAATCGGCGAAATCAATGCAGGGAATCTACTCGTATGTGGCTAGGATTCCGAGGATTCTATAAATTTCGGTATCGATATACTTCTCTTTGCATCTCTCTATATTCTGACTTGTCGCGTTTTTTTATCGCACACACGTCGGAATCTAGCATCCAGGTTTAATTGTCAACTGTTTTGTTGACTGCTGATATAATACGGCAAAAAAACTCTGTGCGTGGGTTTTTTCTCCGGATTCGGTAAAATTTGAAATTTGCATCAGCCGTTTTGGATCCATCTTTAATTTTTTAAATCCGATTTCAGATTCGGAATCGGTGAACCCAAAAACTCATGATTTGTGCAAAAGACGTATACATGTAGAGGGGTAACTTTCTCGGAACTGAAGCATTCCTTCAATTTTCACGATTTTTATTTGAATAAATTTGTTTCTAACAATAATAACTCACATCATATCGCGATAACGAATCACGAGTATTGAAAACCTATTAGTACACTGTTAGAAACAGCAAAAACCCGCATATAAATATATTTTCAAAGTTCTCCAAACACACAAAAAACGGATATAATAATACAGGTGGTAAGAATACTTAGCACTATGATTCAAAGGGTTAATCTTTCTACACTGAGATAAAATTTCATTTGTTACAGTGACCAAAAAGAATTCAGTGAAACAGGTATCGTTAAAAGCAAACTGTTCGAATATTGTTGGAATTGCGAAAAACGAGGTGCGCGTAACCATTTTGCGCTATCGTCGATCCTTTTTTGGTGATTGCAACGCAAAATCAGTTTGTTCGGCTTACTCTACTTTTTTAGTCAAACAAGGCTTTAACGTCAATTTATCGTTGCAAAAATATAGCAACGGCGATCGTAATGAGAAAGAATAGCAACGGCTACTAGACTTTCCGGTAAGAGCTATAAAACTAATTTTCACAAAAATGAAAATAGTCAAGGACCGAGCGGTAACCGGAACTAAAAATTTCTTTCGGTGTACGCTCCCACCCCCAACCGAAGCCTGTTTGAACATCAAGTATTGGACAGTGTTCAGGGCCGTAGGCAGCTCGGCGTACGTCACGTCGGCTGCCCGCGGAGGCGGCAAGGGTGCTCATCGTCAGCGACGAGGAGTATCGACCCGTCGCGTCGCCGCCCCAGGACGAAAACTGCCCCCCTCTCCCCGTCGACGTTCCGCGTTCTCCACACACCCAGAGTCACCTATGAACGGCGCATTCGCTGTGCCTCCGCATCCGCGGCGACATTTGCACGCCCCACCTTGTTGCGCAGGATAACATCCTTCCGGAATTGTTTTTGAAAATTCAGAGGATCGTGGGAAGAAAATACATGCCGGTTTGTACACAATTTTTTACCGACTTTTGGAAACAGCTCGACATTTCGCCTCGATTCGTCTCAAAAAAATGTTTAGTTTTTTTGCAGCAATAATAATTTAGACGCGAGTAAATTTTATGTGCTTTAATATGCAACCCGTCGCTACAAGCGTCGTCTCGGTGCAGCCGTAAAAATAATTCGAATTACTTCTCTCCGCACGTATGGCGCAGACGTTTATGTAATTTTTAGAGAAAAATTGGGTCTTTAACGCGATAAGAAGAATTCCGTTGTCATTGCGAAATTGTAAGATCCGGAAAAGTATAATCGTTCCGTATCAAGGATTGCAATGTGATTTTTTAGTCAACTGCTATTAAAGAAATGACTTTTTCGCTCTGATTTATGCCGCGTCGATAAAAATCCGATATCGAACGTAACGAGAATGGAATGTGCCGACTTGTTAATTCGAAACAGTTTCAAGTCGGTGCGATGAATGCGGTTAAAAGAATTCCCCTCCATTGCGGGGATGATTAGGACGACACGTGCAATAACTGTCCTGAAAAAATTGCAGAAATTGGCCTCTGCCGTTTACGTCTGCATTAGATTTTGCGGCAGCTCCGCGATAACTTCCCTCAAAGACAAAGTTAGGGTTTTGGCCCCCTGCGCATAACAGCAGCCCGGGACTCGGAAGACTGTGTGTGTAGGTTCACCACGTGTCACACGCCCGCAAAGGGTGAGGGAGGGAGATACGTACGTGCAAAGATACATATCTACAACCCTAGACGACTAGGCCGAGCGCATCGATCGGCTCGCAATGCCGCTTCTCTGCCTCAGATTTCGCCGCAGCTTTGAGCTCCGAGACAAAAAGAATGCTCGCTCTTTCGTCGGCCGCGGGCTCCGAGGAAAGTTGTAAAAACGAAAGGTAGGAGGGGGAGGCGGAGGTGAAGAGAAAAGAGAAAAGAGAAAAGTAAGAAGCAAAAACCAAAACCGAACAACAGAGACAGCGAAGAAGAAAAAACAAGGCGTACTCGCCGCTTACCGGGCAGCTGAATTGGGGGAGGAGGGAGGGTAAGAACTAAGAAGATAGCCGAGGTATACAGAGGCTTGCGGCCATTTGTCAGTCACAATTAATTTTGAGCCCGGCTCCCTCTTTATTCCTTCGTATTTTCCCCGCTACTTTTCCTTCTCGTTGCTCGGTTTGTTTTTATTTTTATTTTTATCATTCGTTTGTTTTAAAATTTTTTTAACATTTTTTTTTTCTACCTCTCTCTTCTCCCCAACTTACCCGGGTCCGTTCGCTTGTTTGGTTGTTTGTTTGTTTAGACTCGTTTATACGTTTCCGCACCCTTCTCGTTATACCTCTGAAGAAGATGAGGAGAAAGATTGGCGGAAAAAAAAGGAAATGAAAGAAATTGAACCGGGGTGCGGATGAGAGGGAGGAGAAAGGGGCTCTCGAAGGGTAGAAACACCCGCTCTCTCCTTGGTCCACTGGTATCGAACCGATGGTTTTAAATTTCTCTGCCCTTCAATTCTCGTCTTACCTATTTCCACGACGTATACCGTAACTTGTAGTGTCTGTTTACTTTAGCGAATCACCTTATACTGCAGCTATACTACCGTAACAATCTCGGTTCCACGGTGGCAACGGAAATCGAAATAAAATATACCGTGAGGTTTGCCTCACTTTCATAGTCCATTTCCTCAAAATGCCCTGCCATTTTTTCACCGATGATACTTAGCATCATGCCTCGGAAACGATCAAGGCAACTTATAGAAAATGGTGTCGTATAACTATTCGTTCTACTACGTGAAATATATCTGTATTCAATTTGTCGTCGATTATTGCTAGTGAAGTTGAAAGAATTTTTCTGACACAACAGCAGAGAAATATTGTTTTCCAATATTTTCCCCGAGTTTTACGAGGATTTAACGAATTCCCTTGATAAAGGCGAGGGGTGGCTGATTAAAAAATCGAAGAATACGAATTAGATACGGAGATTTGGATCCACCCGACTTCCATGATCAATCGCGACTGATCTACCATCCCCTGTACCCGGCACGTGTCAGCGAATCGTGTCGAAGTCACGACTTCCGCGAGTGTAAAGAAGAGGGGGAGAGGGATGAAAGGAAGGCGGAGGAGGGGGAGCTTCTAAAGCTCTGAGAGGAAGAATCTGAGGTATCTTCCTTTTTATCACCGGGTCAGCAAAAATTTTAAGTCGAAAGAGAGGGTCGTTTATGGGCTCGGAGATGGGAGAGAAAGAGAGAGTGCGACGAGTCTATATTCTATGGAAACGAGGGCAAGCTCCTCGCTTGTTGATCAAACGTTGTTTCTCGACGGCTAATTTTTAGGGGAGGAACAAATACGGGGGACGAGGGAAAATCGAAATTTACGACACACGGAGATTCTCTTCACCTTATTCGTATGCGCTTGTGGTCGAAAATTTTGGCATAATCCCGAATTCTCGAGAGATCTTTTCCCTCTTTATTGTCTTCCGTAATGGCGTTATCATTTTATTTCGAGGAAACTTATATCTCCATTCGAGATTCTAGTTCGTATAAAACGGATCCTCCTCGAACGACAGAAACGCAAAAGTCTAGGTTACTTTCGGAACGCAATATTTCTCGCATTTTTTGATATTGTAAATAGAAATAGCTGTCAGATTCTCGATAAGATTTTTTTCAAATTCTCCCAAGTTGTATTTGATTCAACAGTGGAATAATCATCTCGCGATCGAGCTTTAAAGAAATAAGACACTCTGACCTACTCCAAGATTACATAACCCCTAAAATTACTCGGGCGTACAGAGTCCTGTGACTATAAGGATAATTTCGGAGTATTTTCGTCTAATCAAGCTTCCCAAGCGGCCAAAGAAACAAGAAATAAATCATTCAAGTAACGAGAGTGAGTTCGGCTCTATTTTATCCTCCTCACTATAGGTATAAGAACAGGGCGTAAGGTTAAAGAAAAATGGGAACGTTAAATATGCACGTATATTCGATTCGCTTTATTCCAATTCGCGTTACTTTACCCCAAATTATTACTTACGCAAAAGCAATAATGTACCGCTTCACTCGATCGTGCGTAGAAAATTAATTTCTATTTCGAAATAATACGCTAGCGTTATATACCGAGCATTATTTTTAGCCCGCAAAGATGACCGTCGATGAACGAAAAATGGAAGAGTAAGAAAGAAAAAGAAAGAGTAGAAAAAAAAAATCCGAACCACGTAGCCCGCAGGAAGGTCGGAGTGTTTTCTCATTTTATTTCTCTTTTAGCTCCATTTTCACAAAGGCAAAGTACCCGCCATCAAATATTAGCTGAAAGTTCGTCGAGGGACTCTGCGAAACGACTGGCTCGCACTTATTTTCTCCTCTTATAATTCTCGTAAAGGGAAAACATTTCCTCTATTACCTTGCCGCTTTCCAGCAAGCGTAACTCGCACGTGGAGCTTCAATGAACCGGAAAGTAAACATTTATACATTATAGGCTACTCGATATTCGATGTTGAATTTTTTAATAGACGGCAGTCGCAAATTAAATATGCCATTATTTTTCGCGTCTAACGATCGGTCGCGTATCAGCCCACCTGTAAGGATCGTACCTAGAATAATAGAGCCGGGCGTTAAAAATAGGGAAAGATCCAGACATAAAAGTTTGGTCGATAAGCCCGCGTTATGCTTCTTTCTCGCTGTTCTTCTCCCTCTTCCTTGCTCCTCGACGTTTACGCAATTACGGTAGAACAACTGCAATCACGTAACTCGATTATAATGGCACGATATATACTCGTTATAACGAAACAACCTGTTTGAAATTAGGCTAGGAAAAACGGAGGTCGAATTTATAGTCTCTTACACGAACATACAGCATAATTGAAGTGTAAATTTGAGGATCGGGAGATTATAAAGATGAACAAAACCCTGTAAATATTCTCCGAAGAATTTTAGCACTCGAAAAACTTCACTATCTTCATTAATTAATAGCAAATTTTAGTAAAATGGGTATAGTTAAATTAACGGTTCAAATATTTGAGAAAATGTGATACGAATCACCGTTTAGTGGAAATTCACATTTATTAATGTTACATTTCATGATTATTGCAACATTGATTCTGTTCATCAAATTTTTTTCGTAAATTAAGGCGGTAACGTCAATCTGTATCACCGATTAATCAAATTGTAACCACAATCGAAAAGAGTGGTTTTTATCCTCGGTGACGGTTAAAAAAAAAAAAAACAACAACAAATGATCATTTCGCACCCGCGATCAATACATATTTTATGGAAACGGTCAAAGACTGTATAACAATGACGTCACTCGGAGGCAAGAATTTAGGTAACCCGTTTCCGAAGTCAAGGGTGTCGAGGAGGGTCAAGGCGAGGTAGATTAATCTCGGTTCTATTTCCCCGCCGTCTTATTCTTCGGCCGACATCTCCGCCCCACTTGGCGCGATATTGGGACAATGTGAAAAACGTGAAAACCCGGGCAAGAAGGCGGAGAGAAAATAGACTTACCGCTTGCCGGGGCCTCGCGGTATTATTCGGGAAAATATATTTACGATTGCCGGTGTCTCGCCTCCTCGCTCGGAGCGCAAGCCGCGCTTTCGCCTCCCCTCATAGCCAAAAACGAGGGTGCGAGGCTTTCCTGGCACTCGCCCGGCCTACGTGCGGATTCCGCCGAGATAAGAGAGCCGTCAATTCTTAATAGGAAGAGCCGCTGCATGCGGGAAAATCGGGATAAGATACGATCAGGGGAAAAGCTCCTCCTCTTCCGCCGTGCCCCAGCGAATATCCAACGAATTTTCAAAAGGCAACTTTGGGGCGAAGATGCGTCGCAGGCTCGAGGCATTTGGTTGGATCCCCGATGAATACCCGCTCGACACGCAGACACACACACACAAACACACGCGTGTGCGAATGAAGACGAGAAAAAAAAAAGTTTCGCAATTTTACCAAATTTTACGGCGAATACCAAAGCGCGGACTTCTCATTCGATGTTCCGTATCGTTAATTTTATCATTTTTTAGTTGAACGAAAATAAAAAATTTCTTCCCTGGTTTCCAGGCTCGTCGGAATAAAACGAATTCGCATTCGTCGATTCGAAGTGTCGAAACGCCGAGAGGTCCGAACCCCGAACCATAACAAACTTGTTGCGATAAATCGTCGAGGACTGAAACTATTCCTGTAGGTTTTGAACCTTCGTACTAACGTCGACCGACATTTAGTCGTATAACGCGACACGCGTAACGGGTCAACCTGAACTTTGCCCCTCGTTCCAATTTTATCTGAACGAAAATCATCCCTCGGCTCTGCTAAATGATCGCCTCGGGACATTTGCCGCGGGGTTGAAATCTTACATCGAACAACATCGGCCGAGAACGCGATCTAGGATAGTGTAATTTTCATCGGTTATACAGCGTGCCGTTTTACTTGTTTTTCTTCTTTTCCTTCGACGGTGTAGGCGAGAGGTAATTTTTGGTAAAAGGTTCGGATAAGAGAACAAATTTCCATTAACTTTTCGCCCGAAGCTGGAGGGAAAATATTCAGCAAAATTTACACCGGGCTGTCTGAGATAAAAATACGTGCCTCGCCTCGACTCGACTCGACTCGACTCGACTCGCCGCCTTGCAGGCCTCTTGGGTTCGTGATAAAAGTTGCGAGACGCAGCTTTGGTGGTTACCAGGGCGAATCTCACCCTCCGATAGTAACCGGGACCACGGCTTAGTCCTGTACCTACACGAGGAAGAAAACCGGGACGAAGTTAAGTCGTGCCGACAGTCTTGCGCGTCTCCTCCACTTTTCGGCGTCGCGGTTGATTTGTCGCCACTTGCGTTCGAAAATTTCACCTAGCATTGAAGCGGATGTTAATTTAGTCTTCGCGTTAAAAAAAAAAAATACCAATTTTTGGTACAAGGGTACAACAGAGCAAGAAAACATAACTTGATCAAAACGTATTGTCTATCAGTTTGCCCAATAATTACTCTACTTATTGTTACTGGCACTCACCGTAGGTGTTGCAACTCTAGTTTATTGTGTAAATCGAAGAAACGTAAGAAGAATATTTACGATGCGATTATCTTTTTCGTTTCTACGCCCGACAAGCGGGTGAACAAATTTCTCAGGCAAATATCCAACCCCGTGTAGATCCGCAGCCAACCGAATCGGTATTGTCGCCTCTGCTGCGACCCGTTAAGCTCGACGAATTCAATTAACATTCGGATGCTTGGGATGTAAACAACGGGTTGTTTGCAGAGGCTGATTTAAGGCCGTTTAACTTCACTCCGATGCGTCGATCCGACGAACGAGAATCCTCCCTCCCCGTATAAGAAACGGGATTCGGTCGGGAAACAATCGATTTGAAAGCCCGTCCTCCCCTTCGCACCGGCAATATCTTTGGCTTGCAAAAGTTCGAATATATATCGGAACGAGGAAGAGTTTTTCGAACTTGGAGAATACACAGGACGGACTTGAATTTCACAATTTTCAACCCTCGTTCGTGTATTTGCACGATTCAATATCCGCAGCTCGATTTATAATAACTAAAACTAAAGTCTGCTGATTTATTTAATCAATTTACGACTGTGCGTCCCGAACAAGTAAGAAATAACCGAGACACGAGATATATGCAGAAGATACAGGAGTAGAATTTCGCTCTATTTCATCCCCCCGAAACCTTCGAAATTCGACTTAACGCTTACAGCAGTAACGATCTATGGATCTCTTCTCCCTTCTCGATTACATCTGTAATTGAGAGGAGAAATTTTACTCCCGTCTCTTCTCCAGATTCGTCGTTCGTTACTTTTTGACACGGTACCCAGAACCGCCGTGTATATTCGCAAGATAAATTTCTCGACAAATTCAAACGAGAGTATCTCCGACTCGTCCGAGTGAAAAAAAAAGCAAGAATAAAACGGCAAAGGGGGGGATTTGTGAAAAAGCAAAATACGTGAAAATATATAAACAAAGAAAAAGGCAGATCCCGCGAGTCGCAGCATCAACGATTGGTGGTCATGGTAACGCCCTGCCGCGTTCTCTCCTCTCGTTTTGTCCCCCGTCGACCACTCGGCAAGCGTTTCGCCGTTCGGATTCCTCTCACATTCACGCGTATCTGCACCAAGCAAGTGTATTAAACCCGCGCCATTTGCCTGGCTGATCACGAATGGGCATCCGGCCTCGGTCCGCGGTGAAATGTCCCGGCGATTCGGCCGCCCGGCGCAGGCATTATAAGTAATTTGTAGGATTTGCGGAAAAGCGGCTCAATGCCGGCTCCGCGCGCGGATATAACAAGTTGCGGGCATTACGGCTGCGACGTGGCTCTGCGGGACGTAGAGACGCTTAAGCAGCTCCATCCGGGGCTTTGCCTCGCCTTTGGCTCGGCTCAGCCTTCCCAGGTTTAAGCGCTTAGCATCGGGTGTTACGGAGCCGGCTGCATTCGCCTGTTATAACCTAATTACCCCGCGATAGATGTACGATTGCCCACAATCACCCTCGCCCTCACCCACGAATCGCGATCGCTTCCGCGAGGACGGACTTGGTAACCTTACCGTAACGATGCGTCTTTGAGAAAAATCGCTACTTCTCATATTCGCGCAGTAAACCGGTACGAACAAAACGTAGTGTTGACCCTAGGACCGAATTTAACGTTCGCGCGAGTAAAATGAAGAATTATTGAAAAAACAGAGACTCCGTGTATGTATTGCGTATTGTTTTACTTTTTTTGCTCCAAGAGTTTTTTCCCACATCCTCCGTCGTTTTTTGATAAAACTAAGATTCGAGTCTATTTCTGAATTGTTAAATTTTGTCTCAGAATTACGGTTCAAAGTTGGCCGGGGTCCAGGTGACCCCCGGCAAGTGATATGGTAGTTTCCACAGGTTTAAATGACCAGGGTTAATTTGAAAAGCCAAATCCTCGAAAGTCATTTTAAAATTGTCAAATACAGATGTTTTTTTTACTCTGTAGTTTCCTTACGCTAACGTTACTGACTTCGGCCTGCTTTGATACCGTCGTCAGCTAATGGAGTTGATTCGTTCACTCTGCACTCTCTGCAGTTACTAATCGCTGTAGACGGATGCTCGCTTTAACCCTTTCGGTCAAACAGTTTTCAACTCAATATTTTGGCTTGAATTTCGTTACTACTCGGGGATACCTTCGGTCGCTGATCACGAATCTCAAGTCAGACTTTGATCGTTTCTACATCCAAGGTCGCGCGAATCCGATATGGCGGATGGAAAATCGAAAAAACTATCAACATTCGATGATTCTTACCGAAAATTAGACTTTCAGACATCGGTAGAAACGCACAACGGTCACACAGGGTGAAAATTGATACCCTGCTCCAACAATGAGTTCCCAAAATTGAATATCCAAATACGCGTGTAACGTTTGGGGTGAAATTCCCCCAAAAAGACCTGTTAGGGTTGTGTAATAGTCGTACGAATTAACACGGATCATTTGAAGTCGTAAATAAACTGTGACAAGGGTAGGGAATTGAAATCTTTTCGATGGTACGCGGAGAATCCGACTGTTGCAGAGGACGAAAGGGTTAACGCCAGACGACTTGGTACACCCTGCACGCTGCGGAGTGAACGAACGTCTAATGGCGTGATTCCAGGATCTCTTGCGAACTCGGCTCGCGTCGTTATCGTCGCAACTCGTAATCCGAACACGCGTGATCGTCTCATCTCGAAGAGTGATGCGTAGTGAGAGAGTTCTGGACTTTTTGCCGGAGGTCGCCGATGGGTGTAATTGGATGCCGAAGGAGTAAACCGGGGTGGTTATAGGTTTTTAAACGATACGTTGAATGGGAAGGAGAAGGTTTCTTCATCCGTGAGAACGAATTACGAGTATTATTTATTTCTCTACGACGGCGACTTAACGACGATGCATTCGTTATCCGTATGAATTTAATTATATACCGTTCAACCATGTGAACAGATTTCTTACGATATATTACTTACCCAGCCGACTTGTCGACCGATCGACGATCGTTCCTTCAGCTTTGATACGGTCCAGGTGCCATGCGATCCGTTACACGGTCAGCTGTCAAGAAATACGTGGAATGAATTAACATTAATCTACAACGCCGATTAGATGTTACAAATCCACGTCTCGCAATCTAGTTCAGGCTAAAAGCACGTCCCACCGAACGATTCAATCGTTTCGGAATGAATTGAAACTGTCGTTCGTAGAGTCGGAAGGCTCCGATACTCTTAACGAGTTTATTTATGTAAGAGAATATTTTACGGTCCGACCTTCAGAAAATCTGTTCTCACCGAGCACGAATACATTTTATATCACAAGTGCTAGGGCGCATTTAAATTTTTTACTACTCTCATATAGCCAACTAATCACGATTTTTCATCCGGTTTGTTTCAGGGGAGCTTTTTCCGTGGTCCGACGATGCGTCCAGAAAAGTTCGGGTCTCGAGTTCGCGGCGAAGATCATCAACACCAAAAAGCTCTCGGCCAGAGGTAAGATGTAATTCGAACGAATCATTTTTCTCGCATTTCTCTCTCTCTCTCTCTCTCTCTCTTTCTTTCTCGATCGTTTTGGTGTATATATCATATATACATGTATATGTATGTATTGTATATAGCAACCTGCGGTGCAAATTGACTCGAAGGAGACAGTAATCGATTGCAGGCGGTAAGGGATTGTCTGCAGCCGGGAATTCGACGATTTGTCAGTTTCCTAAAATCTACAGGTTGTCGGCGTATCCCGAGACCTTTGATAATACACCGTCGGAAGTGTATTACGCAAGAGAAGTATCGCATCCAAAGTCGGGCCATAAATTTCGACCAATTCTTTCCCGCTGTCACCCTCCGGGTATATATAGTCATAGGAAGAAAGAGAACCCCTCCCAATCAACCCTTGTTCGCGCCGTGTGCAGGAATCTATATTAAAAACGTATTCGCGACAACTCGAGCAGCGCCAAGAAGAAGAAAAAGAAGAAGAAAACGAAGAAGCTCGAGGAGCTACAAAGTTAATTTCCTCGGTTGATGATGTTTAAAAAATGTAATGAAAAAAAAAAAAACAAAAGAAAAGAAAAAACATAAATACCGGCCTTGTACAACTAGCGCGAGGAACGGAAGTAGAATACAATTTGACTAATGGCCAGATTTTCCTTTGTACGCCGTTTCGCCGGTGTTGCGACTCTGTGTAGATGTTACTTTGATAGCTGGAAATTAACGGACCTCCGTCACGTGACTGTAAATATTCCTATTCTTATATTCACAGCCTCGTTTGAACCGGGTTATAAGAAATACCCGACGACGTTCCATTTACTCATTCATACATCAGCGGTTCATTTTTATTCGTTATCAAGTTCTTTTTTTTTTTTGTTTTGTTCGCCTCCCGATGGAACTTCTTTATCGCTACGTAACGAGTCGCGGTGCAGGTAATTTCGACGGTTTGAATTATTCATTCGACTGATGGAATCTGGTGAAATTTCAACGATGGGCCTTCCGGAGTAAACATTGATCGTAGCATAAATTTTTAAATGATTCGAGGTAAATAAACGTTTCACCTCGTCCAGCTGGAATAATTTTACGGAAATGAATGAATAGACGCATTTATCGTTGATTGGCACGGATGCCGGCTCGGCTATATAAAATTTCCACCGACCAAAGTGATTGTAAACGAAGCCAGATGAAGGCTAATCCAATGAATAGAAATACGGTGTGTAAACTCATCCGATAAACGATATTACGTTACAATTAATTAAGTTAGGACGCAGTTGGGTTCCGTTCCGTACGATGTCTTCGACAGAGTCCGTTCTATACCCATAATGTATACCCTGTATACGGAGGAGAAATTATGCCTCATTTTATTTTCCATTCGTCAAAATTTTTCCCACACAAATAACTTCGAGTTTCACTTGGGTAGTCAGAAACACGAGAAGAAACTTTGACGAGGCAAGAATCGTCGAACTTTTCGCGGCGCGGCGGCCGGTATCAAATTTCGTGAAAAGGCAGTTTTTCCCTCAAAGTTAAGTTATATACGCAGACCTCCTGCTCCTGCTTCTCATAGTATAATGACATATGTATAATGCATGTACATACATTATCCACACATCGATACGATGTGTTATATTCGAAAGGTTTACTTTACCACTTTCTCAGATTGTTATTATTGCTGTTATTGTTGTTATTATTATTATTATTATTATTATTATTGCCCTTTCCATCGCTCGAGTTTGCCGCAAAAACTTGCCAAACTTCAGTTTACACACTCCCTCGAATCGTAACATAATTACTACAGCCACGCAACTTCGCCGACCTGTAAACCAAGAGTTTATCAAATTTTCTCCCAGCTGCGCGTCACAACTTTAGTTTATCATACGCACTTTGATACAAGCTTTGGAATTGGTCGTCTATTCCACGCTCCACTTGTCTTTCTCGTTATGAATTTTACCCCTCGTTAAATTTATCGGGTAAGCGACGAAGAAGCCCTTCTCAGATGGTTGATCGATACGGATCGCGACCAACCGATCCTACCAAGTTATGACCATCGGGCAGTAATATTTCTTGACTCGCCTCGGCTCGCCTTTGGCCCAATTCGCTGAATTTTATCCCTAGATTTCTCACACTGTGCGGAAGGTTCAGTCGTCGAGTCCATTAAGATTATTTCACCCCTAGACGGGACGGCTTCCGGACCGTGTATACGGATTCATAGGTGTTCGCCAATGTGAGATTCGGCACGGAGGAAGAAGGAGAAGGAAAAAGAAAGATCGAGGAGGAAATAAGCTCGTAACGCTGGAGGATTGATTAGTAAACGTAGCAGCCTGGCCAAGCTTGAGCTTGAGCGATGCCGTGTCGTTTTGCTTTAATAGCCCCCCTTATCCCCCCCCCCCCCCCCCAGCCGCTTCTCTTCTTTTCACCGGATCGATGCAGCCAACGATCGCAAGAATTATACTGGTAATCCTGAAATATTAAACGAGGTCACCGTGCTCGCGGAGAACACGCCATAAAAATTAACCGAGTTCCTCGTTCACCCGAACGGTATCCGGGATATACAGACCTACGTGCCGTTGCCTTTTTCGAACGCTATTTCGGAGTGCACGGGGTTGGGGAAAAAAAAACGCTTAATCAAAGCTGACGAATTTCAGGAATTTGAACAAGCTCATCCCCGCGGAGAGGTGGAGGAATTCGGAGGATATGACGGGGAAAAATTGAATTCCGACACGCGTGGTTTCATCTACGTAATCTGTAATTGGAAATTACAGCGAGATGGTTCTGCAATCGTCTAGCGAGATGCCGAAGGAAACGTTTGAAAATACACGAATGTTTTCGTGGCAGTTTCCGCGGACTCGACGTCGATGCGTGAAATGAATAAACGTGAGAAACGCAGGAAGAGAAGATGAGCCGACGAGAATCGGCAGTGGCAGATGGGCCGGATGGTGGTGACTTTGTCATTTCGCCCGGCGCATGCCGATCCTAACCTTAGCCAACTCGAGCTGTTGTCGGAGGAGAATCCAAGCGAGTCGATCTCTTCCTTGTCTCGTTCCGGTAAAAGAAATTCCGGTCTGTCATGCGACCGCGTTGCGTGTCTTTCGTCGGTCGCCGCGTGTCGACAAATTTAGCCTCCGGGTCACGTACGTGCGTACATAGCAGCTGGGAAGAGTTTGGTTCCACGGTCGGGGTCCGAGACGCGCGAGTGCGGGCGGAAGAAAATTGGAAAAACGAATTTAACGATTTGTTGCACCATTTATGGAGGCGACGAGATGAAGAGACTTTGAGAAACCGTGCTTCGACGTATTTTCGATCAGCGCTGATACGCCGGTGTTGAAATTCGTGAGAAAATGCGATCGCCACTCTGTCGGGAACATTATATAATCGCTGGCTTAATTATCGTGAGCATGTCGAACTCGGGGACGCTTTCCGAGCGATGCTTTGCGACAATTTTTCTACCGCGTTATATCCAAGAACTTTCGGGTTGCCATAGCGGCGAAACCACCCGGCTTCGTTTCGGGATCGCGTTATTACATTAACGACCCTACAACGAAAAGCGTTCATTCGTAACCCAACTCCTCGCAAACTCCGGCTGAGTATGCTTTCAGAGGAAATTATTAGCTCTGGATGAGAGGGAAAAGGTCAGAGGTGACGTTACGTGTCCTGCGTATATATACATACATACATATATACATGTATGTATATTTATGTCTGACATCGGCCCCCCGAAACAGCTCTTTTATATAATATTGTACACATTATAAATATACAAACCTAATAACACACGTGTTGTACAAAGTTTTTTCGATACCAAACATGCCGCGGAATAATATCTCTCACGATTTTTCATCTCACGCTGTGTTTAGCTTCATCAATTTTATCATCGATTTATTTAATGGGATTTTTCACATCAACATTTTTCCAGAAAATACAAAAAAAAAATAAAAAAAATTCTTTCAGTATCGCATCAATGGGAGTGATGCACGAAAACGAATGACTATCCAAACAAAACAAATAAAAAAATTGCACGAGAAAAGAATAAAAATAAATAACTATAGAAATTTTTCAGATTGATCAGTTTTCTAATGTAACTTGTATATTACATTCACCTGTTGAAAATGTTTTTTAGTTGTATACAGTAAGAGTCTATATTGTGTAAACCACTCTCGTTACCGCAGTGACGGAGATGGAATTTTTTTAAATTTTATATAGTATATATATATATTTTTTTTTAAAGAACAAAAAATCTCATACCACTTTTCATTTCGTCGGTAAATGTTTGTCTTCGATTACAACTCGCTAACGGTTGGAAAACGAAAATCCTACAAAAATTCACGAGAATATTTTAACGGGATTAGGTAGTAGCGTTAAAAAAAAAAAATTTGCTAATTGAAACAGAGACGGCGGTGATGATTTTTGATTCGTCTATCTGACGTGAAAAAGCCCGTTATATCTATCATGCGATTTTGTAAAAGATGTAAATTTATTTCATACCGTAGAATATTCGACCTGTTATCGAAATTGAAAAAGGGATTAAAAAGGGGAAATAATGGAATAAACTGAAACCGGAGCAAAATTCAGGCCGCAGAGGGATGAGAGTAAAAAATATCGGCGCTGACCGAAAATAAATATCGCATTGATTAATATTCGAACAAATTATTCTCCACAAGTGTTTCAAAGCATCAGGGTGCAGGGTGCAGGGGTGGTCGAAGGCGGCAAAAAACGACGTCGGCGTCGGCGTCGGCCTTGCCCCAGTGCCCTCTCGACCCGACGCCGTCCCAACCACCCGACCACCCGACCACCACTATCGTATTCAAACTACGCAGGCCGGAGAATATACGTATCCAGCAAACTCCGTACGGCATGCGCATGCATACATGCATAAAGGAGCGGTCTCCAAAAGGCCCGAATAACGATCTGGAGCGTTGCCTGCATTGGTAAACCACGCCGCACGTTTATCCGCAGTTCAATTAGAACGGAAATAAAGTCCATTTACGAACTTCCAACGGCCACCCGGTATCGACAGGTCGGTTTCACCTTGTACCTTACACACTTGCGGGACGTTATTTTTATTCTTTTTGCGAGGATATAGCGGAGGTGAATCCATTGTCGAATACGCGTTGATTGATCCGTGCAGCAGTCGGCGTAAGCGAAGCTTTCAAACGAACCGCTGATTGCGCTGTTGATCCGCAACTTTGAAGAGAGAGAGAGATCTTGGAAAACGACCAATTTGTGAAAGTAAAGGTCGCCCGCACGGAATAACTCGCAGAAATTTTCGAGTAACCACCTTGATAACTCACCGAGAGGAACGACGAGGTGCCAAGAATTTAGGAACCCTGTATAAATATGTCGCTTTAGCGAAAGTCTCGATCGCTTTATGCGTATCGTGTGAATGATTGAGAGCAAAGACGCGAGGGAGTGAATTTCTTTTTATTTTTATGGAACATCGTGTACCGTTCGTACGTGTATGAGATGAACGAGATTACGTAAAATCTGACATTTACCAAAGTATAAGGTATGCCGATCGGAAAATTCTCTTGAAAAAGTCTCTCGAATTCTCCGAATACCTTACTTCGCTGAGTAAGTAAATAAAAAATATCACGTTTCTGTTTCTGGAAGTCGGCCGTCTACGCAGAAGTCTCTCGAGTGTGCGTTTTAGCTTTGGAGAACGATGTTTCGATGAAAATATACGCACACATATTGCCATTGTCGCGTCTCGAGCACGAGAAGTATAATATTTGTCGTGTACACCTGCTGTATACGCAGGTTATATTATGTACATAGGTATAAAAAGACGGCGGGAAATACAGACAATATAGCTGTATGAAAATGACGAAGAGGTAAAAAGAAGAGAAACGGAATGATAATAATGATATGCTTTACCTCGGATACGACATGGAGAGATAGAGAGAGAAGAGAATTTGCTACAAAGAACACTGTACAGCTCGGGAGGAGCTGCGACACAAGATATTTGTACACAATGGAACGAGACGAGAAAAAAAGAAGACGAGAATCTAGGTAAGGCATAAATTTCGCGGAGCTAAAACCGACGGAGAAACGCTGGGTTCGCCACTCTCGGTGCCTTGGATGATCCTGCAGGTTGTCGCTGGGCACTGACCCGGCAAATGGTTCTCCCCGTTGAGCCACGGGATGAAAAAGAAGAAGAAGAGAGAGAGAGAGAGAGAGAGAGAGAGAGAGAGAAAAAACACATACTTTGACAATTAATGTTGCGGAAGAATGCGCACAGCTTTGCAGGGATCAAACGTCCTTCGCACCCTATCCCTCCCTGGTACGAAGGAGCAGATCGTTAGATCGTTCCGATGATAATTTTCATAAACGCGTGAGAAAATTGGCCGCGGAATACAGGCCGTGAAAGTTTGATTACAATGCGGCGTTTCGAGAGGTTTTAGAGTTTTTATTACCGGGTCACGGGCGGTTGGAAACGCGTCGTTGAGCTTTAACGTCCCGGTGGAACCGATCGACGGATCGATTCCTGATGAGCCAGAGATCGGATGTTGGATCCTGTGTATGGGAAAGGTGAAAGGGATGAAACGGAAATTGAGATGGTAAATGAAGTGGAGATTGAAGTGGAAGCGTAAGATTCTCCGAGGAAGAAACACGGGAACGCTTAGTACCGGGACTGCGGGGGCAAAAAGCGCTTCCATCGAACCTCGTTAGTTATACCGCTGCAAACCCGATTCCTTCTTCTTCTTCGTCTTCGTCTTCTTCTTTTTGCCGCTACCTTCGGAGTAAGACGAGACCTCGACAAAGCCCTCCTGATTGTCAATTTGCACAAGTTGAATTACAACGCGACTTATTTGCTCTGCGGAATTAATTTTTAGCCGTTTTACCTGTGAAGCGTGAAAAATAATCAGCCCTCTCCCGTTCGTCAAAATTGTTCGCTTCGACTGCCGAGAAGAGTCGTTTCGACAGGGGAAATATTAGTAATATAAAAAGACGTCTCGTATGTTTCAGATTTTCAAAAACTTGAACGAGAAGCCCGGATATGCAGAAAACTACAGCATCCAAATATCGGTAAGTCTGACGATCAGCTACTAGTGCAATAATTCTAATAATTCTATACAATCCTAAGTCCACCTGTTTCTCTTTCTTGTTCGGGCCGAAATTAAACGCGTTTTACGGATATTGCTTACGGTTATAGGTCCGCGCAGCTTATAGACGGTACAGTAAAATGTTTGCCGTGAAAGGTAGCGACAAGAATCGAGCGATTATGGAAATGCGTTACTTCTGTATATCTTGTTCCACGGGCATGTATTTTATAAGCCATTGGACAAGTCTTTGGGTCTTCGTTCGGGGAGACGGGAAACGATTAGAGAGAAATGATAATTCTATTGCTAAGCCTGATTCTGAAAGACACGAGGACTGGCGATCGATCGAGACCGATGGAACGCGTCGACTCCGACATACGTATACGCATACACGCATACATAGAGCAGCTTACGAATCGGGAATACATCGACGGTCAGAGAGCGGCGTCGTCGTCGATCAGCGGTAAATCAGATAGGGGGCTGGTCTTGATCAATAAAAATGTCGAAACTCGTCGGTCGCCACTTTATTGTGATCTTGTCAGCGTGCAGCGTTGTGTTACTTGGTATAACACGCGTCTTCTATCCGCGGCTTGTTAGCGTTATATACGAGTGTATATACCGAGACTGACAACCGACATCGCCAAATTGGACAGAGTCACGGTTAGCCAGGATTTGCCGAGGGAATCAATGAGCATCCTACTATATTTTCACCTCCATTCACCGACGAGGACGAGAGATACCGATGGGGAAAAAAAGACGAAGAGAGGGAAGAACAAATTCGCCACGTTTCTTACACGATTCTCGTTATAACTCACGGGCAATCGACACTCTCGACACATACACCCACATACGTATGTTACACTTGTAGCGAAATTGCAACCTGATGCGACTGTTTTTTTTTTTCTTTTTTCTTCTTTCACAAGCAACGCTGAAAGTTTTACAAGTTGTTTGCACGCTCTTGCGATATTTTTCGACGTTCATTATTTGAGTATAGTTCATGATAGTATACGTAGCTAATATTTACGTACAGTTGGGACGTTTACTTGTGTTTAGCAAAGAAAAGGAATCGTCTCAGTTTCCAAAAGGATGTGATAGAACATCATGAGCTTGCGCAAGGTTGTCGGAGTTAACACGGTCTGCGGTTAAGACCGGAGAAACGGGGACGGAAAGAGCTGACGAGAAAGATCACTTGGGGGCAATGCGAAACTTGATATTACTTTCGGTTAGTTAGAGACAAAGTTTGCTTCGACTAAGCCGGCTTCATCTTTGGTGGAAGGCTTTCGAACAGGATCGCATTCGAGGAAAATCTTCGGACGAAGGTTTATCATCAACGAATATAAGAAGAAGGGTAATTATCTCCGTATCATAAGGAGTAAACGAAAGCAAATATTTTTTTTTGAACTCTGTTTTGGTCTACGAATTTTATTGTTCGCTTCACTTTCCACTTTGGGTTCTATTGTAACGTCACGTACGAAAGTATCATTGATGCAGGTTGGATCTAACGAAGCATCATCTTCGCAAATAATCACTTGGCAACGTGTGAAAGTAATGTGATGTAAACGTAATCGTGAGTATAAATTGTTGGAAGGAGATTTTTTTTTTTTGTTTTTTTTTATGTCAAACTTCAGAATAACCATGGAAATGAAGCGGCTCGTATACGAACTACTGACAAAAGGCGGGAGACAAATCGTAGAGTATAAAGCACGAAGCAGAGAAGAAGCTCCGCGTGAAAATACGTATTGTACGTGCATAATAATAATATACGTGCTTTGAACCGCGGCTGTGGACACGTGACGGGATTTTGTAGGAAAATAGAAAAGGGTGGAAGAGAAAGGGCAGAGAAAAGGAAAAACAAAAAGACTAACCGAAAAACAAAGCACTCGGGAACATCTGTTGCAGCGGGTGTCACCCACCCCCTTGACAGCCACCCTCTGCATGGTTGAATGCCGCTGCGTTTCATGAAAAACGTCATTATCCAAGCTTTCTTGACTTGGCACCTGTGGCGAAATAAGTTTAATCGAGTGGCTAAACTACAAGCCACTGAAAACCATTATTGCATCGATGAATAAAATTTCGATCAAATATATTCGCGTCCTGCTTATTTTTTTTATTCCGACGACCGTGTTCCAAAGGCAATACCTAAACTTTTCAAGTTCACTTTGACCTCTGCTGTTTGCTCCGGCGTCTTTCACGAGAAGATGGAATTTCTTACGTCAGGGTAAATTGATATATGGTAAGTTACGTCGGAACTGTTTACCCGGAACTTTTTCTTTATGGGTAGTATAGATAATGCCGACGTCAAATATCAGACGATAACGGGAAAAATTCTTCCCATCAAGCTTTCGTAACTAAACAAGATGCGAGAACTTCGTAAGAAACGACTGACTCCCTTTGATGTGATTTCCATGATACCCGATGGCCCAGAGTTACATATCTGAATTTCGAAAGAAGACGACGCACTCTCTCTCTAAATTTTTCAGAGAATCATAGAATTATCGTAACGCAACGAGAAATATCGAGCTTTGAAGCTGCGGGTACGATTCGGCACGTGTGCAGGGTCAGGAGCTTTTCACTTTTACGCCTCTGGGATAGCTAGGATGGAATTACGCGCAAGCTCGTCGAAAGTTCAAGGAATGCGTAGGCATCTCCGGTAACGGAGCGTTGCTTTTCGCTTCTTGTCTCACCTCCCCCCCCGAGATGCGGATTTCGCAAAAGTATTGCGTGTTTCGTGGCATTTCTATAAGATACGGATACCCCGTTTCTTCCCATGAGTTCCTCGGTGTAAGCTGAACGGCTCGAAGTTTCCAGGAATCTGGGCTGTTAATATAAGCCCACATTTCCTTCCAGCTACCGCCAACACACATCCCCTCCGTTCATCCGCATGAGAATCGTCACGTGTTTTTCAGGGTAGTTTCACCCCGTCGAGTTTTACCCAGGCGGTGACGCAACATCCCCGAGAATTTCAGTCTCGCATCGCGTAACACCGGATGTTGTTAGCTTCGCTTCGTTGGAAATGTGCGATTTACAATTCCTACTTTATACATACAAGCACTGAATGATTTACTTTTTATTCGTGTAAATTCGTCAGTTGACGCATTTTCCGCGTCAATGAGTTGACTCGCGCAGTTTATTTTCCATTTTCAAGCGTTGGATTAATAACAGCTGTGCATATTAAATCGAGGTCAACTCGCGATCAGACATGTCACTTCTTTCGATCGTAATAATCGCTCCACGTCGCCCGCGATCCACGCCCGCGTCTTCACGGATGATTCGAGGCGTGAAATAAGTCAAGACACTTTCAGTCGACGTGGTATAACGTAGTTTTTCCCCCTCCTTCCGTCTTATTCTTTCGCTCCTTGACACAAACACGTATCCTATCCCATGAAAAGCCGAAACATCAGGGCTATGCCTCTGAGGAGCGTAATAAAGAAGCCAGAAATGTCACGTCGAGGCCATTAATCTGCCGTTTACGTTTACGTTGCATCGTCGAACTTCTCTCGAAAGTGCGGCTCAAGTGCGACGAATGATGTTTGTAACACCACCGAGATAAGAAAACCGCTATGCACGAACTCGACCTTGATTATTGATTTTTTTTATCCGCCTGCACGCGCTGGTTTCGGTTACGTTTGATCGTCGACTCGTATCGAGTACGAACCTTGATCTTGAACATGTTGTCGCGAGGTGAAAATCTGTCGCCCCCTTTTTAGAAGCTTCAAGTGCACGGGTATCCCGTGATTTTTACGGGACTTAGGGTATAATATTCGTCGAAGATGGTTCGCACAGCAGGTGAATCCGACACAATGAGAAACGATAATGGGATAAGCGAGAATGTTGGAAGGGTCTTCCCACACCGCCTTTTGAAATTCGTCGGATATAAGCTCCGCGGCAAATCAACAAAATCCGCGAAAAGAGACGAAGGTAGTGGAAGACGGCGAAGGGTGTGAAGTGTGAGGAGGATGTAGGTGGAAAAGTGATCCCGCGGAATTCATCCGCGCCGAAAGTGGATTTTCCTGAAATCCAGGCGAGCCTCTTCGCCACCCCCACCCCTGTCCCAGCTATCCCTAACCCTATTCCCTATTCCCTCGGGGAATTCTATTCAGACGATTCCGTTGGTCAATTTCATAACGGGACCAAAGTTCGACTGGGTATACGAACCAGCCTCTCCTAGTCATGAGTAAACGGCGCCGCAAGTTGGTGCAGTTGGTGTATGTGTTGGTACGTAAGATCGGGTCCATGTATTATACATAGGCGTTTACATGGGAGCTGTATCCTCGATACAAAAGGAAAATGCCAGGGCTGTGCAACAACGAAGACGACGACAAGGCGTCTCGACGCCGCTGTGTAAGGTGAACGAGATTATCAGCCGGGCAAAGAGTTCCGGGTTTAATCAATTTTAACGCTACATCTTTGTCAATATTGTGTAGGTATACTGCCACCGATCATCATCAATCGTTTTCACCAGCACTGGTATATAAACAGTTATTTTTACAGGCCGGGTTTTCCACGCGATTCTCGTCACATAAGAAATACTTTTTTGCGACATTTTTTATCCCTCTTGTGCCTTTCCTACCCTTCCCTTCCCTCCACTTCTGAAATCCATCAGCTTGATAATGATGAAACCTTCACCACGCAAAGACTCCACAGTGTGGTGGCGGATAGATAAGAAGTCGAAGTCGCGGGGGGATTACAGTAGTTATAGACCTGAATCGCGAGGCGAATATCGAGTCGGTTATCCGCTTCAAGTTTCTACTTATGGTCGATTTATTACGCCTGCATGCACTTATCCCGACCCCAATTTGTCGAATTACAGTAGCTGTACGTCTAGTTTGGCATAACGGAAACCGCGCGCACGGCCCATAATTACTAGGAAGATTTTTCGGCTACGGTGCTTCGAAATAAATGAGGTTAAATGGAAGTGATTTTAGTCGTTATACGCAGTTGATTGGATACTTGGAGGAGTTTTCGTATAATTCGTGCCTATCCAGAGAATGAGAGAAGATCGGGTAGACACGCAATATCGGACCGACGACGGTTAAACTAATCACCGCATTCAATTGCTAGAAAAAACGTCCCTTTTTTCATCTCCTTTCTTTTCCAATACCCTCGCCATAAGAGGAGGCAGTTAATTAGGCTCGAACATCGAGTGTATAAGAACGGAGAACTCGTTATCGCCTGGAATTCAAACGTCAGCACAAACTGTTTAAACAATTTTCTCCACAATGTGTTGTTATTCTTTTTCCTTTATTTTTGTCTTATCCAATTCCCTCGAGTCATTTGACTAATAAGAGTTCCCTCGTCTAATTCTTACCACCATACCTACCAGGCGTGAAATTGACAAATAATCAAAGAGTGATAATTAATCGGGACAAGAACTCGAGGCGTTTAAACGTGACTGCCGACGTTTGCTTGGTTAATAGCAGCGACTAGAACTGTTTTACAAACAGCTCTAGGCGTCGGCTGCTTTCCCAAAAAGTTTATCCGCTATCACGTGTTCGCAGGGTGCGTGACTCCGTAGTTTGTAATTGAAATATTCATCTCGGGTTATATACCGGCGTAGGTAGACAGGAGGGTCGGTTGCAGGTTGTTCCGCACAAGAAGTTGTCGGGGGACACGGTAGTGGGAACAGCCTATACCCTCAACAAATACATACGCATACATACATCCATACATACACGCATGCATACGAGTCTCAGGTTTCCGTGTACGAAGGTAAACGTAGCCTGGCACACACGGCGACGGTTTTGCACGGTCGGTTTAACCTACGAGGTAACTTCGCCTCTCTGTATATTACATAAACGCGCTTGTGTATAACAGACAACGTCGTTACACGCCTTTGCTCTAAATTACCGCATAGACAACGACCATAACTACTCCTACTTCAGAACGTACGCGTACAGCCAGGGTCTCCCTTATTCACGATCGAATCGCGAATGACACTCAACTGCAGGTGTAATAACCCAGTCGTAACACTTGTCGTTGAGATGGGTAATTGCGTGTTTTCCTGCAGGGACTGTCGGCTTTTTGTTTCAATCCAATACACATTTATGCACAGACCGTTCTTTCCGTCTCACGCGACGTTGCTAGTACCGGACAAATTCGTAAGGCTTCGACATGTTTCTTCTCCTTATTCGTTATACTGACATTTAGTCGCTGCGATAGTTGACTTGGAACTGTATTCCAGTTTTACGTAATACTTGTGATTCGATACTTGAACTGCCGAAGAACAACGAGGTGGAATGATATAATCGTAGAATGGATACTCCAAATATATGTTTCCAGACGGGAATGTTCATGCGTACGGCACCGGAGAACTTTTAGCCGGTGCAGACGAATGCGAAGACAGTTCCGAGTTTGAACGTCAAAACGTCAGGAGGGTGGAATATGTCGATGTAGACATAAAGACAATAGCACGACGTATACATTCGGATCTTAATCGAAAACCGTGAAGAGCGGAAGAAGCCTTCATCGAGTGAGATCAAACAAGCTCACAGAGAGATTGTAAAAGTCGATAGAGCCATCAGTCGACGTCGAATACTGCGGCTGTTTAAAACGTTTCCCACTGTGTGTAACAACGTCAATTCATACCACACGACGCGTACATCTGCAGTTGGATGTACGCGTATTATTATATAAATAAATACATGAAAGGTGACGGCGGAAAAGAGCATCAGGGGTACACACCTGCAAGGTGTGTGGAAAAGCGGCGATGTGTAGAATCGAGTGAAGCGGTGAGGCGAGAGCGTGGCATGGTAGAGAGATTACGTAGGTACCGCGTGGCTGGCAGCCTTAGAAGGCACCCCTGCGTTCTAGCTGTTCAAGAGTCTTGTTTGCAAGCTAGGCTGAATACGTTACGCGGTGTCGAGGTACTTGCACGTAGATTGAAATGAATATTCCCGGCGTAGGAATTCTCCGAGCGAAGCTTGACCCTTTGGTGGTCCCGGAACAAATTGAAACTGAAAATTGTTTCGTTAAAGAGCCCGTGTAACCCTCGGCTTCCAACCGCTTGTCGAAATTCATTCGAGTATCCAAAATTCGAACTCTCGCGCTGTTGCCTCGTGTTGTCTCACCGCGAAAAGGGACCGGGAAAAATCTGTCGAATTCTTCGTCAGACCGCATTCGCGAGATTTAGTAATGCTGCAGGTATAATAACTACCGTGCTGAGTTAGTCGCATTGCGGTTGAACGGAATAGCTAATCGACTGCGACTATGCGACAGAAGTAATTACTCAGGACTATCTACTTCTAAGTCCAACCGGTAGAGAGTCTTTGGTCGTCGCGATGCATGCAAGTAGAATTCAACGACGCGTCTATTCGGTCGGCGATTCGCAATAATTATCACTGGCTCGATTAATTGGGTGAAAAGTTCCGGTTGAAACAAGCTTAGGAAGCTTTAGATCCATGGTTATCGAAGAGTTTGCACAAGTTTCTACGCTGGTTAGAAACCACAAGGCGTAAATTGACATCGGCGATATTGTGCGGTGGAGAATAAATCAGCTTGCACCCGGCGACTTGCATTCTCGTTCTAAGGCCGAGTTAGTTTTTAGTCGGTGACCGGTTGTTAACCGTAACGAGACACGGAGACGGACGACAACCGATCGGAGTCCACTTCATCGCGAAGGCTGCTTAAAGGGGCATTTCGTGTATTTGTAGGTACACTCATCAATACACATCACGGATAGTGAGAAGGATTTCTCTCCTCATCTTTTTGCCCGTTCAATAAAATCGTAGCACTCGGAAAAGGTCGGACGATTTCTGATAACAAACGACTCGAGATTCAAAGGAAGATTCGCAATCTCGGGAACGAGTTCCATTCACCCTGAGAACAGTTATCGACCGTCCCATTTTTCGGGGTTTACGAAAACAAGAAGGGATGGCCATAAGTCACGACTATATTCTTGACTTCCCTGCCCGGCAGTCACCCCAACAACTTTTCGCACTTCCCGCAAGATTTTCAACCTCTTTCTCGACGACCCCTGCTTTCGTTTCTGTTCCAGGGACGAATAATTAACTCGCCTTACTGATTTAGAGAGTTTTCTTTTTCAATTACATCAGAATTATAAAGTACGTTCCGAAAATTCCCATTCGTTCGTTCGTTTCCTCGAGACGGAGGTCGGTTAATTAATTAATTCATTTTATTCACACAGCTGGATATATTTTTCGCTAGCGCGTGAAACAACAATCATGGATCCCGGGTCTCGTCCGTTTTCCATCGTGTAAAACTTACCCGAATCTCGAGGGAAATCATGAATTAGGAGGGCTCGGTTCGCCGAACAACGCCTTCTAGCCGAAGCCCTTGAAGCAACCAGCAGCAGCAGCATCTTAAAGCAACGTTAGACAAAGGTTCCCAGCGAACGGAATGCAGATCAATACTCGCCCGTACATTCTCTCCTCCCTCTCCCCGGCCTTTCTCTCGCTCGATTTCTCTCCCTCCCCCTCTCTCTCTCCCTCTCTCGCTTATACGTAGCGAGACTTTTATCACTCAGAGTCCTGTGTATCCATTTTCCTCGTCGTCTGTCATTCGCCCTGTACCAATACGGAGCGCCGAGCATTCCAGTGTTAAATTTTGCGGGGATTCCAACCCTTTCCGCAGACCGACGAGAATCGAAGGTCGAAATTCGAGCGAGATTATCCACGAAATCGAGAGTTTACGGTAATCCTCGGCGAGGCCTGATTGCTCGGGTAGTCCAAGGCGGGATGCTTTAATTTTTGATCCATCATCGACCCCGGGGACTAAGAGGACGACGTGAAATTGCACATACACATTGCATAAACACACCGATGACGATGGGATTGACTGGCTAATGGACTCCTTAGGGTGCGGATGGGGTGAGGAGCTTTCGTCCCCCCCGACGAGGTCATAAATAATTCGTTCCTTTCGCCGATGAGACAATCGATCGTTTTGACGACGCGTCAAAAAGGTAGACACCTCGAAAGGTGACACTTGGACGAATGACGGTGCTTCGGAACGATTTTACCATCGTTCTTCCCCTTTCGCCGGGATTTTCTTCTCACCGATAGAATCGATTCGCGTCAATTTATTTCCAGTCTCTTCTCTCCTCTTCTCACGTCACTCTCCGGTCACTCTACCGCGCGCACAGGTGGCATCGATCACTGTTTCAATCGAATTAATTCACAGTTTGCAACCCATCTACAGAGTTCGTCGCGAAGGGATGAGCGAGCGATTCTTGTCAAATGATTCGTTGCTCAACTACGTGCTCGAGTGAACGCGACCGATCTTCGAGAACTGGGAGGGAATCGTTAGGCGATCGAGGGCTCTCGAACCGTTCAATCGTCCATTTCAGACTCCAGTAATGCGAGGATCGAGTAGCGGAAACGGTAACTACAGAAGTTGTGAGAGACTTCCGTCTATCCAGACACGGACTTGAATCCATTTCTGCGTTGATCCGTTAAACAGACGATTCGAGCCGTGTTTACGCAAGATCCTGTCGAAGGATTGTGCCAAGGAACGTTGAAGAACGTTGTATACGAGGTCTGCCGCGAACGTAGCTTAATTAGATCCGCCGGCTGAATTTGCCGCTCCGAATCTGCATATCTGTTCAAATCTGAATATTCAAATGACCTGCATATAAGAGCGAGACGACTTAGATAGACACGTGTCACTCGAGATTTCTTGTGTACTTCTGAACTCGAGTCACTCGCGGTGTCTAGTCCGGCCTTTCAATCATCGCTCTATAAAGCGTTACAAAAGCGCGTTCAAACGATCATTTTCCAAATTAGGTTCGTGTCCTGCTGTTCGTTTTCTCTTGTTCTTTCCCTCTCTCTCTCTTTGTCTCGTTTTTTCTCTCATGCGTCCGACCCCCGTCACATACTGCAAATCCGGATCCGATCCAATGCGAGAGATAAACGAGATCTTACGTTTGACGATGTAATCTCTCCTTTTACAATATTGCAATTAGTAATTTAGATCGAGTGTTTTGCCGATCGTATATCATATTATAACGGCTGAAACGCTTTATCCATTTTTGGATTAGCCAAGCCGTTCGAGAAGGCACGTGGTACGAAGTCCGATACGGGCAGAACCGACAATAAAACATAATGTTCGTACTTTCATCAGCGAAGAGCGTTTCCATGTGCGCGATTTGAGATTCGTTGTTCTCACAAGAAGAAACCAGAGATCAATATTTGGGGTCATTCGAATGGAGCTTCGCGTAAAGCATAAGGCAAACGTTATAAAACTGGGGTGAAATGACTGATATGTTATGGAAAAGAAAAACGGTGTGCGCGTGTATCTTGTACACGGTATATTACATGGATATTGATTTAGTCCCATCATCTTGTAACGAATAATTTGCAAGAACTTTTTTCCCGTCTCTGCAGAATATACCATATATACGTAGGTGAGCACTTAAATACCTGTGTGTATATATATACGTATACGTATATCCGGTATACACTCGAAGCCGAGAAGCATTAAATTTGCATAACTTACTCGGCCCATAAATAAATACGTTACGCGTATACCGAAGGGGTAAAAATTACGAACATATACAAGTTATTACAGCCGTTCAGCTTACGCATTGGGTAATTATTTTACAACTCGTACACGCGTATATAATGCCTGAATTAAATATATACTCGAATATGCGGACCGAGCTTTTATCGGTCGTTCTTTTCAGTAGCTATTCACGTAGGTATATATTTACCATCGTAAAATATTATCCAGCACATTCGCTCGTGCCAACGGGTTTATGAAATAGATATAACGTGAAATAATTCGAGCCTCGAGGACATCGCACATTGAGCAACGTACAGGATCTTATATCCTGCGGAGAGCGGTAATTTTTTATACCCGCCCGAGGTAACATACTTTTTAGTTAAGTATCAAAGTTTCAAGTAAATTTTCGACGGCACGGTTCGTGTCGTCTCCGATTTGACTCGGTGCTATACAAATTGTATCAAGTAAGACGAAGTTTTTCACTCGGCATTTCTCTTCTCCGTTCTTTCTGTAAAATTGACGGAGGAAATTATGAAATCGATGTAGGTGTACCTGTTACAGGCGGGACGACAAGTCGAACGTCCGAAACACTCCGAGCGGTCGACGTTGAATGGTTTTGACGTACGGTGAATGAAAAAATTGCAAAACGTATCAGATTGCGAATGGCAGAGCCGCGGCTCCCCGCGACAACACTCGTCAAGCCTGCTCAATTTCACGATAAATTAACCCGAAAACGGGGCTCGGCGACGAATATACACTGTCAAATATTCGGTACCTCGTCGCTATGACGGAGGCAAGAAATATATCCAAATTACACGGGTCGTCACGCGTCGAAACCGGCTGGCCTTAAATTACGCTCCGTTGCAAAGGGTGGAGAAGTTGGATGGAACGTGAGAAACAGGTTCGACGAATCGGAGAGACGCGAGAGACATTGGAAATATCGCGGTGCCAATTCCAATAGGGCGTGATGATTTTTGTAAATTTCTCCATTGCCAATCGTTTTGTTGATTTATTTTCAAGCTAAATATTGAAAAAAGAAAAAATGAATAAAAAAATGTTTAAAGCCAAACGGGTGTACATTTTTTTCTCGATATCTAACTTGAAAATAAGTCTAACGATTGGCAGTGAGGAAAAATGCTACACGACCTTTTGGCTTTAGATGGCTTTCCGAAACCGAAAGAGCGTATAAAAGTATAAGCTCTTTTGAAATTAGCACCGCGACATTTCTCTTCCCCGATCCTGTCGTTGTTACACACTTTTTAATCCTACTGCCAGGGAAATCGCGTCGATCGCTTCCACGAATCAACCGCGTCAAAGATCGCGAGACAAAACTTCGCCAACGAGACGTCCTGGCATTGTTAATGGTCCGCAATCTGCTCCCGCAATATCGCAGTTTCTCGTCCAGAAATTAAACCTCCGGTTATAACTTTGAGGGGGATTTTCAACTGTCAAGAGAAAGGGGCTGAGGTGGGGGTCAGAGACTTGAATCCTCCGTAAAGTTGATGAACTTATCGCGTGCTTGGATATAATCGTGCGATACATCGTTTCTCCATCGAGGCAAACCGTGAAAGGTAATGATAAAAATCACTTTTATCTACCGTTCGAGCTTTCGCGGCAGGTCGATATGTCTGAATACTTTCGACGCTGACGCTTTTTACGATTACGTACAAGCCGAAGGTTCTTCCAGAGGATCGCTTTGGACCGTGATTACGCTGCACCATGACGTCACGTGGATGATATCCCTGTGCGGGATTCTCGTCAATAATTAGAGGAACGAAGCCGTATAGGGAATCTGTCTCTAGCAGCAGCAACGAGGATATCGAATATCCTTTGACGCCTGCTTTTCTGGTTCGTTAAATTCAAAATAAAATATGGGATTAAAACGAACCCCTTCGCGTATGTAATAATATAACGTAGATTGGGGAGGGAAAAAATGGAACGATTGTGCGATAACAATTTCGTTACCATAAATGCACGTGTATCGACGCGAGCTAATTACTTAATACATACGTACTTCGCAACGATTGAAAATGAAAAAAAAAAAGAAAGAGTTACCTCGATCTGCCGCATGAAGTTCGGGGTGACGTTGTTCACCCTGAAGAAATAAAGTCGGAATACGAAATGGCAGATCAGAAAATCAAACGGAGGATAGATTTTTCAATGAAGTATCTATACGTAATATATAATAGCATCGGAGTGACCGTACAGAGAAATCCAGTCTCTGGTCTTTCTCGGCTATAATTGATTCTGACGATGAGTAAAAACCTTGAATCGTCGAAAGCGAGTGGCACTGACCGAGTAATTGCGGAAAATGCAGTTACTCCCGATTTTCACCCCGACGCGAATTACCGAGCCCTGCGGAAAAGGAGTAACGTACATTAAGCGTCATCCGAGACAGAGCCGATATAATACGGTTCCTTGGGGAAATCTACGGGGGAGGGAATCGCCTTTTAAGAATTTCGCAGCAGAATCTAGGAGACGCCGTCCGCCTATATCTGCAGGATCCCGTACGTCAGTTCGTCTGATCAGAATTCAATTTCGCATAGGTGGATATCCCATCCTTTTACACTCACGCAGCGGTGTTTCTTTCTTCCTCTTCGTCTTCTTCTTTTTCGCATTCCAAATACCGTTTCAAGATTCAATATATCACACGCCATCTGCGCCATTCACCCTCTGCACCTCATTTACCGTACACATCACCGTCGACTCGTCTATAACATATGTAGGTACGTACGTTATACCTGAAAATGAAGTAAAAAAGCTCAGCTACTGTACGGAATGTGTCGAAAACTGTTGCTGTCGCAAGGCTTATTGGGAGTCAAAACCGTCGATGAACCTACACTCGGACACTCTGACACTCTGACACTCTGACACTCTGATACTGTAAACGACGCCTCGATCACCCAGGCCGGCCGGACTTGACGCCAAACGCTCAAACTTTGTCCAACTATTCCTATCCAGCGGTTGAGTGACGGCCATTGGTACGAAGCACGTGTATCGGTTCTGCGCAGGTACACCCATACCTGGCTTTAAAGTGTGAATACGTCCCGGAAAAATTGGTCGTAAAGCGAAGAGCCGTATAACGAATGAATCATTTTCACACCAACGCGTGCAAATTCCGTTGCGTCCGTTCCAATTTTTGATAAAATAATAATTTGCTGGGTGATGAAACATTTTATTCTCTTTATTTCCTATAAAAATGCTTGGGTAAAATCACTTTTATTTTTCGCCGTACAACGGACCATTGTTGGCCGTAAATCGAAAGAGTGCCGTATAAAGAGCGGCTGTATAGAGAGGTATACAGGTGTAGGAACAAGTTCGCGACCTTTCAGAAAAGTTTTGCCGAACGTAGGTAGTACCAGGGCGGCTTCGCTTCCACACCCACCGGCAGCGTGTCGGTGATTCGGAGCACAGAAGTCCACCGTTTTTTAGATGTACTACTCTTTACACGTTCCAAAGAGCGTCGTATACTCTCGTCGAAAGACCTCTCATTCCGCTCCCCGAATAACCTACAAGTCCTGTTTGTACAGCATCAATAACACCCGAGTCTTAGGGGAAATGTGATGATGTAATCGAATCACGCTTACGTCTTATTTATCTCCGGTCGAACACTCTGAGCCTAAAGGATTTCCGAGGGACATTTATTTCCCCGATAATATTTCCGCGGGAATCCCATTACTTCGAGCAACGTGACCATCCGTGAATAGAATTTCGATTCCTGCCTGTATTACACATTGTATATTTATTGAACATTTATAAACACCCCCGGAGAAATAAGAAAATATCGCTGTTAAATTAAATCGGTAGCGGACTCGTTTCATGGTCGCCACGTTCTACTAACCGCCAATGTATAAATAAGAAATAGTTTCACAGGTGGAATTAGGTGGGCGTAACACGCGTGCCGTACGTACGTATTATACGATATTGTACGATTGTTATACCCGCGGTGACGCGAGCACGTGTCCGTTAGCCCGTAGATCCATGCTAATTACCGACGTGTCGTACGTACCCCCGAGAGATCGAGATCGATATCGATCAGTCCCGTTTGTGCCTAATTGTTTCCACCTTTTTGTTTTTCTGTTACAGTAAGATTACACGACAGTATACAAGAAGAAAACTTTCACTACTTGGTCTTTGACTTGTGAGTATGAAGATGATTATTCGCTTCTTGGACTTATTCGATTCTCGTTGTCGTTATTGCGTAGCGCCATTTTAGATATTTTTATGCAAGCCGTGTGTTGTAACTATATGCCCGGTACGAGAAGATCCATCACGGGGAGAGTAAAAAAAAAAAAAAAACACACGACGAACAGCGCATATCGAGAAAAAAGTTCGTTTGACAAGTTCGGTTACACTGCGGAATTTTTCCACAAGGATGATAGAGAAAAAAAACCGGCCGGCGGAAGATTGATCTGCTCTGAGCGGAAAAAAATTGTCGGTGAATTCAACGGTATAGAGTTTTTGATTGACGACGTCGGTAGAATTGACGAAAGAAAAAAAAAAAAGTAATAAGTACTCGACGAGAGAGGGGATACGCGAGTAAATATTATTTGTGCAAGACCTCGTTTTAAACAAGTGACGCAAATTCGTCGCCTATACGTATAGCCTGGACATGGAATACATCGGCGAATAAATTGATCGGAAAACTCGGTACGAGAAAAAATATTCGCGAATAAAGTCAAATGGACACAAACAAATTGTCGCCAATTATATCGAATCGTAAAGTACACGTATTTTGATCGTTTATACCGATAGTCGTATACGATGTCCAAGAGTCTTTGATTAACAATAAGTTTGAGCCGGCGCAGTAACTGTATCCCGAAACGAATGTTAAACATTTCTCAGGCATGACTGTATAAAATGCCGCCGAGGACCAAAGAATGAAAAATTGTCCAAAGTGAAAGTAGGTCCTCAGCCGAGTTATTATTTCTCTTATTATTCGTACGCGTGTGAGTGCGGTATTTTTTCCCCCTCCTCTCGCGTAATTAAATTTGTAAAGTTTTCATTGTCCGTCCGTATAATGCAACTGTCGTTGTAAGTAGTTTAACCAATATTTGATCCTCCTCGGACGACTTTCGACACCCGGCGAACGTTCGTTTCGTGTCCCGCTGCGCGTATCGCGATCGACGTCTTTCATTATAATTTCATTATTGCCCAGCGATGAGTTTTCTTTGTTCGCGTTCGCACGTCGTTCAATTGATCGCCGGACCTATTATTTTGTAAAAAAAGATTTCTCAATCCTTGGTCATTCAACCGGCGATTGCCCACCGTGGAAAAAGAAAATAAAGGAATGGAAAAGAAAGGGACGGAAATGAAATGAGAAAAAAAAATCACGGACCAACGGTTCGAAAGGAAGTGATTGAAGCGTAAGACATGTCTCTATAATAACTCGCGCTCATTGCAATATCGAACTTCATCGCTCAGGCCTTTACGTCAAGTACAAAGTACAGCCACCGAATCACGATCCAATATAATTACAATTTCGAAGGTGCATTCAGCTTTTCACAATAAATAATGTACGTGATCTCTGATCTCGTTCATCATTGTCGGCTGATAATATCGTCATTTCGAAATAGTAATTGGGACTAAAAGTATACAATTATCCAATCACAAAGAACTCATCTACCGACAAGTAGAAAGGCAATAAAAAAAAACCAAACTCGTCACAAAATTCGTTCAAAATTCCTCCTCACGGCTTGCAAAAATTTTCGAGGCTTTTTTTCGCCGAATCTCTACTGTATTTGAACTTTCGAAAATTGGTATCGACATTTTTCCCCCTGCACCCTGTAATTTTCGTGGCATAACGTGAGGTGCGCACATGCACCGGATGAAATTGCAGAGTAACCGGCGGTGAACTCTTCGAAGATATAGTTGCACGAGAATTCTACAGTGAAGCTGACGCGTCGCACTGTATTCAACAGATTTTGGAAAGCGTTCATCACTGTCATCACAACGGCGTTGTTCACAGAGATCTCAAGGTAGTTTAAACGAACATTGTAAACAATTTTCCGTACTTCCTGTACATATGTTTTGTCTCCAATTCCATCTCGAATGACAAGTATTTTTTTTTTCAAACTCAAGATTAAAATGCTTTCGGAAATAAGTAGAAAATTCTTGAAAAATATGTAGACAAACAACGGAGGGTGTAAAAACGAGTTTAAACAAAAACGGGACGAATAATTTCCAAGGAATACGAGCTCCTCAAATTTGCTTTCGTAAAATAGACGAGATATAAATTTGAAAATCCGGTATTTTGTGTTGAAAATGAGACGACTCGAGACCACCTGAAAAATCTAACATGATATTTACAATTTTTCAGCCAGAAAACTTGTTACTAGCCAGTAAAGCAAAAGGGGCTGCAGTGAAGCTCGCGGATTTCGGTCTCGCCATAGAAGTGCAGGGAGAACAACAGGCATGGTTCGGTGAGTGTGCGAGCCCTACGCAAGTCGAGTTATACCGGCAATATTGCCTCTCATCGTCTTTTCCATCACAAACTCCCGGCGGCCACTTGAATATTCAAAATTCGATAATTGCTAATTTTCCGAGCCGTCGGATCCGCGGAATAATCGCAAAAAGTGTCGCGGTGTTACGTATCGAACGCGATCTGCACGATACGATGACGATGAATATCAGAGGCATAGAAACGGGTATGCAGTCTGCGATGAAATTCAATCACGAATATCGATCTATCGTCTAGTAGTAAATTCTGAAATTCCGTTGTTCCTAAATTATATCGAATTTCAATTGAGCGAAGGATAAAATGGCAAGGGAAATGAGAATAAGAAGAAAAACTAATTAAAGGATTCGCCGGAACGCCTGGATACCTCAGCCCGGAAGTGCTGAAAAAGGAACCCTACGGAAAACCGGTAGACATATGGGCATGCGGGGTGATATTGTACATCCTCCTGGTCGGTTATCCTCCCTTCTGGGACGAGGACCAGCATCGGTTATACGCACAGATCAAAGCCGGCGCATACGACGTAAGTTGAACCATTATTTAAGTGCGTTACAACGACCAACGCGATTCGGGGATTAAAAGGTCCACGTGTCGGAGGCAGTCGAAGCTTTCGGTTCGATTAATCCTGACTCTCGTATAAACTGATTGAGGTAAATTATACCTTTACGTAACGCGCGTTGCATGGGAATAACGGGCGAGCTTCTCCTCTCCTTCTAACTTCATCGAATTGCGTTGCACGCACGTACAATTTTGGGGAAAATTTTTTGAGAATTTTTTTCCGCCTTTAAGTTTGTCCATATTTTATAACAAGGTTTTCTATATTGTACAACTAGGTCCTTGAATACCTTTTGGAAGAGTATATTTGTCGTAAGATGATAAGAGGCCTTTTTTGTAGAGCTTTCGATTCCCTACGAAAATACGTTCTGGTTTTATCAGTACGCTAATGCGATGACGAGTTATAGAATTCCAAAGTTTGAAACAAATTTTTCTCATGTTATTTAAACGGGAAATAGAAAATCGGGACGAGGTACCTCTCAATATTAACAATAAAAGCTGAAACTTGGACAGCATCTTTTGTCGTAACTTGAAGCAATATTTTCGACTGAATTTTGAAAATAAGTAGGTAGTCCATTTTTTGATACACTCCAGTACGTATACGTGGTTGGCGGGAGTAATTTGACATTTCACCCAGAACTTGCCACCGCTGATTAATCGCGTTAATTTATGCACGATCCTATTTGTAACGCGTAGAAAGCTTTTCCGTGCGTCACGAGACCTTCTCGCTGCACGTGCGGCGGCTCTTTATCATTTTCCCCGCATGCCGGAGGTTGACGAAGGTACACACTTCGTTGCAGTGAATTGCATTCGAATCAGAGTCTCGCAACCCGAGTCGTGATTAAACTGAAATTGAAACGACGGGTGAGTAGAAACCGCCTCTTAAAAAAACAATCGACGACGGAGGAACAGCACCGACGATAACAGTCGGAAGCTTCGTTTCGCGACGATTTTGAAAAGAATTTCGAATTATCATCCGAATTTAAATTTTTGAAAAAACATTACGACATTACGATCTTTCGTCACGTCTATAAGAATCTGACTGCGAGCCGGGCAGAGATCGGCAGTTTCGGTAAAATTCAGAGGACCCAGTCCGCTTGAAACACCACGAGCACATCTCACCATGTCAAATTCCACAGTACCCGAGCCCGGAATGGGACACCGTAACAACCGAAGCAAAGAATTTGATCAACCAGATGCTCACGGTTAACCCAACCAAACGGATCACAGCCAGCGAAGCTCTGAAGCACCCATGGATCTGCGTACGTATAAATCCTCGCAGCTGGATCTCTGATTATCGATAATTTTCTCTCGAAAACGGACGGCTCTGATATTTTCCACCTTTTCTCTGTCCCGCAGCAACGAGAACGCGTAGCGTCTGTCGTACACAGGCAAGAGACCGTCGACTGCTTGAAGAAGTTCAACGCGAGGCGCAAGTTGAAGGTAAGAACAAGAGAGTCCGACACAACGATGCACCGGTCCCACCTAACGGTCCGACTCGTAAAATCGACCCTTGACCCAACCGGCTTGAAACCTCGTCTCCGACAAACCCGACGACTCATTATCCACCGCAGTTGGGTTCCGTTCCAAGTTGTAACACCGACCTTTCACCGCATCGCGCACTCCTCGACTCGGAGCTTCCATTTCCCCTGCACCATGCACTCGACGTTTGTTTCATCCCAAGAAATCCGAATCTCGTTCGGCTGGATCGAATCTACGAGGTTCGCGTTCGTCCGATCCTCCCCCCCCCCCCCCCCAAACGTACCGAGTATTTCACCGTCAAAATACCGCCGGGATTAGAAAAGGCATGGAATAAAAAAAGTTTCAAAGTCGAAGATTCAAGTTTTCGTGAAATTCGTCGAATTGACCGGAGTCGATATCAACGATTCAAATCCGGAAGTCCGGAGTTTCGAATCGGTTCCAACCGCACGCCGGACGAACGGTAATTCGAAAAGGAAGGATCGATGCGTGAATAAGTTTTACCTGAGAAAGCAGCTCCGCGAGTCTTCTCGACGAGGCGATCCAGGCTGGCTCATCTCGGCTCGGAGAGACTCTCGGCGAGTGGAGAGCCGGAGTAAGTTTACGGGCGGTGGTCAGCGATACGTCGGAACGCATCGGTAGTCGTAGTGCGATATTGGCGACGGCGATCGCCTCCGTCGGAGCCAGTAATCGAACGGAGGAGGCGGCGAGACCGGCCCGGTTCTCCTGGACGGCGACGATGAAGAGAAGGATCGGAGGCAGGCGGGCAGTTGGGTTCGGATTGTTGAGCGGATGTGACATGACTGGTTGTTGTTGTTGTTGTTGTCGTGGCGGTATCGGTGCACCGGTGACTCGGAAGGATGCGGGCCCTGAAATCAAGATTCGTGCTTTGCAGGCAACAGGCGACAACGATACCCGAGGTGATCAATCCCGGAATAGAAATTTCCAGTTTCGTTGATCGCTCCTCGACTATTTCTCGTGGCTTCGAACGATTTAACCGGTTTAATTATAACTTTGTACGCTCAGTTTCGAAACTAATTATCATTTAATCATACCGCGATCTCGGATCGACGCTGCCAACTACCCGCGCGCTTCCTTGCAAGGGATTAAAATTTTCAAGCTCAACGGTCAAGGGTCGAAAGGGGATTCAAAAAAGGAAAGAGAAATTTTGAAAACTCGAGAAATTGTTGGATTTTTTTTTTCATACTCCGAGGAAATTTCGTTTCGCGTTATTCGTGTACACGCACACTGATCAAAGAGTGTGTTCACTGTTACAAAACCTGTAATTGGATATGGAGAAATAAATGTCTCGTCATCACGTATAATAAAATTTTATGTCAAGCCAAATATGATTTGTTAACTATTAACAAGTTGCTACCGATCATCACATAACCGAAGTAAAATTTTGTAATAATAATGAAACATTTATTGTGCCATATCGAAATATACGCTTTTTAACAATAAAGAAACTCTTTTCTCAGTATATAATTCCATCTTTCGAGTTTTTACGGTTAATCTCGATCTTTTTCTTTCCTCCGTCGATTCGTTTCTTCATTCATCTTATACTCGTCTCTTCGATTCATTGACAATTTCTAATTTTCACATACCAGCGAAATTCATACGAATATTAATTCAGGCAGCCACTGACCCACCTTCAGATCACTCACTAAATCCCGGATTTTTTTCGTAACGCGTGTGTTGACAGGGCGCCATACTTACAACGATGTTGGCCACAAGGAACTTTTCCAGTAAGTATGATACGCAGGGTGAGTACCTCCGGCCAACTTCGCAAATTTTCACGACCCGAGCTGACGTAGTAATGAAAAAGACTCGATCCCTTTGATCTTCACGACCGATATGTACCTACACGTGAAAACTGTCCACCTACCCCCTTACCCAAGTGCCCCTGTCTAGTAGAAACCGGAAATTAATGTGTCGCATCCCTGTCGCAGTATTTTCACAAACGAGACAGTGAGATGCTGGACTTTCGACTGGTTTACGTGCGATATCGAACACATTTTTTCCACTCTCACACAAGGTGAACAAGAACTTGTCGAAAGAATTGGCGAACCTGTTTCATTTGTAAAAATCCAGCTGAATTGATAAAGTAAAAAGGTGAATAAATATTACATGTATCAATGAGAAAAAAGTTAGATGCTGCACACCAGTTACATATACCGTATGTGTTTATCCCCGATACCCTGCATACGTAATACGTTCGTCCCGCAGAATTAAAACGTGCACACCACACCGTCCGGTTGAAGTGTCAAGTATGTAAAGTTATGGTACGATTGAAGTAGTTGACAGATGTGTGACGATGACGACGACGTTGCATACCTCTGCACAAGGAGTGACGCGTAATTAAGATCGGGAATGAGAAAACGAACGGTACCGGAATTCCAGTGTTTGTCAAACTGTTATACACGTGGGTATGATACTCGCGAAAATGCGTAAGTGCGACGATGCGAATCTGCGCGAATATTCATAACGTCGCTAAATATCGGACCAGCAGGGAACATTGTAATATGGTGAGGCTGCGGTAAAAACAAATTTCGCGCTTTTTAAATACTGCCGAATTGTCAAATAAACACGCGTAATATCTTCCGGATTCTCCTCCTTGATTTCATTTTACCGGCCGACGGGCAGTCCGTGTCAACGATTACGTTGAAGTTAGTAACGTTACTGTGACGATTCATGCTGAGGTAAGACTGCGATTTCGCGATTTGAATTTTTCCGAAATTCGGTATACCTACCGTAATAAAACAAAACACATTCGTGCTTCGAAATCTCAGTTCCTTAAAAATCATTGTAACGTTTTTTTTTTTTTTTTTTTTTTTCAAATAGTAACTTTTTCCCCAATGTTTCGTCACGATAACGTTAGGTACCAACTTCAACCTCGCGATATCTACGAGGGTTCTTATACGAATACATCGATGAAACGAAAGACGCTCTTGAACCTACTGCTCCTTTTTTTATCGTACCAACATAATTGTACATACATATCTATATATATATATTTATGTATAGTATATATAAGAGATTATTATTGACATTACTTCCCGCATCACACGTATTATCGACTATGTTTAGTACCACGCATCATCGTCCGAAAGATTTTTTCGTGTGTTGTATTACATATATATACATATATATATATATACCATTACACCTTTACCCTTGGAATGTTTAGCCGAGTAGATATGTGTGCGTGTGTGTGCGAGGAATGTGGGTGTATGCAAAACTCGTCGAAGCCGCGTTCTTACACCGACTCGCACGATCGGCGAAGGCACAAAAAAGAAAGGAGTCACCGCGCACCTAAGATGATGATGCAGCTGCTGTTGCGTATTCTTTTCGTGCAGTAAATTTTTATACAATTTTTCAAGTCAATGACTCTTCCTCTCTCTCTCTCTATCTCTTTAAATTCGTTCTGTACCTAGCTTCCAAGTTTGACCAATATTGTTGTGGATAATAATAAACCTTATTCGATTAACATTATATTCTATTCAATTCTGTTTGATTCTTTGGTTCGCGTTGTGGGATTGAAGAAATTCATCGTTAGAAATTTCATGCGGTGAAAGCCATTTCGCCAAATTCCAATTTCGTCTCGTTTATTTATTGTTATTAATATGCATGTGCAGGCCGGTGATTATATGACGTCATGTCTCTGTACGTTAATTCGAACAAATTTTCCGAGATTTATTGGGTTGAAATTTATATGCAATCATTGTTTCATTTGTTTCTTTTTTTTTTTATTTTCATTTTTATTTTTTTTTTAATATACTCTACACACTTTGATCCTGAGTTTATTTTGGCACTGCGTACAATATCGCAATACCGCGTCGCGCCTTTGACCATTTTTCACAGTTTTATTATTAGTCGACGATACTGCGTTAACTGAATTGCGGTGAAAGCTGCAACGACGGACTCGACGGGTATTGCATACGCACATATTACTTCCGACATGTATAATCCAATTGTCGGATGCTTGGGTGTGTTTCTAGGTATGTGTACGTCAGCACCTTTGATCACGCCGTATATCCCGTATTGAAATGAAATTTAAAGATACGAATTCCATTGCACGACAACGAATCGTCCAAGTTACAATAGGAGAAAAAAGTAGCCTGTAATTGAAGCAAAGTGTCGTAATCAAAGCTTGCAAGCTTTCTCGCTGACGATTAATTTTACACGTCGAAACGAAGGAAACTTGAACGTAAGTTAAAAGTAAAGAAAAAAAAGAAAATAAAAAGAATCGGCATTCAACGTTTAACCGAACGAAACAGACGGTCGCGGATGCCCAGCTGATTAAACGATTCTAGTGGATTCATAAATTGCATCGGACTTGCAAACCGAGGATAAGTTATCGGCAGTATTTCCCAAAGCTACGCGCGTGATAAGCAACGGCAGCTAAGTTTAGCCGTTAGATTTACACCAGCTAGGCTACAAAACTTGGGCAATTAAACTTCCATTAAAGCACAATGCAGAGAACAATAAACAAGTTTTACGATACGATGAACAGCGCACCGACTCTCCTTCGCTTCTCATCCTCCTCTTCAGACGCAAGAACCGTGTTCCGCGTTTTCTTGTTGCGATCCGTTTATCTGCACTAGCCGCCCTTATTTCGCAACTTGTTTTTACGAAGCAGCGATAAAGACGGTATGTTATGCGAAAAGTACCTACTCATCTCGCTCTTTCGTTTTTGTATTTACCAGGTGAAAGTTATACAATTTCGGGACAATTATCGGACGATTTTCTTATTCACGGGGAAAATCTAGACACGCTGGGGTGAAATTTTTCTACAAAGAAATTTATAGATATCTAAAACGGACGAATGAGAGTTAACGGTGATGTTTCATATACACTGTTAGTTTAAACTGTTTTAGTATTAAAAATCCATATTTATACGATCTCGCTGAAATTGTTCAGATTTTTCGTTTTCTCTTTCGATTATTCTGTATTTTTCTTTCTATGCATTCCGTTTTCCTCGTTATGCTTGACACTTTCAACCGGATTGTGTCACGTTTTCTACATGGGAAGAACGTTGTATACGTAATTTTGTAAATTATTCTCTTTTATAACATACGTATGTACACGAACATGGATCCATTACATGCGTAAGGTACATGAAGTGGGCCGGAGGTATATTCCTCGCAAAAACAAAAATAATAATGAACATGCAGTGAAAGAAAAGAAATTAACAATATGTTTTTCAATTACGAAATAACTCATCAAATTTATATACAACGACCATCATAGACACAAACAGGCTGACAGATTGTACGAGCATAATAAGACACGCGCATTCGAGACTAACGACAAAGAGAAATAATAAGATTGTGTTCTAAGAATTATTTCGACGTCGCGAAAGTAGTGAGAAAAAGAAACGATTAGTAGAAATAGTCTGTAACGTAAAACAGATTTCACTTCAACTTGATTCGGTCTTGAATAGCTTTTTTTAAACAAGTCATTTATACAACATTGAGCGATCTCTACAATAATAATACACGTATACAAATTTCATCCTCAGAGCATGTTTCTATTCATTCATTTATTTATTGTCATAGATTTATATTATACATATATCACAATTTTCGTCTCTACCAAAACAAATTATTGTACCTATGACAAAATCTGCAATTCAAATCAAAATTACGACGGTAGAATAAAATTTGATTTTAATCTTATCGCTTGACTTGAATTTTATTATTCTTTTATTTTATTTTTTTTATTTAACGAAACAGCGCAAGTATTATGATATATATATATATTATATTATATATAGCTAAACCAAAATTACGCGTTGTGTTTTGTTCGTATATTTTTTTTCTGTCCGGGTATCGCGAACTCTATTAGATGAAAATAATTGCAATTTCTACAATTAACATGGTTAAAAATATTCACCTACTCAAGTTTCCAGACTTTCGTTCATAAAAGTCACTAATAAGTCAAACGCGCAAAGAGTCACATTTTAATTCCTGTTCCACGTATAATAACGCTGTATATCTAATCCTGAAACATAGTTTTCAATTACTTAGGAAAATTGCATATTATATTATAGGTATATAGGTCTCACCGTAGACTAACTGCACTACTAGTTGAAATGTTTAAAATTGCATTGTCTCATTGCATACGTATTACACATCTGTTTATAGATAGTTACTATACATATATATATATATACATACATACATATATATGTATGTATATGTGTGTGAATAATTTCCTAAATATGAACGATAAATAATGAAAACCATGAGAAAAAAAAAAAACAAAAAACAAAATGAAAATAATAAAAATTTCTAATCGAGTTAGAAGAATAATAACGATATACAATTAAAAAAAAAATAGGAAAAAAAATCTTCAGTTTCATGTTCCTTACACACGTTTATTGTCAATAACGAGTAACTATAGCTATTGTATACATGTCACGATCGCTTGACTGTGTCTCTGTCTTTCTCTATTATATGTGAACTAAAAATATCTCCAATGGGAAGGCTAGCTTGATTCTAATACGAAATTTAAAATATATAAAATCTAGACAGTGTGATTTTGATGCATTTGAAACTTGATAGAGTGCTTGTTCATCATTAGATTATAGCTGATAAAAATTCATAGAATTACACATAGTGACTTAATCATCGTATAGATATTTCTTTTCAATTTTGAAAATGATTTTTTCTTTTTCTTCATTATTATTTTCTTCTTGGTTCACTTTTATCGATGATTAACAACATTCCTTCATTTTCTTAACGAGCTGCATTTGACAAAATCATTTCAAAAATCGTGGCCAAATATTTCTAAGAAAAATAATTTGCGATAAGAAAAAAAAAGAGGGGGAAAAAAATTAACTTGCAGCCGTGATTATTCTTCTTAGAATGGCAAGCGACGATTGAATATAAAATATATTATAATTGTCTTCAGCGTCGAGTAAAAAATGGTACGTTTATACGAAACTTCGATGCAAGAAAAACGAGATAGCTGTAAGGAATAGAAAAAAAAACAATAAAAAACAAAGGAAAGAAAAAATTTTTCAACGAGGCCAAGACAATTATACGATATTATCTGTCATGTAAACGTGGTAGTGTCTGTCATAATTACCATAGAATCATAGAACATAGTTTATCACCATATTGACAAAAACGAAAAAAAAAAAAAAAACACGTAATGCCGCATTTTGCTAAACACCGTCTCGACTGTCCATATGATAACACGTCGAATCAGATCAAATAATATCACTTGATTTCGATAAACTCATCAGTTTCACGTTGCGCACTGCAATTTTACACGTCGGATTATGTTTTTCACACGAACGTAAGGTCGAGAGAAAATTGCACGATAAAATTCCGCACTCCGTGAAATGCTCGAGTAAAGAGAAAAAGTAAAAGTAAAGAGAAAAAGAAACTTGCCAAATTCGTAATATAGACAAGACGCGAAAACTGCTGCCAAAGTGATATTGTATTTTTCAATTTCAACACCATTTCCATTCATGTTACACAACTACGTCACACGTATCACAAACGCAAACCTGCCGCATTACTAATGTAATACAGACGCATTCGTCGCAATATCACCTGTGTATTTATACTTCAATGACAAGATTGAAAAGTAGGAAAGAAAAGAAAAAAAAAAAAAGAAAGAAAGCACACGTCACGACACGGTAGTTAGTTTGGTACGTGTAAATCCTAGCATCTAGCAGCAAGCAAGCAAGCAAGCAAGCAAGCAAACAAACAAGCAAGCAAGCGATGTTAACGAGATGTCTGTGTCTGTTTTCTTTGGTTCACCCCCGTTACTATCAACCAACCCGTCAATGAACCAAACCAACCACGACCAACCATACCAATCGAATCGAATCGTATCGAATGAAAATCTTGCCGTACGCTGTGATCCGAAGAATCTGGTAAGACAAGTGTCATGTCATGTTTTATTGTCAGCAAAAAAAAAAAAAAAAAAAAAAAAAAACAAACGAAAAATGCCGAATTACAAAATTAATCGTTTCGATATTTTCCAAAAATTTTTTATCTAACACGTGCGCTCAACAAACACAATACACTAACAAATTTTATTCACATAAAATATTATATATACATATGTATACGCATGTGCCGAGTCAGATCTATGAACAATTGGGAAAATCTATTCTGTTCTAAAGAGCCGTAAAAAAAATCACGCGATCATCCAATCGCTGTACAATTTCAGTGCTAATTGTTATACTATATATTTTTTACAACGCCATTTGGCCGGCTTGCAGATGTTGATCACACTTTTCTCTTTTACGTCCAACGAATATATACATATACACACTTCGTACGGTAACGATAACTTGGCGTAATTGAACATTTTGAAGTGAAAAAAAAAAAAAATAAATAAAAAATAAGATGTAAAATGAAACAACAATTATACGTAATTGTGCCGTATTAAAGCAGAATAGATTAATTGCTCCGGCAATTATTACAATTCGTTCTATAATTACGTATACATATAGGTATATATAAGAAAAAAAAAAAAAAAAGACATTATTGAACGGCTTGGTATGTTGGGTTGCGGCCATTGTATGTACATACACGATAACTTGTACATATATATATATATATGTATTACTTCTTTCTGTTGCATGTTGCGTCGTCATGCGTTTCGTATTTAAGAGGCGTGAGTGAATGACCGGGGGGGGGGTGAAAATATTGTGAATATCAAACTGGTTGTTAATTTATAATCGCTCGCGATGTCAGTTCTCGCCGAAGCTATGATTTCTTTTCATTCGGATGATAAGTGAGATTTATAATTAGTGCAATTAAGTATTTAAATAAGAGGAAAAAAAAAAAAACGAACAGACAAAAAATAGATTATCGAATTATTCTTAAACTGTAGTATTACTGGCGAAATAAATCTTTGCTCGAATTCACGGAAGTAAACGTTACTTACGATCAGTGTAAATACGAAACGTACGATTAGTGCGATGCCTAAGTGTTTAGTGGATTTTGTTTATTATTATACCTGTTATATACATGTATATATATATATATATACATGCATATGATATACGTATACACTCTAGCATGCCGAACACTGACACCACTCGCTTATAGTTTTTGTCTCTATTTACGATTTTTATATATGTATGTTATTGTTAACAACGACAACACGATATAACAAATGAAACCTTGTCCCAAGTTATTGATATGCCGAATGTTGTTTCGACGCTCTGTAATAACCAACATATTAAACCCCTTATTCTTGCACACGTAAAAAAATTTAAAAAAAAAACACGGGACGTTCCGGCTGTTATTCGCGTCTGGTTGTATTTTTAAAAACGAAATCAATTCCACTTTCGTTGATTGCAATAATTTCTCTCCAATACGATAAAAGGCGGCGCTTTCAAGTTGTCGCGAAGTTGTATACGAACAGATCGGAGATCGTGATAACAGTGAGAATTCCCCGTGTCTGTAATATCCCTGTTATACATAGATTGTGTAAAAAAATACAACTTGATAAAAGAAATTTCATATTTAACATCGGTCAACGTAAAATATCCATAACTTGTATCGATTAATGTCAATCATATCCAAGTGTCGACGACGCCGCGATTTTGACTACTCAATGTATACGGTCATCATACGGAATGGCTAATATCTACTTTGATGCACATTTTTTACACGATTCTAAAATTCGTTTCGGTTTGGGGATAGCTGAAGGAACATTTAATACTTTGTGTATTATTATACATAAATGTAATACACGTAAATGTCGTGGTCATAAATGTATTTTCAAATTAAGTTGTTCTATTTCATTTTTATTTCTTTTTTTTTTTACTTCAATTCTTGTTCGTTTCTAACTTGAGGTTGTTAAAAAATCTTGACGTTATTATTACACCATTTTCATTTTATATTGTCTACATGGATATGTTGTTCTAAATTTATAACGATTATTCGTTTCACTTTTGTACAATGCTATATATTATATAGAAATTCAATAGCGGAATATTGAAATCACGACTCTAAAAACATTTTAAGAATTTTTTCTCATCAACGCTACGTTGAATACCCGTCAAGTGTACTAAAATAATTTGCTCAATGCAGGTCGAAACACCATCACGAAAAAGGGAGATGGTTCTCAGGTGAAAGAATCCACTGACAGCAGCACCACCATCGAAGACGATGACGTCAAAGGTAGGATGCTTACACTCGTATTGATAAATATTACAATAATTATATTCCCGCGACTATTGGAAAGGTTGTCACATTGAAATTCTTGTAGATCAAATATCAAAAAATTGCAGAAAAGTTTGTTTCTTGATTTAGAAGTGTTTTTTTTAATTCTCTTTTTCTTCCGTTATTTATAAGCCCTCGCGAAATTGCTTCTAACCGAAATGATGAGAGTGAGAGTAAAAAAAAGAAAATTTCACGTTGTACAGAAAAATGTTTAAATACGAGTTATGGTGCCCTATATAATATTTATGACACAGAGTAGTCTAGCATATAATCGAATCCTTATAGCTTAAGCAAATGCTTCCTATCCAAAAAAAAAAAACTAATCGACAACTGACTCTTGTTATTTCGAAACTCGTAGGTTGGCTCTGATGACAACATGTATAAATTCTCTGCTTTCTCTCCCATTGACAAAAGAAATTTTCGACAAGTGATCGATATGAAAATTGGCACTACAGTACGATAGGCTCGCAATTGGATTTGTTAGAAAAACAAAAGAAAATATCGTCGAAAAGAAATTAAAATGAAATTAGAAAGTTGTGTGTTTGGCTGAGTATATTATATATTGTATATTGTATAACGATGAAAATCGGCTGCATTTTGTCAAGGAAATGCGACAGCGACACGTGACAGAATGCATTCGGCGTCACTGCATGCATGTCCTTTCCTATCCACGCCGCGTATTACTCGCCATATTTATTACACGGTATGAATATGATACCGTTGTATAAAACTCGTTGCAATTTAGTTTGGACAGGGTCGCGACAAATTCATGCTACGTACTTGCAGGCTGAAAATAAAAATTTTATGAAATTTTTCACCAATTTTTACCTGTCAAATGTCGCCACCCTGTTGATAATCCGACCTGAGGACCATGCGTTATATATACCTACTTACAACCTCTGTTCGTATAGTTAACAACATTCAAATATCTCGAGTAAATACCTACAACATCGTGAGATGTAACGAATAAAGAACTTTCTATGCTTTTTTCCAAATAACGGATCGTTCAACGACAAGCGAACTCTTTCGGTTTTTCTTTCCCCCGAGATTTTAAGAATCGCGTAATTTCACGTCACGAGGATTGCTTTCGTTCGTTACTTAACCCTTTCAGTCACGCTATTCAATTTCTTTTGGCTTGGAAATTGTGCAATTATACGTCTTCTATGGATTTGTCGACGCTGAATGCGAATCTGATGTCAAAAATTTGCATGAAATATAAAACCAACGACAAAAAGAAAAAAAGATAAAACAAAAGGGTGCCACTTTATTGGCTTCTGTGAATGAAAGGGTTGATTCCTTTTCTCTCTGCTTTTGCCTCCTGCAGAGGAAACGCGGTTTTTCTTTTCCTTTGCCTTATCGCGAGTTTTCCTTTCTCCCCCGGAATATCGAAAGCCAAATTCAACGATGCCCCTCGACGGTAAATTATGAAAATCTGTACTCCGAAGTTACGTGATGAGGGTCGGTAGAGAAATTCAGACCGAATGAATCTTTCGAAATACGCAATCTTGCGTTTATAACACAATTTCAATTTGGCGCATTAAGCAACAGGAATTCCTCCGAGTGTTCATTGTGCGAAAGAAGCTTCTTTCAAACTTTTTGAAATTAATTAAATATCGATCGGAAAAACCGTTGTCCGCTTGCCTTTGAACTGCTGCCTGTTTTATGTGAAAACCTACTGTACTTTCACGCCTTACGTGGTTGACATTGAATAACATACATACACGTAGCTATATTTACGTGATACAGTAGCGTTTCTTATACATTATACGTTATATGTACGTTTGTGCAATAATATCGATGCTCACAAATCCATAACACGTAGAAACATTAATCCAGCGTCATCGATCTTTCCCACATAGTCAACTATAAAATTGTTTCACGCAAATAACACGATATTCGAATTTATATACGTTGAAAAATGTCTCGATGAATAGAAAAGAAATCGTAAATTCCTCGCGTACAATAGACGTATATAATATATATACATATACATAAATATAGCGAGATCGTTAGAATAGACCGCTTCACATAGATTTTCATTAAAAATAGAATGAATAATTATTTCGAATTTCAACACACAGCTGCGAGCAATGATTTATTACGGGCCTACCAGTTGACCTCATGCACGGTGAACCGAGGTGGGAAATCTCGAAACTAGAGACAGACCGAATTACAGTGTATAATACATAGAGAGTGAAAAAGGCAATGATGATTTCGTTACTTGATAAATCAGTGCTATAAACTAGCGAGAGCAGAAAAAAAAGCATTGTAGTAGATCGAAGAGAAGATCCACCGCGCAACCACCGCCACCATTTCATCATCATCGTCATCGTCATCACAGTCGCATTGAATTCACTTATACCACCACCACCACAATCACCGTCACATGTCACTTGTATTCACCACCACCACAGTCACCATATCAAAGTTGAGACGTATGACGTTAAATATCTTACATCACAGTGTATTCTATAACATAGAATTGAGAATATGAGAAATCGCAAGTACACCACCGACTAACATTATATATGCATATGTACTTAGGTATTTGGAAATAGCGGATAGGTAAGCACTAGCAGCGACACGCGAATCACCGACTGGCGATGTGGCAATTTTGTACCTTGGTCAATTGTTATACATACGCGTAGTTTATTTTTCCACCCTACAACGCAACGCCGCGATCCATTTCGCGAATTGGCAAGAAGTATATTGTTATACATATACATATATTGTATTGGTAATATGTTATTGATTCCTACAATATTCTTACTTGATTTGTTTCTTTGGTTTTTCAAATTTGCTTGTCTTCTTCCTTTCGTTTGAATTTCAACTACATGCAGCTTATCACGTTCGTCAACACGAGTACGCCCAACTATATTGTCATCAATGATAATTGATTACGTATTTATCTCGTTGTATGCATTATACTCGTTTTATCGAATTATTATCATTTTGTTTATTATCATGTGTATCGCAGTTTGATATCGTCATTATTCTTAATATTATTATTACTATTAATACTATTATTAATATTTAACGAGTACCTATTACCGTCGGTTTGTTTATCGTCCAATCATACTTTTACATTTTATATTAATTCATTACGCTTTGGCGATGCACAGCAGCTGTTTGATTGTTATATTCGCATAATTAGGTACAAATTTTTATTCACTCATTGTCAAACGGATTTCAACGTGGCCATGGCTAGTCAGTTGCGATCGAATATCGGCATTTAATCACATTTTGTGCAATCTATTGATGTTTGTGTTGCGAAAAACGAACAAGCCGTGAAAAACAGTAAAAAAAAGAAGAACAAAGTACGGAGGGAATCGAATAAATTATGAACATAAAATATATATCATCAAATAGCTGTGCGTTATGCCATCGATTGGAAAGTTAGAAAGATGAGGGAAAAATTTTTTTTTTTTTTGTCATTTTCAATCATAATTTTCAACCTGCCAATTACATCACGCGTAAATCATTATTATATGCTTTAGCTTTGCCTTTGATGTTTTCACATATTATCATTATTATATATACATATTAGGATATTATTATAATACTTATAGGTACATATCACATATTATATCACATATAAATATACGCATATACTTGTCAACTTGTCTAGATATGTATATATGTGTATGTGATATATATGTATGTATACATACGTATGTTCGTCGAAGTTCGTTAGCCTCATAGAGGTAGTTTATAGAGCATAGGTGTGCCCTGTATAGTTTAAAACGAAAATCTAAATCTGCGACATTCAACAACTCGACATCACACAGTCCAGAAATGCAGTTTAAATTCACAAGATGAACCGGTGACATTTTTGCATCATTCCAAGCACATTCTCCTCTTTATATTACACACATACATATATGTATATATATATATACATACATTAATAATATGCATCATAATATATATAAAAAATCACAGCACCGCACGTAATTTTCGTTTTCTAAATCGTAAACCATTTGCCAAAGAATCCAACGATGTTTGATATTCGAACAACGTTTCACGTAATGATGAAAAATAAGTGCCTATACATGCAATGATACGTTATTACATATATGAGAATAAGATCGAGAATTCAATATATCACGGTACGTGAGCATTTCGTGAAAAAGAAATTCATAGAACGGTAACCGAAAAATGGTTTGCGAATCAATTTCGCAACTTTTACGACACACCCTGTTTAATATATACCGCATAATTTGACATTATACATAAATATATTGTATGTATGCATACATATATATATAATATAATATATATATATGTATATATGTATATATATATATATACTATATATTAGGGTTCACCAGATATCCACAATTCACAATTCACACACCCAAAGTCTGGTGTTATGGATTTATGAACACCATTCTGTTTTATAAATATCTTTCACTAAAATAAATTAAACGAAAAAAAGGAAGAAAAAATTAATCGAATAACTAGAATTTCCCCCGGCTTGGCGCATGCGTCCCTGTAACCGCTTTCGCACGTTAATATCGACCTTAGGGCACCTACGTATTTATTTATTTTTTGTTTTTTTTTTTTTTCAAGGTTTTTTCTCATCTCTTTTAGCCTAAGCTGCCAAAAATTGCACGACGTAGAAAAATTCGCAATAAAATCGGTAGCAACAGCTGCGAAGGAATTCAACGCGGTTACCTGGAATTTCATTTTCTTTGCCTCGCTCTAGCGTCGATCAATTTTTGGCAAATGGAAAACCGTTCGTTCGCACCTTTACGTATGATTGCAGACATCGATCATCCATACATTGAATATGAGGAATATTAATAATCATATCATGCCGATCGACGCAGTATCCAAATGCTAGGAATTGAAATATACATGTATAATCGTATCAATCCCTCATATGTTATTATGCAAATTAGCCTCATTGGTGAATCCGCTTCTCTCTCTCTCTCTCTCTCAATATTTCTATTTCTGTTTCTATCTCTATCTCTATCTCTCTCTACTAAATATTTTTCCATACCTATCTTTGTATTTAATAATAATGCACTTGAGATGAGCTTGCGCGTACGCTAGAACGCGATTACTTCGTTAAAATTTAAAGAGAATTTTGTCACTTCGTGCGGTTTTTATCGAACTCGAGTAATTTTTCAATCGATATTAGGTCAACAAATTATCAACCCTCCGTTGGCCACCCGGGACGAATTCCTCCACTCTTACTTTCTCTGAAATGGTCGCTCGACTCGATTTCTTAAAGTTTATTAATTTTTATTCAATGCATGACTAAATATTTCATCATTCCGACGGTCAAACTAGCCACCTCAATTTTTTTTCTACAATTTCCCTCACCCTTAAGTGCAGGGGTTTTTAAAAACAGCTTAGGTCGAATTGTTCCTGGATGGCGAGCGAAGGGTTAAAGTCTGATTTGCATGATTCTTAAAATATATATAAAAAAAAAAAAGGAAAATCAATCGATATCCTCCCCCCCCCCTACTTTTTTTCCCTCTGAATTCATATTTGTGGATGATTTTTATCAATGGGCGTCGACGATAATATTAAAGTTGAATAAAAGTTTCCGTGACGTATGTGAAATAACGAAACCGGCACACCATGAAACGCGTCGTTTGCATTTTATTATCATATATACCCTGTATTATATATGAACATAGATATGTATATGTTTATGTACGTGACGTATGTGTGTATGTTGTACAGAGGATAAGAAAGGAGGCGTCGACCGGAGCATCACGGTCATAGCAAAAGAGCCTGAAGGTAACCGAACAATAAACAAAACGATCATTCGTGTCGTCTGTAATATATACATATATATACATACGTGTACACACGTATAATGTATATATATGTGTATAATATGCATAATTAATGTCTTATCTGTTCACTTGCGTTACACGTAGCTTTTGTTTTCACTAACAATGACAAACCGCGGAACATGCCCAACGCTTTGCCACCGTTTTTACAATCTCTCGTGATTCCTCGTTCGTTTTTTTTTTTTTTTTCCTCGTGTTTTACTTAACAATTTTTTCTCCGGTGTAGTCAATTTTTCTTCCAATATCCTGAACATTTTACTAGACATCGATTGTTCTTTTCTTTCAAGTCCAAAAACATGCCGGAATTATAATATATATTTTTTCTACACAATGACGGATGTGCCGTTGAATAAATAATTTATTATTGAAACCAATTGCGTTTGCATTTCTTACGTACACATGGTTTATAAGATTTATAAATTTAATCGGATATTTATAGAATTATTATCGATCGCAAATAAGTAACGTTTTGTAAATTGGGCATGTTTCGGTGCGTTTGAGAGATGGAATATATTTTTACGTTATATGATTGCATAAATTTCACAATAATTATGTATACCTGATCGTTGAGGTTGTTGGTTTTCATTTGATTATTTTTTTTTTTTTTTTTTGTCTAATATAACTGGCGAATGATTTAAGATGAAACTTGATTAACAGAGTTACTTTTTTCTTCTTTCTTTAACATGAATATACAACTAATTGCACGTTAATATTGTACACACTCGTATTACATTGATTACGATAATTTCTCACGAGATAAAGTAGAAAGTTAATTTTCTTTTTTTTTTTTTCTTAATAACGAGCATTTTCGATATTAACAATATAATGTTGTAGAACTTGTTTATGCTTTTTGAACAAAAATAATATCGTACTAACTTTGCATTAACTATTTTCCGACTTCTAACATTGAAATGTATTATATGTCACAACACGAGAGCACGATTCTACTTTAACGGTAGAAATACACGATATATAATACAGTACATAGACGAATGATTTATCTGACGGGTGAACGTTACTTTACACGCCGATGCGCGTGTAACAAATCAAAGCGTCTCTTTTTACGTCGGTCGAATAACCAAACAACCGTCCGGTAGGCATGAGGAAAGTTAATTTTTGACAAAAAAATAAAGATGTGAATCGTGCCGAGTACGTGTACATGTATAATAAATATAGGAAGCAACATGTCGTTGGTGTGATAGATTAAAACATTAACCCAAGAGTCGACTGATCGTGAGGTGAAAACGTCACGCGGTGTTACGTTCGAGAATCTTTGGGAGCTGAAAAATTCTTGGTTAAAAAAACTCCCACGCGAAAGAAAAGCTCGGGGATGTTTTTACCCTCCAACTTTTCGCTTGTATACATTTCCCAAATTGCATCCTTGATATAATAATACGATAAAATCAGGGGGATAAGATGCGCCGGATTGAAATCTCGCGGCATATGCATGAGAAAAAGAATAAAGAGACGGAGGGTCGTTCGAGTCGGACGAGATTGGACGGAAATACCTGCAACTTGCCGCTTAGCAACCTCGAATAGATCACAGGCGTGTGGATAGAGATACACGGACAGAGAGAAGAAGACAGTTTCGCTTCGTTTCTGCTCTCAAGTAGATATACATTCGGCGCTTGGATGAATCCGTAATTGAACTTGGCGTGGGAGAAGGAAAAACCGGTTCCCGTTCTATATAAAATTATCGAAAAGTTTGTCGCCGAGTGACGTGGTCCTTTATTTTATCCCGGGATCTCAAGAGTCGCGGAGATTAATTCAGCTGCGAAATAATAATAAATTCGCAGGCGAAGGAAAGTCGGACGATTCGTGCGGTGCACTCGGAGAAAAGATGGAGAACAGATTTTACTGAAAACTGTGGGAAAGGAGAGACGCGTCGAGGTTTTCGGTAAATAACACCCGTATCGGAATGTAATTTTTACCATAAATGTAAATTAGATTGTGAGATTGAAACGGATCTCATTTTCCTTGAAAAAAAATCCGGATGATTCTCCACGTTCCCGCAGTCTTGACTAAAATCTACTCTTTTTGTCGCATCCGTGCAGGGAAGAAAAAGAACTGTAAAATATTTGTAACACGTGAGGCAATGTCGGCAGCAACGAGCGTAATTTCCGCGGTTTCATCAAAGCAGCCGATGAGTAGTGAGTCTTTTATACCTCGATTTTTCCACGTATCGTGTACCTTTCTCATTTCCTTGATGCCTCGATTGACGCGCGAATTTTGGCCCGATTAGAATTCACCGATGAATGTTACGCGATATTGATTTTGGACAGTCGCGAATGCGAAACGCGAACCTTCATTATTATCGCTATGTACAATGTGTATTTATCACTGTATTACATAACTTGCACAACAATTCGCACGTCACGTGTTGATATCAGGGGGGTTAAAACGTGGCGGCTATAGTAATTCCAGCGACTTGTCGATCGATGGTATATGTATATACTTGGGATGTTGCAGAAAAAAATAATTCACGATTATAAGTTTGTTTAGGTCAAAAGAAAAATTACGTGAAAAGGTAAGCGTTGTACGTTACATCGCGGTCATTTGATTGTTTGATTTTTTTTTTTTTTTCTTCACATATTTTAAAATGTTTGGAGAAACACGTTGTAGCGCTTAAATTATTATTTCTTTCCTGACATTTACGTTCAACCCAAAAATTACGATCCATAACACAACGATATATCATCCGAGAATCTTATTCTCCTAAATTAAAAGTTCACATTGTATTATAAATATTTTATGAGATTGAATTAGTAACGAAAAAATCGTCGCATCCACTCCTCAAACATCAACCAGAGACTTGATAGTACAATTACGAATCTTCTTAGCGACGTAAATTGATATTATGATTGATATAAGCCGTAAAAAAAAACAAAAATTTATCCACGATACTTGATAAATTTAAATAAATGTATAAAATTGAAAAAATCCCCGTAGCGTAGAACGCTCATCTTTTTCCAGAACCTTTCTTTCTCCACGAACAAACTTTTCAGAGGGTTCCATGGTGGAAAATGGCAAATTATTTTTCCCTCAAAGACCCTGACGTACACGGTATAAAACTTCACTCGACGGCTTACCGACTCGCCCTCACCTATTTACATTCGTCGATACAGCCCTGCGTGTACAACCTGATGCATAACTTGTATAATCTAACGGCTCTGTGTCATGGACCAAAGCTATTCGCGGATCCGCGGAGACAACGTGACACAGATTTACGCACGGCGGCGACTCTCGTTTCAATGAAACCACGAACTCTAGTGAAATTCGCGGACCCTCCGCAATCGCGTTGCGAAGTGTGTAAAAATTACACAAACAGGGATGCGTATCAGGCGTCGAAAATACTTTAAATATGTACACGTTACCGGGATAAGTGAGGATGCATTTTTTTTAAAAAAAAGATCATCCGCTCGTCACCGTAGATTGATTTTTATTTATTTATTCTTGAATTTCGACCGCGAACGCTGTTGATTATTTTACAATTTTAGAGATATCGTGAAATTTTTGTAATGGTCAAAATTTACATCCAATTAATATGTCTATCGAAAAGTGTATACATTTGATAAAACGAAAAAAAAAAGACAAAAATCATTCGAAGAATCTTTAGAAAATTTACCGATTTGTTGAAACATCAACATCATTGGCGCAGATATGAATACATTCTTTGAGATGTCTCAAACGCTTTTCCCCCTTTGCCTAGACTTCAATTCAGATATTTTATAACGAGACTGATATTCGCGTGGAAAAAAGCTCGGCTTTCACTCAACGTAACCCGACTCAAAGGTCTTTGAAATTGGATCACATCGCGGCTAACGAGTCCTTAAGGGTGTGCCCCAGCCGATTTCCAAAAATCAAGGTCCGCGTATCTCAAACGCGAAAAAGGGCTCGACAGACCCGTTCTATGGAGAATTCCGAAAAACGCTCCCATGTATTTTTTCATTTGACGCAGAAACAGAGAAAGGCGTGAATTCTGTTGCGATTTCTTTACTTCTGCGGCAAACGAAAATGCGTTCGCGTGTTTTTCTCGCGAAAATCTCGCTTTTCGCGTCCGAAATCGACGAGGGCACCCCCTTTAACGTCATCTCCTCCCCATCTACACGAAGTTCGCCCTGGCCCTCAGGCTTGGCCTCGCAAGGCACGCCGCCCAGCAGCCCAGCCGCGGCCTCGGTTTTCTCGAGGGTGATGGTGGGCCAAACCCCGTCCCAAAAGCAACCCCAATCCGCCGGAAGCACGCTAGGAATCGCCGCAGTCCTGCTCCAGGGTGCCCAAGGTAAAATGGTTATTGTTGTAAGGAAAACGCCACCGCTTATAAAATCGAACCTCGATAAGCTGACTCGATCAAATTCACTGCAGAGATAAGGAGGGACGAGGCGGGCGATGATATCGGTAAATTCTCGGAAATAAGCGCGTAGCGCAACGAAAGAAATAAATAATCAACCAGCGTCTCCGATTTGTCAAAACTGCCGCACCTAATTTCTTTGACGAAATTTAAAAAAATGCCATACGACTGTTCTGAACAAACGTTCGGCACCGGAATATTGGCAACATTTAGTTTTATTGGTACGATTTTATTTCCATTTTCCTCAAAATCGTACGTCCGATATCTCTGCAGTTTTAATTGTAATATTTAACAAAGAATTTTCTTTTCAACGCGCTTTTGTTGTACATAAATTGGACACATTATCATACACGTATTACGTATAACGTCCGTTGTTCGTGATCCCCCGTTTACCGTTTTGTGTGATTATCCAACGTTTTCACTCGCCCTCGACATTTTCCCCGTTACTATATTACTGCTTTATCTTTCCTCGCCGCGTTTGAAATGCGAATTATGTGAGAAAAATCGTCAAATTTTACACGTTTAAACTGATCCATTCGTTTCTATATCGCCACATTTCACCTGTCTGTGATTGTTTTAAAACTTTTCATTCGCCTTTCGATATCCCCTTGTAATATAAATATATATTAGCGAATTATTACGTGTCGGTATAAAATTCCAACACAATAACACACACGTGCCTGTCTAACGTAAACCGTCTAACCGCCTATCGCTTCACCAAGAAGCCAGACAAGGCAAAGCAGCGCGGCAAAAGTTTTTCCTTTCATTCTCTCATTTTTTTTATCTTCTTTCTCATCTGCTTCTCTCCCGTATTCTTTTTTCTTCGTTTCTTTACGCCGACCTTGTCCGGATTCATGCGTTATACATATATTCGCCTCATACATACGTAATACACACGCACAGAGCGAAACGAACTTTTCCGTGAAGGAAAAATTTGTCGTTTGTTTTTCGGTTGGAATCAATTTCTGATTTTTCACTTTCCGAGTGCATTTTATAAATTACATACACACGTGTATTACCATGCCGACTTTCTCTTATAAATTCTACACCCTAATATCCGTTATCGAATTTTAATCGTTGTGGAGTTTTCTTTGTATATTAACCAATACATGTATATATACCTTGTGCGCCTGTGGAATGCGAGCTGTGAAAATTTTACTAATTATAAAAAATTACCGGTACTCGAATTATTCGAATTATGTTTCTATACATATAAACAACTGACAGATATGACAAGTTTCCAAGATTGGTGACTGTAAAAAATAGCGAAAACATACCAAGATACGGAATCGATTGCGCAAAGAAGTAGGCGTATCGCTTAACGCAGCTTGTTGTATGTAGAAATTACAGTAGCGTGCAAGTATACGAGTACCTGAATGCTGTACGAGCTTAATTGATTTAAGAACGCAGAAATATTGCAGTATTTTCACGCTACATTAGTAACGCCAGGAACACGTATATATATTACGTATACAACGTACGTGTACGTCACGCACATCGTACAATCCGTAAGCCCAGTACCTGTAAGAGTAAAAAGTGGAATCCAGTTGGCATAATCGCCGTATTTACTAAGATACAGGCGTTCCAAAGGTCTGCCAGACTAAATACATGGCAAGGAGAACTTATTCGTGTACGAAATTTTAATAAGATTCGAAATTTCAGGGGAGAAGGAAAGAAAAAATATTCTGCGAGAATAGATACTTGTGATAGAGTATGCGTACTGTAATAATGAACAGCGACGGGTCATAGAATCGTCTCTTCTACACTTAATAATTATATAATATATAACTAACGTACAGCGACAAATTGTACCGAATGGCCAGATCACCGGACAAATTGGTAAGATTGTTGATTGTTGAGATATTACAACGTTCTAGGGTTGAGCATGATTTGATTTTCGTTTTTTTATACTTCACTTGATATATATTTTTTTTTTTTTTCCCTTTTACTTACGATTTTTCGATAACCTAGCGTAACAATATATTATACTACATACCAATTAATACGCTGGACTAAAACGAAGAATTTTCTTACAATTAAATCGTCAATTTTAACGATTTAAACGTTCTATTGGTTGCTTTTTATGCTCATTGTTATACACGTGTTATAATTGTTGATTCACGATCACACGTATTTGCGTATCCATCTTTCGATCCACATGTTTATTATTCTTTCGATATTTCCAGTATAAATAACCACACGAATAATATTGTTTTGTTAAATAGCTTATTAGTTTGAAGATAATTTTTGTTTGTTAAAAAAAATAAATCGATAAACAATGATAATAATCATAATGATAATAACGAAAATAATTGAATTACGATAGTATTGCAACTATAAAACTAATCAAAAGAATCTAAGAAAAATGATTAACGCATTGATTGATGACGTAAGAACAAAGCGATTCTGCGGTTAACGCCTTTCATTTCATACATTCTCATTAGCAATACCGCCTGCAAGGCTTTCACAATATTTAGGCTGAAATGGAGAAAATAAAAATGAACAAACGATCCACGCATAAGAGATAAATTATCGACTTTGACGCGATAAAGATATTCAATCTGATAGTGAAAAATTGCTTAGTGCAGAATGAATCGACGAAAACTTTGTTCTTGCCTGCAATCCTTATGTATTATACACGCGAACCCATTTACGCGAATAACAGGAGAGTGGAAAAAAAAAAGAGTAACAAAGTTAAAGAGACCATTGTTATAATTTACCGCAATACGGCGAGGTCGGTAATGGATTGAAAGGTCAATTGCAACCTGTTGAAACGAGAGAATCGATCGATGATAATATGGCGAAAAATCGTATGAGTGGGTTCGTGTTTTTTTACCCGTAACTTTATCTCTATCTTTCTCTTATTCGCAGTCTTTGACCTCCCGTCATCACTCTCCCTCTCTCTCTCTCTCTCTCTCTTTCTCTCTTTTTATCCTTCTCAACCACTTTGCCACCATCCGCCGACTCTGTATATCTGAGAATGAAAATAATGAGGAGGAAAAAAGGAAAGCCACGACGAACGTGACATGTAATAGCGGCGATGAGGAGGTTGCACGTTTGGTTTTCCGTTTTTGGCTTACGATATCGAGGCCGAGTCACAATGTACCCTTGTTGGTTCGTTGGTTGCATGACTAGCTGGCAGTGGGAGTGGCAGTGGCTCCAGCCACAGTAGCAGCAGCAACAGCCAGAACAGCCAAACCGGCGGATCACCGTCGTCGACGATCCACCTCAACGCCTGCGGGAGCACGCCTCGTCGTCATGACTCGAACACTGGTCTGTAGCTTCCTTTTATTTTTCACCTTTCGACCCCTCTACTTCGCTCGATCATCTCCCTCTCTCTCTCTCTTTCTCTGCCTGTCAAAGTCCCTCCTTGCCAGCTACGTAATTCGAAACGTTCGATAGTCGCGAAAGACTTCCTCGACATTACCGACCTTTCCTGCGGAGACTTTTTCATCCTGAACTCCTCCTCGACGACACCTCAAATGTTTTTAATCTTCGTTACACGTTCGACGTTCCTGCAGCAAGAACGTTTGAATCCCGACCTCCTCGAAAGTATCTACAATGGTTTCAACCTTAGGTCCAGATTAGACTTCCATAAAGAGACGTTTGTGTCCCCGAACTCCTCGACAGTACCTCGAATTTTGTCAATCTTCAATTCAATCCGGAGACAACTGAATCTCCTCCGTTAGATTTACACCCTTTCTGTAGCTTCGATTAATCTGTCGCAAGCCAGCTTGTTGTTTTCTCTCTGATTCCTGTTTGTCGGCAAGAAATATACCTGATCAACATCGTCCATCCCCAAAAATATTCAGCTGCTGGATATAACGCGTGTCCCTTTCAAAAAATCCACCTCCCATGCAGTAATTCCGTCTTTTAGTTAATCGTAGCGTGTTGCGTGTTGTATAATGAACTTCCACACGTGTACGATATACGCGCGCGCGTGTGTGTGTGTAAGTGTGTATGTATATATATATATATATATATATATACACATGTATATACACATACGCGTACACGTGTGCATGTATACATATTTGTGCATGCTTATATTCGTGTTTGCTGCCCGCTGATTGGCTCTGGCTTGGTGTTCGGTGTTCGCTTCTTGCATCAATTGCACGACGAGGGGCTGTTCAGACTCACAATCAGACGGTATCGGCGGAGGGCGAGGCAATCAGGTGATGTCCGGAACATCCGGGACTGCGGGATACAGCCAGCTAGGCGAGAGCGGAGAATACGACGGCGGTAAGGCCGCAAAGGCAACACCGAAAACGAGCAAATCAGAGACGAACGATGCGTCCCGTAAGCCGCAAAAGGACGAGGACGTCTGCTCGAAGCTCAGACGGTGTCGCTTGCTCTAGCCCTAAATAACTAACGTATTTCATCGGGCGAAATCAACGTTTCGTTAGCCGCGAGCGTATTGCCGCCGCGACGGACTCGCCGCGTTTTTCAAAATTCACACGCTCGGCTGACGAAAAGCCGGATACAAAATCGGCAAAGTCAACGAACAAACCGATATACGAACAGCTATTAGCGATCCTTCGCATTACCGCCGGATGGGTCTTTGGACACTAATTCTATCGGATTGTAGAAATATAATTATTCCAGCCAACGAGTTGTTCGTTGATCGACTAGGATGTAGAAAGATGGTGAGAAGATATCTTTTTATCTTTTTCTTTTTTTTTCGCGTAGAACAAGACAAAAGATACCGTTAAGCGTTATACACTGTAGAAAAATATGTAAGATAATGTTTTAGTTATAAATATATGTATATATATATACACATGCATATATACATGTGTGTGTACATATATACATCGGTTGGCTCATTTGTCATTGTTAATAAATTGTTTAAAACTATTCCTATTACTGTTGATAGACCCTGCAGGTCATAAGTATGTGCAGGGGAAAAATTGAGAGAATAAGCAGCTGGAAAATATAACATGATACAGGGGGAGAGGCACGATTCGCATCTTGGAATAGATAAATAATTATCGAAACGACGATGGTGCGACGAGAGAAAAAGTAAATCTCTACCGGTTACGCTGTAATTGAAGAGAGAGAAAGAAATTACTAATTTTTAATTATCATTGTGGTTATAATTATTTGCACAGATGCAACACACGCGATTCGCGATGGAGTTGGAAACGTGGAGTGTATTTGACATTTGAAACCACAATTTCAATTACCTGTCGTTTACGTGTGCGGTTCTAGAAAGTGTATTGGGTACACATTATACGTGAATAACGCAAATTTTCAGATATTTTATTAAATATTCCGCGAAGCGAACCGAAAGGAAAACCACGTCTCAAAGTAACGTGAACCGAAAAAAGTTTTTCCCATAAGTCGATCTGTGTATATTCGTATATATATTGTAGGACACTCTGCATATAAATATTGCAAAGAAGCGAAAAATAGTTAAACCATCACAGTTTATTATTTAAAGCGTTTTGTTTCTATTTTCTTATCACGAAAAATTGAGATGATTCAAAAATAGAAGTACAGTGTGTTACGAGCAATTTTAAATCGCTCTTGTTATGTTTAAAAAGCATGAGATCGTTTTATTTCTACTCTTATGATAAATCGTCTCAATTTTTCCCTCCCTACTTTCACGCGATGAAAATATCGTTTAATTTATACATATTATATATAAATTAGCCGCGTACACACACAGCTATGTAGATATCATGCCTGTGCGGTTCCCTTCGACCGTTTGTTGTTTTGCACATTTATTTATTTTTTTTCCGAATTTTGTGTGTTCTTTTTTTTTAATAAGAAAGGTATGTTATTATAGAGATAAGAATCGTCTGTCCTATCAAGACCTGCAGTCAGCTATCTACGAATTCGCAGTGCTCAGGTAATCGTAACATTCAATTACTATACGTATCGAAAACAAAACCATCAATTAAATTAAAGCCAATGAAAAACTGTTTGTAAGTATAGATAGTGTAATACTTAGACTTATGATCATGAATATTAACGAGTTTGAGGAAAAATGCATACATACGTATATATGTAACAGTGACTTTGGACCACATGTGATTGTGTTTCAATCAAACTATTACCGCGACTAAAGAACAAACCATAGGGAGATAAACTCCTTATTCCGGTTGAAATATCCGTCGGTATTTTTGTTCTATTCAATGAAAATAGAAAAACACTCGACTTTCCACGCGATAAGAATTTTTTCCCAAGTTATAGCTTGAAAAAATCTACGCTTCTACGTTAGACATCTTCACTTTTTCCACATCGTTGAGAAATACACGAATTTCCATATTCGCAGATTGTCAAACCGTACCAAAGAATTTTCATTAAACGAGAATACACAGAGATGAAAATTTACTTCTCAGAATGAAAAACAATGAAAAATAGTTATCACAGTATTAAAATTCAGAACACAACTGACAATTGCAAAAATAAGAAAAAAAGTGTAACAATTATTATCAATAGAATATTGTGTCTGAAAATCGACGTTTATTGTTTGTGAATTTGTTACAATTTGTGTGAAAATATCGAGCACAGTTGTCGACGATTTGCCGAGAATAATAACAATAAATAAGAAAATCTGCATCTGGAGCATGACGTTTGTTATGGAAAGGAAAGAAGAAGGGGTATCCCTATCTTCTCCACGGCCTTGGTATCCGTTATCAAGACTCCCCTTAGCCAATAGAATTAGAAAACGAATTTCTCAAGGAGTTGACCAATAGGATCGAGGTTTCCCTGAACACGTGACTGTGGTGGTGGTAGATGCAACACCTTTGCCTTATCAAGTATATAATCTCAAACCTGGTTTGGACTTACGTAAAATCTCGTTTTATACACACCCTGCACGTATGGACGCGCGTGGGTGTAAATTGAAAACGACTCGGAGACATTTGTTCGTAATATTGTCAGTGGAGATGCGTTACTCTTACGTACGAAAGCCAAGAAACGCGGAGGTTCAAAATCGTAGACGATAGAGGCACGTACAACATCTACGTATCGTTGAAAAAAAAAAACACAGATCGTGTCGGAAGTTGGAATATTCGTACTCGTTGAACGCGAAGGTTTACTCGATAAAGTGAATAATTCGAGGATTGCGTTAACCAAGCGTAACTCTTGCCAGACTAACCGATATTTTACTAACGAAATGTAAATTACAAGTGCACGGACACGTAACGAAGGGTTAGAAGTAGGTACGGTGTAACGTACGAAAAAATAAAAAAAAAAACAAAGAAAAAGAAGAAGAGAAAATTTTTTAAAATAACGATATTATAGGTACTGCATAATAATTAAACGTTCATGCATGTGGCTGTTGTGCTGTACGATGTGTCAGAAAGGGTCTGACATGGCGGAATTTGAGTGTGAGGTTAAAACTGACGATGGTGTGTTGAAAATTCCAGCTCGTCGTCAGGAAATAATCAAGATGACTGAACAGTTAATCGAAAGCATAAACACCGGCGACTTTGAGGCCTACACGTGAGTGAAATTTTACTCTTTTTATTTGTTTATTTATTTATTTATTCACTACAACGTCGGTTCAATTGCCAATTAATTAATGCAACCGATGATTACTTAGTCGCAGGATATTAAGAATTAACATCATTATAGTACTTGTAATTAACGAGGCAACGAATTAACGATCTAATTATTCTACGTTCTCGTTTCTCCCGTTCTCCGCAGGAAGATCTGCGACCCGCATTTGACGGCGTTCGAACCCGAGGCTTTAGGTAATTTGGTCGAGGGAATGGACTTTCACAAATTTTACTTTGATAACGGTAATTACACCTCGTTTGCATCACTCTCTTCGCACGAAAGAAAAATAAAGAAACGCGATTTTTTATTTCTTATTTTATGTAAGAATTTAATTTAAGGAGGAAAAAAAAAAAAAAAATCAGTTAAAGGCGATTTGTTTTTTCGAAGAATAAAAGTAACCTCGTTACCAAATAAAAAATTCCCGGTCAATCCTAGGTTTTTGAAGTCTCCTTTTGAATTTCGTGATATTTCCAGGTTTTCCATATTTTTCACTCGCGTGGTCACCCTGCTTAATCTATATCATGTCTCTCTCTACCTGTACCGAATTTGCCACAGCTTCTTATGAAATCTCTCGTCTTTGCATGGGTCGAAATGAAAAGGTGTTAAAAAAACGAGACTGCAGATTGATTTGCAGTTTTAAAATCGATCAACAGCTGATATTTTCTTTCTGCTTCGCATGCTTCACAGTCTTGGCGAAGAACTGCAAGGCGGTAAATACAACAATACTGAATCCCCACGTGCATCTTTTGGGAGAGGATGCGGCCTGCATCGCTTACGTCAGACTTACGCAGTACATGGACAAGTGAGTATAATGACGGCGGAGTTGGATAATTGAAATTTGCAATTCGTTTGACGCTCGTGAGAGTGTAAAATATACGATACCTGATAACTTGTAGGCAAGGAGTGGCTCACACTCATCAAAGCGAGGAAAGCCGGGTCTGGCACAAGCGGGACAACAAGTGGCAAAACGTGCATTTTCACCGAAGCGCAGTTACGGGCTCTCCGCAATTTTCATTCAACCAGAAATAAACGGTGGCGGCAACGAGGATAACGGATCCGCAAAGGTGCAGGAAATTACCTGGAGAAACGAAACGACAAATATATTAAACGAGGAATAACACAGATGATCAGGCGAAGAATAATGAGGGGGAAAATAGGCGGGAACTGAAAAATGGGTAAAGAGCCGAAGGGTCTATGATGTAAGTTGTTGGATCGATGATGAGAAAAACGAGACGCGGGGGAAAGAATTATTAGTTGACGCGATAAGCGTTTTACGACGTACATACATACATAGCTGAAGGAGTATAAATCGGGCGCAACGACAGAATATTATACGATGCGTAACAATTTTAATAACATTTTTTAAAACTCATTAATTCGGTTCACGATAATAAAACGGCAAGAAAAAGATAACTATAAACAAATTAACGAATAAAACTTGAAACTGGCGGTAAGGAAAAAGGAAACAAAACAAAACGAAAAGTAAAACTTTCCACAAAGAATATGCACGAAGAGAGAAACAGAAAAGGATGAATAAAGAGAACGAGGAGAAAATCCTGAGCGACAAAGTAAATTTATAAAATGCCTGTCTATGATATCTGTCTGTCTATTCTGTCTGTCTGTTCTTTCTGTCTGTCTGTTTGTCTGTCAGTGCAATAGAGTTGTGTAATTAAATTTCCTACGATAATTCGGGAGGTAGGGAAACAATTGGCCGATGATGCGAGATAGATATGGCAGAGTTAAAATAAGGAAATGGAAAATGAAAAATGGAAAGTAAACGATAATGGCGGTGGAATGATCAATATCCTGAGTCGTATTCGGTATTATACACGTATACAAAATACATCGTGCATCCGACTTACAATAAGTTGTGAAAAAGGTGAACGCCGGGCCCCGCAACAAGAATCTCGATACAGAAAGCAAAATTGAATCTGAATAATATCCAAGTATAATATATACGGAGAGAGAGAGAGAGAGAGAGAGGGAGTTGAAAAGAAAAAGAGAAATATGGAAAAGAATATGCATAATGAAACTTATCTTCAGCTTAGTTATAATATATATACATATACATATACATATACATATATATGTATATATATATATATAAAATATTTCAATATATATTCTACGTAAAGATAAATTGTTATACATTGATTCTATCTATAATATTATGTCATTAATTATTGTCGCGTAATTTCGATATAATAGCATCATTATATATTATAAATAAAGTCCGCTTAGTTAGAGTAACAAATTTCTAGCGTTCGGCGTACGACGTGTGTAACTGTCACTTTTTTCAAATTTCTCATTACAGGTAAATATTATATATTATATAGGTAAACAACGCGCGGTACGGTTATTGTTATACAATATTATGATGATCACACGCGGAAGTGGAACAAGAGATCGCGATTTATATCCGGGCTGTAACGAGAGCACGTTATTATATATATATATATATATATATATATATATATATATATATATACCATATATATATATATATATATATATATATATATATATATATATACCATATATATATATATAAACGATGGGTGTTTGATATATAAGTAATTGTATTTGATAATGCAATTCGGACGGTATGGGAAACGAGATAAAGAAAGTAAGGAAGGGAGAAGAATACTGACGATATGGTATTGATTTTGAAAGATAAACGATTAAATATTTCAAATTTATAACGACATTATATCATACGTCGTAGGAAATGATTATCAGGGTGAAGAATATTATACGAAGGGAGTTAAGTTGAATAACATTGAATTGTATTTAAATTAGATTCATTGAAGGGAAACGCTTTGGTCCCAATTATATGCGCGAATTAATTAGCCGTACAATCGACCGATGTGCCCTAAGATGATCGTCGTTTTTCATTACAAAAATCGATACGCAAATGTCGGGAATACCGTGGGTCGAAATTTGAAATGCAAATGAAACGAAAGAAGGGAGAATGGCGAGATAGAAGAAACGAAAGCCTTTTAGACGCTGAAAAGGGCTATTAAATTTCTGAACAGCGTAAATAAACTGTCGCGCGTCATGCGCGGAGATTGAAAAAGTAAAAACTTCTGTAATTCTTTGATCATTAATTTGTACAAATAATTACACGCGTCTCATGATCGATGAATTCGAGTATTTTCGTATGTACGATTAATTTTCTCTCACACACACACACAAATATATATATATATATATATTTATATATATATATATAAATAAAAAAAAAAATACACAGTACCGCGTGAAGAGTTTGATCGAGGAAAATTTGTCGTTGGCACTTCGTTCGCTTTGTTCGTTATTATTTATTTATTCATTTATTTATTTTTTACTCCAATCGTATGAATCAAAGCAGTTAGGTATAAGCGATAGGTTTCAAAGAGATGGAGAAATCACAGGGTCTTATGATAGAAGACGCAGCAGGGAATGAGGAAGAAAAAAAAAAGTAAAATAAAATAAAAAAAATTTTTAAGAAATAAATAAGTCGTTGATTAAACTTTTTTCACCCCTGCAATTGTATAAGAATAGAAGAATCTCTGTTCCAAAGGTAACTTAAACGATACAAATTAAGACACTGATCTGCGAACTAGGCGTATTGAATAGAAAAATTGTGAAAACGAAGAAAAACAAAAAACAAATAAAAAAAAAAAAAAAATCACGAAAAACAATTTAAAAAAAAAAAGAATTGAATGTAAGGTTTGGAAACTGTTACGCTAAGATATTTGCAATTTTTTACGTTATTACTTGATGTGATCGTCATTTCTATTATACTTATCATTTAACAAATAGCCAAGATTTGTAATTTTAGGGGCCCGGTGTAAGCGGAATTAAAAGTATAAAACGCAAGGAAAAGCACTAAAGAATATACGCATGGGTCAGCGAACCGATAAAGTAAAATAAAATTAAAGGAATAAATACTAATCATGATAGTAGTAACAATAACAATAATAATAATAATAATTAAAAATAATAATAACAACCGAGAAACCAGCAACAATACTTGTATGGAAATAAATGGAATGAAAAATTTTATCGCATAGATTTTAAAATGCAGTATATGATGCCGTTTTAATCTTGTTCTATTTGAAAGTCGCGCAAGATTTATACAGCGTTATACATTATAACTAATACTTGTGAAAAGGCAAAATGAAGCTGCATAGTTGATTATAAAGAGTGAAATGAAAAAAGGAAAGAAAACAAAAACGTCTTTTAGAAACTTGATTAGTTGTTTGAATAAAATTATAAACAAAATGAATAATAATAAATTACGCCAGTTTTATTATTATTATTATATAGCTAATTAGTATTACCATTGCGATAATATTCTCCGCTATGTATTCCTGACGACGTCGATGGTTCGCAACGGTCATTTTTACAGTAAATATATTAAATTAGCAAACTCTTGCACAAGTCGCGTTCGAAGATACAGATTCGATCCTTAAAAATCCTACGTAAAGATAAGTATGATAGGGGAATTAGGAAAATTACGAAGTGATTGAAGTAAGCGAAAAAAAATCAAGGAGAGGAAACCAAGAACGAAAATCTTTCGCTGCGATAAGAATTTCAATGAAAATTGCTGCAGAAGGTTCGTTTGAAAAATACGATTACTTTACGTATATAATACTAATATTCATCATACGTAATATAAAACAATCGTTATACCACGTATGATAAATATTTTAATCTTTTATGAAATATATTTGTCGCCGCGTCTTTGAACGTTATATTATATCCATAATCAACATAATGATAATGTCTTCATTTGCGACAGTCATTTTTGTACGAACAAGGTAAATAAAAATAAATATCCATATCGGTTAGAAAATAATGACGTTGAACGTATTAAAAAAAATTACGAAGAAATGATCGAAATAAATATGGCGATTGAAAAATATTCGAATAATATTGAATGTATATTATATATAGATATATAAATGTATATACATTAATTATTCAATCATTTCTTCATTATTTGTTTAATATGTGTGACGCCCTAATTTCTAACTGCTACAGGTATGTATGCATATATATATATATATGTGTATATATATATATATATATATATATATATATATATATATATATATATATATATATATATATATATATACATATATATATTTTAGTCTGAAATATACAACCTACACTCCACGCTCTCTGCCGCATCTCTCTTTGCATAAGTAATAAAAAAAATTATATTAACGTTAATAATAATAATAATAATATTACCAACAAAAAAATTAAATGAATAAAAAAACGACAACAATATATATATATGATAAAGAAAAAAAAAGTGCATCGCATTAATTAATTGTATTAGGTGATTATTATAATTGCGATTAAATTAATATATCGAATTTACTTAATCAAAATGAGCCCTTTCTACACGTTCGTAAATCCCCTATACGAGATTGATCTGTATACATAAGCATGTATGCGAACGAGAATATACATTTGTATGCAAGTATTATACCAAGTATACATTACGTATATAAATTGAAAGTCTCCGATCTCCAACTTTATAGCGAGAATTTGTGAAAAAAGAAAAGAAAAGAAAAAAAAAAAAAAAACACAAGTAAAGAAATTAAATAGAAGCACACTTTTACCATCGTAATAATAATGATAATAATGATAATAATAATAATAACGAAAAAACCAAACGTATGAATTACTACATTGCAAACACCACATAGATACATACATACACGCATACATGCATACATACACACGTAATATAAATACATAGATTAAATTGACAAATAGTTATTTCTACTACTCTAATTCATCGCTTCTACGTGTGATTGTTGTATAAAATAATTAATAATGATTGATTGATTGGTTATCATCATTTTTATGATTACTATCTATAATGTACTATATACATATATAGTTATTATTGTAATAATCATTATCATGTAATATTAGGGATTATTATAAGGTTATTATACGTTATTTATTACATAATTAAACATCACCACTACATACTATTACATTATATATATATATATATATATATTTCTTTGCTCTTTTTTCCATCCTTATGACTGTAATAATATTCTACTATCTTATTATAACGCCATCGCAAAACAATTGACGATATAGACGTAGAGAATGTTTAATTATGATTTTTATTTTACTTGTATTGTATATTTATAACTATATACACACACAGACACACACACACACACACACACACACATATATATATATATATATATATATATATATATATATATATATATATATATATATATATATATATATATATATATATATATATATATATATACATTATATATAATATATATATATATATATATATATATATATATATATATATATATATATATATATATATATATATATATATATATATATATATATATATATATATATATATATATATATTGTTATCACGCATACAGCCTTAATGGTCTTTATTATATACATATGATTATTATAATTATAATTATAATTGCATACCTACTAATCTCTTGATGAATCCTAAAGCAATCGAAGCAAGCTGTTTATTACGTTATAATATACACACACACACACATATATATATATATATATAGGTATTACCGATTGACTTGTAATATTAATATAAATTATACTGTAATAGTTGTTTCTCATCCGGTATACATACGCGCATATATATGTATATATATAAAAGATTTGTATACAAGCGTATATAATATAATAACATCTCGCTCAGCTGAATCGGGATTCCTTGAGAATTTCTCAATATGCATATACGCAATATTATGCGTTATATATACCTATGCGAGATAAACGAATGTATTCCGCAATCAAGGGGAATGGCTATGGAATAAAAAATCACATTTTCGAAATGAAAAAAGAAAGGAAGTCGCAAAATGCATGTACATAAAATCGAAATGAACGAACCGTAGAAGCCGTAAAAAGAAGGATAACCCGTGTAAATTCGCTATCTAGTCAGAAATAGAAGAAAGAAAAAAAGAAAAAGCATCACTCGTTATACTCGCATTGAAAGCATGAAACGTGTGATTATCATTGAGTAAAAAGAGAGAGAGATAGAGAGGGAGGGAGAGAAAGCGAGGCACTGATTTGCTGCAACTGGCGAGCGCTCTGATGATTCAGCATCCATGCATTTAGCAACGTTCGATAGTAAATTCATAGATAATAATAAAGTATTGACACAGAAATAAAAAAATAAAAAAACAATTGCATATTATAATAATCGTAAAGCAGCTGTGCTACAGAATTCAATGATGGTGGATCGATAGTAATGTTGCAACTATTCAGTTGAAATATATTGCTGACGTGATGATATATATACACACACACACACACACACACACACACAAACAAATCGCCCCATTACTCATTGTTTGGCCTAATTACAATTCACGTTTGTCTATTCAATACGTTATATATTTATAATAAATATTATATTATATATACATATACATATATATGATTTATTAATTTATATTTCGTATATGTCTATATAGTATAAATATTCACTATCTTAATTACGGTAATGCTATACGTATACATATACTATGTTAATCATCCTTCTACCAAGTGAAACTTTCCCTACCCGCCCAAGCAATTTGTTGCAATGTTTAAGAAAAATGAAAACGTAAGAAGAGGAGGAAGAAAAAAAAAAAAAATATTAATAATAATAATGATAATAATAATAATAACAACAACAACAACAATAATATACGAATCAAAGTTTTCCTCCGACAAAGAAGAATTGCAGCTATCGGATAATTTATAGAGAACACAATATGCATTGCCTGATCCTTGTTTTTATTATTATTATTATGCCGCGTAATAGGTATAAAATATCGACGATCGTCTTCGAATAAATAGTTTCACCATATTATATACAATGTATGACGTTAAATTAAACATTGAAAATCAATAATTCCTAGTATAAATTACTCACGATTTTCTACTCCCCGTATTAAAGCTATGGTCTATACCGTCATAACGACATTCTCTTATTGTCGCAATATTTCTTACAGGCGGGTATGGATTTTCATACAATATGTGTAATACAAATATCGCCTCGTTTCTTCGTTAAAACCGAAACTCGAAAATTTAGTTTAGTGTTTTTTTTTTTTTTCTTTTTGTTTATTGGACGCACATCGTCGCCGGGTGTAATTTATCGTGTATATACATAACTTTAATTAGACAATATATTGAACGCAATTGCTGTTGTTATAAAAATGCTCTCTGGAAGGGCTGTTATTATTATTTTTTATTATTTTTTAACAAGTTTATTATATATACATATATATGTAACACGTTATTACAGAAGTCCGAGACTTGTTTATTACGGGAATCTCTTGTACTTATTACACTTATGATGATTTAACGTGTTTTAGCAATTATTATGTTACAGTTGTCGCTCCCTTAATATACTGTATGTGTAATAATTAAGTTCGAGTTAGGATTGCATGAATTTTGGAATCTGTATTAAAAGAGAATGAAGACAAAAATGAAAAGTAATTGCACGTAACGCTAAGGTCGAAGTGAAGGAAACGCATAGTAAATAAAAAAAGCAAGAAAGAAAGAAAAAGAAACAACAGCTACGGCTTTTAATGTTATCTGACAGAAAATGTTATCGACGATACGATTGTTAAATTTCTTTCGTTTTATCACTCTTTTTCTCGCCTCCAAACCAGATAATTCATTTTTGTACATTATTAAATTTCAATTATTCATACCAACGTTATTATTTCTATCATACATGTCTCGTTGTACATTTAGTACCCTGCAAAGCCACGTCTATTACTGTCCATGTGAAATGCATCGAATAGAAAACATGAGACGAAAGAGAAAGAGAGAAAGAGAGATGGGGAGGGGAACGTATAACAAGTTATAAAATTTGTTTTTTATGCCTCAAACACTCTGCGCTACGATATCTGACAATTTGTCATTGAGTTCAGAGTATAGATGTAACGATACGACAATTCTGATTACTTATTTTTGACTGTTCGCATTGATCTATTATACGCGTAGGCAGCTAAACTCGTCGTACGTTTTTCTATATATTTGATTTCCCTTCTTCCCATTTCCGTATGTAAAATTTTTCTTTCACATGTTTTTCCTATTTTCCCTTATACGTATATAATTAACCATCTTCCATTTTAAAGAACAACGCTTCGATTGCAATGGAGTTTCGTTTTACATCCATATGACTTTACAAAGCGGCGTTTATTCTATGCAAATGTATAATATCGATATATACGAATGGTGCGATTATTTACTAGAGCTATACGATATGATTATAGTACATGTGATACGTGCGTATGATTAATTCTTGGTTAAATATTGATGGAAAATTTTTTTTAATATGTTTACATCATTATTTGAGAATAATAGTAGCTGTATGTTCACGCTGCGAGATGATATTGGCAACTGAATTATCGTTGGTATTTAACTTAACATTATTATTGTCATTATTATTATTATTATTATTATTATTATTAAACGAAAGGAGACAAAAAAAACATAATTATAACAATAACGATTGATTACCATTTTGTTCTATCGTTCCAAAAAGAAACGAAAACAAAACATACGAAAGAAAGAAAAGGAAGAAAGAAAACAACAATATTTATAGATATACAAATCTGTGTAAAATATAGCTCATGCAGTTTCACTTATATACATTACAGCTATTTTTGTGTCTCTCGAAATGAATCTTTCTGACTTATTTATCCACAAGTAACCCACACCCAGTGGTTTCATTTCACTTTTTTCATTTCTTTCTTATCCCTCAGTCTCTTTATTCCTGCTTGCTCAGGCGGGCGTTTGTTTATGCAAATAAAAAACGAAAACAAAAAAATAACCGCCCAATCGAATAAGAATAACGACGAAAGAAATGTCAAGAAATCCGACGTTGCGTCAAATAGTTTGAAAATTTCATCCCCGCGGAAAACTATCATTTTCTCTATATTATGTACTCGAATATTGCCCAAAGTGTGCCATTGTAATATACGACAACAAACGGTAATGCGTTTTTTTTTTAATGATAAAAAAAACTCGTGTATACAAGTACTACATTACATACATACATGCATAGACCCTGCTGACCCTGCTCAATACAATCAAATATACCAATTCAATGATCAGAAAGACCGAAAAATTGCGTTAATCATTATTATTAGTGTGAAATTATTGTTTGTATTTAAGATTTTATATTTTGTATATTTTATGTTTATTCAATGCTCTAATGTTGCATAGTTCAAATTGTGTTATTAAATTAGATCTTTCTTGTTGATTGCTTTCCGTTTCTCTGCATTTTCGTTTCCTTTGTTCCCCGTTCTGAAAACCGTCCACTCACCCAAACTCTGTATTTCCCGTCTAATTTTTACAATATTATACATTTACAAGACGAATTACTTCGGTGAAAAATTTTGGACAGTTTTGCGCTTGTCTACTCGCAGCAGAAAAGTTGCGCATTTACTTAGATGTCGGGTTCCAATTTATTTATTTAACGATATTTCGCCTCGTCAACAACGTGTCGTTAAAACCGGGAATGCACTATTATTATTAATATCATCGTTATTATTGGGGGAAAAAAGAATAATCCGGTAAAAATTAAGGAGCGATCCTTGGCACGAATGCGAGTACATGTATTTATTTAGTCGAAAATTTTCACATTGCGGTATACTACATTCGTTCGCTATATAATAAATACATCATTTTGTAAAAACTAATGACGGATGCGTTGCATTAGAGTATTAAACGTACATTCCAAACTTACTGTTACGTTGTAAACAAATCAAATATCTATCAATCCCTAAGATTCTAATCCTCGCGAAATACGAACGTATGTTTGTATCTTTGCGACGTGTATCATATTGCACTCTGGTTCAAAAAATATTTTTCAATACCTATTTGCTATTTTTATTTTCTTTTCTTTTATTTTTTGATCCTTCTCTCACTTTCGTATAACAATTAAAATTAAACAGTCCGAAAACATACACGACTACGTATATTATTACAGTACAGTAACTGAGGAGAAATGCAACATTCATCTCTACGTTAGATTATTAGAAATATACATATATATTTCAAAAAATAAAAGTAGAGGATTGAAAAACAGACAAATCAAATAAACTTCAATTCCGTATACAGATCAACGAAGCACGTTCAGTTCTATAATGGCTTTTGATTCAATATCATTGTGACAATGTCACTGTTATCATCGTAATTATTTATTAGCTGATAATTACTCTTCATATCACTGCAGTTTACTTGAAAATCGGAACATCTTTCATCTAATATTAAGCTCCAAGCTGATATATTATTCAAGACTTGTGTCCACAACAATTGGGTAAAATTTTCACCCTTTTGACTATCCGTAAAATATCATTGCGTACCTCGATGTCAATGAATTTACATATTCAGATTCATAAGAATATCATTTATGTTACTCTGAATAATAATGTCACCTCGTAACTCGTGAGTATCCTGTACAATATAATAAAAAAATTCTAATGATTGGAAACTCGTTCGATTTCGCGTACTTATAGCTGTACTGGATAATTAAAATTAACTTGCGAAGAACACATTGTTCAACTTTTAACAACTGAACGTCTAAGCTGGTTGACTTTCTCAGTTCGGTGGATGATAAATAGTAGAAGTAATCGAAACATACGACGTGCCGACGAAGCGATTAAATTTTCAAACGGGTAATAATTTTTAACGCGTTAAGAACCTTTAATTGATAGTTAGCGTATGAAAACTATATTATCGTTTTTCTTACGACAACACTGCGACTTGATTTACGTAAGATGGGACAATGCGAGGAAGCTTTTACGGTAAAATTTGCTTGGGCAAATTTGTTTTACCTTCGCCACACGCTAATACTCGTCGGTCTGCAAGCCAAAGAGTGAAATTAACAAAATCGTGATATGGATAAAATTATCTATTGGATGAATCCGATTATTCGTAGCTCTTCTATACCAACCGTCGTTGGCTCACGTACTATCTAAAATACAAGCTTTGAATGTTAAAACATTTTGCGGATTGTACGTTTTCTATCCACCTCTCAATTCGTCGGTTTCATCTCCACTTCTCCTTCTGTTACGTCCACGCCCTACAAGAAATTACACAATTTTATTATACACCATTTTCCGTAGGAACAATCATAGAGAGAAGAAAAGATAATTCAGCAAATTTAAAGTCAGCTAATTTTAAGAATTATAAACGCTATTATAAATTTAATATACGCGTATGTGATATCTAATCCTGATGTCTAAACAACGAGATACAGTGAAAGTTTATTGTTGATCAATTACATTCGGAGGAATTAAAAGAATGTAAATGACACGGTAAAGAACTTGTAGAAAAATTAGTAATCCTTCCACCCAAACTAGTTCATTAAAATTTGAAGATTAGCCTTACGATCGTATATTCAGCTCGGATAGTTTAAAAACAATTTAACGGCGTATAATTATAAAACTAAATCTGTGCTGAAACATAGTATTCAAATTGATTTCTATGTACGCAAATTATAAAATAATTTTGCTCAACTCAATCAATGATCATTGACCAAGCAACACTCATTTGTGCATAAAAAAACACCGATTTTACATACACATACACACATATATATATGTGTGTATATATACATGTATATATATATAGTCCCCATGGATGATTTGATGGATAGAGATTAAAATAAAACTACAAGGAAATACGTGTGAAACATCAAGAAAATGTGTGTCTGAGAAGAAATGGTGCACTGTTAAGATTACCGTAAGTTATGAATTGCAACACAAGTTAACTGCAAACGTTGAAAGTTGATTCATCGAATTTTTTTGTTGTAAGTTTAGAAAAATTGATTAATAATCCATTGATGAAAAAATCAAGTAAATAAACACGTCAAGTCACGTAAAAAGCAACGATATTAACAATACGTTATACGAGTTGGAAATATATTAGAAACTAAGTGCTGTGTCAGCCGATGACGGGTGAAAAACATGCGACATTTAGAGACATTGATTGAAAATGTATTTTCATACTTCCTGCGATCAAGGGTGAAACTGTTGAAATTTTGTACCCAAAATCTTGTTATGTAATTCAATGCTGAAACATTAGCGATTAATAATTCCCAATTAATCATTTTAGAAGCCAAATAACATTCACACTTACTTTCCCAGGATCCTTAAAGTACATTTTCAAATGTGGCAATTGACTTTGTGCATGTTATGTGTTTTAAGCCAAAAGCAACACTTATTGGCACTGAAAATAATTGTGTGTTAGTCGCACATACTGAGAAATTTCTTTCGGTTATTTCTTTTTCTTTCCTTTTTGATAAAAAGCGTATCGTTGCAAGGCAATGTTAATTGGTATTAATAATCATTCCATTGAACGTTATTAGTGTTATATATTTTAACAATTCTTGTAGACGGACCACTTAGGGGATAATTCAGGTAAGAGTTTGATATATGTGTATATATAGATTGAATAAAATATATTTCAGCGAACAAACTTAATATACAATATGCATTTTCAGTCGATGAAACCAATAACACGTAAAAACGTTTATCTTACTCTTTCATCTCCAAAAATTTTTTTTGATACTTGACTCGATGTTTACCAATCTTGCAACAACGATAATAATACTACTACTACGGATTATGATACACAAGCTATTACGCACAATCTTTGACCCGCATAAATTTGGAAGACATTAATTACAAATTTCCATCATTTTACCCTCTTGTAGTTTCCTTTCTTCTTTGTAATTGATACAATTTTAGGGTTCGTACCATTTGATTATGCTATCCGTATAGGTTGGCAATGATGTACCATGGCGTACGTACTTCATTGTCGACAAATGTAAGTGAGAAGAGCTTTATTCGAATACATAAAAAAAATTAAAAATTATTTATTTTTGATTGTCATATCAGCTGGCTAGTTCAGCAGTAGCTTACGATCATATTCATTCTTGGAATGATTGAGTGTATCCAATAAAATCGTGAACCGCAATGTCAAAATTCAATCATTACCTGATAAACAATGCGTGTGTATGTATAACAATATGGAATAAAAAATTCAAACCACGTTCCACAGATTTACGGCATCTTGTGATTTAACCATTTGTAACTTTTATTCTATCCACGCGATATAAATTTTTTTAACCTGACGCATTGCTTGTACGTTCCACTACTTATGTTCCACAAGTCAATATAATTATTAACAATCGAAGTTTGGTAATGCTAAGGATCCAATAGCTAGAGATATCTATCCAGAAACGATAGATGATATTCACCACTGCTAGACTTTAGTGTGCAAATATACTATATGTACACACACACGCAAAAATAGTAAAATAAAAATTAATATCTTCAGGAAAAAAAGGAGAAGAAATAAATTAACTTTCTTCAAGGTTGTATAATTTGATATTCGTTCAACGCAACTGTTGAATTTTGTAAAAAAGTCCAACAACCCTGTTGTGCCATGATTTTTTTGACTGCCCTGGAATTTTATCTTAGAAACAATCAGCATCTCAGACACGTGTACCTTTCAATCAGATCAACAGTTTAGCTCCTGTTTGTTACATCAAACGTCCCAGATTTTTAATAATATTTGCTACGAGTTGAAACCACCTACTACCCAATTGAATGAAAGACGAAAACTGGAGTTTTGCCATATACAATATGTCGATGGAACTAATGTACCATCTTTTTTAACCACCTAACATGGATGAATGTGAAACAAAGAGTTTACGATTATCGTGAATCAACGATATGTGTAAAGATACGAAACTCTGAGAAGTAAAACCTTTTCTAAACGCTTAAAAAATAAGTTTTACCTGAACTTTTCCAAAATAGTAAAAGTCATACCATTTTCTTAAGCCGGGTACGAGGTAGATAACGTTACTATATAAATTATCTATCGAATTTGCTTGGCACACAAAGTGCGGAGCTCAAAGATTATAAGTTTTCGCTACCTCTGCGTATCTGGTTGAGGCATGCCAACATCCTGATCATAAATACTGCAGGCACTGTGATGGTATCTTTGGTCTCTTCCAACATAACGGCATTACGTTTCTTGAGCTGAAAAATATCACGAATGTATTTCTCGCACAAAACAATTTGGCCTCAATAAAAGAAGATAGACTTACATCTTCGGCAAATTTATCGTCAAAACTCGTTTCCTCATTAATTGGCGCCCATAATTTGACATCATAATCAATTCCCGAGGTGGCTAACATTGGTAGGTAGGGGTGCGGCTGTAGGCAATTAACTACGTGCTGATCAGCCTCGAGAAGCATACACAGATTCGCTGTACTTCTTTCCCAAATAAAGACATGCCCACAGTCACTGCCAGACATGACGTAATCGTCACCCCAAAAGTTAGCTTCTTTAATCATGGTCCTAAAGAAACTAAAGTCAAAGCAGGGAAGGACAAGAGATGAGAAATTTTTCTGGGTTGATTTTATAATTGGCTCTGTCCGCTCGGAGGCTTTTTTGGCACATATGTGAGTTCAATACAGTGACTAGATAATTTCAAACGGTCAGTGACACCAAATATATGAATATTCATCAGTTAATATACGTTAAGCTTGTTTCGGGAAGTACGAATGCAACTAAGTGCTGAAAACTGTAGCTTACACCGTTATGCCCTTTGATATGATCAATGTTAACAGTTATGGGTTTATATCACATTTGGGTTGCTGAAATTGAAAATATGAATTAGAGACGGTAACTCGCACACGTGAAGTACTCCTATTTTACACTACTATCAAAAATCAAATTCATTATGAACCTGAGTCCTTGTTACTTTCAGTTTAATTAAATTCCATCAAATTGTACTGCGATTCATTTACATTTCAGTACGAAAGCATTTCCAATTTATCAAACATGGACTGGAATCCTTGTTGAAAGAAATATATTTCAATTAGTAAACACAAAATAAGATCGTGAAGAATTTGAAATAAACTCTATAAGAGCTTGACTTGTAATTTATTCAAAGTGTTTTGTTATTGTTTATTTACACACTGTATCAGTCAAGTATTATTATCTGTAAAATTAATCTTGTGTTCAATATAACACGTCAGTCTTCACAAACCGAAAAAATAAGAGTTCAACAGATGTGGATAATAGAAAAACAAACCTCGCATTACGATGACCCATATATTTTTGTTTGACTCTTAATTCTGTTAGACAACTTTCATCAAACATTTCATGACCCTGGGATCCACGAGCACTCGCTATAGCCTCATCCATCTCTGTTTCAATCGGATTCACATTCCTGAAATTTCACAGATCAAATGAAACTTGGTTCATTTTAAGGGAAGAAAAATTAGCAAACAAGTCGGGACGCACCTCCTGGTTGGACTGATGTCCTCATCATCACTGTCGTTATACACATCTTCGTCGGAATCTTCTAAACGTGTACATCAAATTTATTTATTTATTTATTTAAAAGTTTAATGCGGGTTAACCCTTTTGCAGAGACAACAAAGAATCAAAAAATAACCATAATCATAATGTCATCATATATAAAAATATATAACATAAAATAAGAATATAACGTAATATAACAAAAATAAAGATAGTATAACAAAAAATACAAGCAAAGAATATCATAAGCACAGTACAGATACAGGCGAATTAAAGATAGAAAAAGGTAACATAGAAAAAGTAAACAAATATAAGTATTTCAACGAATAATTATTGTTCAGTCAATAAAATGAACACACTACTTCCCTGACAAGCATCGAAATTAGGAAAAATAATTCAATCAAAATGTAAGAGCATTTTACACATGTTGGAAAGCAAAATTCTAAAAAAAGGTTTGTAATTAACAATTACCTTCAGTTGTATTACATGTCGGTTGTTTGTTGCGATTTAGACTTGGCCCCACATTATCTATTGCACTGTTAGCATTTTGGCTACTGGATGGACCTTGAATTCGAATGGGAAGCAAATATAAACTGCGAGATGATATTTTTGTTCTACGAAGCTCAATTTAGTGGGTGACAAACATACCTGGATGAAAACCATCACGAATGACTTCGTCTCCAACACCTAGAGAAATGGTAGCACCTGTTGAACTTCTGTCAGAGTAGGTTAAACTTACAGCTGGTTCACTGCCATGACTGAAATTTATCACAGTGAGATATTAAAGGAAAATCGATTCAGCGGGCAACAATAAAAAGCGAAATTTTATGTGTCCACTAGAGTTAATATACCGTTCAAGAAATCCATCTCGCATTGTGGTTAATCTGTCTTGCAGATTTTCTATCATACTATCTTCTCTATTAGCGTCAATACTTGTGCTGGGAACTGCACTGTCCGCTCTATTCTGGTTATCTAACCTCGATATACTGAGTGATTTCAGTGATTGTATGGAAGCCTTTGATACATCGGTATGACTAGAATCAGTTTCCATAGGAACATCATCAGATTTGGTGAGAATTGATCTGTTCTCGGTCAATGCAGGTACAGCTGTAGGTAACTCAGAGGGAGGTATAACAGGAACGCTTGAGTTATTTTCGAACTCTTCAGCATTTGCATCTACCATTATGCTGTCGGTAGTTGGAGCCACGGTTTCAATCAAATTCGAACTTTCTACTTGACTGTTACCGCTTGGCTCTGCAACGACTGCCAATAAAACCAATTAAAATGGTATATCACGTGCTGCTTACAGATTCTACATATTAGATTTTCCCGATTGTTCCAAAAAATTATTTGTTTGCTCACCAGGCTCCGTTATTCCTTCCAGTGATTCGACTTCATCGCTCGCCCTGTCGCCGCTCACTTCATTGTTGTTCTCAACATTATCACTTGCATTTTGATTACTCTCCTCTTGTTGATCTACAACACCTTCAAGGCTATCTTCACCACCGCCGCTAAGCGCAGCTCGAGTAGCAGGGTCATTCAACATACGACTGAGAACATCTGTCATTCTCTGCATCAACGATGTATGCAGCACAGGACGAGCTTGAGCTATTTCTGTGGAATTATATTATTTCTAATTCAGTTCATCGAAACTATCAATGTTTACAAATTTATTTACCAGTCCCACCACGGCGACCACCTTCGCGTTCCGGACGTGCATCAGGCCCAGTGTCAGACCAATCACCTCTGAGTCTCAATCTTCTTACCGGCTGAGGGGATCTCAGAGGATGTTTCTTCCCTTTGCCCTTACCGAGGACAGAGTCTTTTTTCAAATGTACACTGCCTTGATCCTGTTGTAGAAATTTTACACTTAATTATGCACAATAAGTTTCCAGGCTTTGAAGTTGTCTGAAGCGTTCTACATTTGTTTTGTAATAAAAAGCAAAGAAGTGCAGTATTCACCTTTACGCTAAATAAATAAAGGTGATCGCTGCTGTAGCTGACGAGGACGTCTTGTCCATCTGGACTATAACTCAACGATGTTATTCTGTATGAATTCCCTTCAAATTCGGGGACGGTGAAGCTGCACAGTGGTCTCACTGACCCACCATTATCAGTCCAACCTGAAATGGAAAATTGTGAGCAAAAAGCATTGTGAGTTTTTCCAATAATCAACTGCTTTGAGAAAAGCAACCATGCATGAAGTTGTACCTGTGGCTGGGGTCCCAAGCATTCTTCTATCAAAAGTTCGCACTGTGCTATCAGAACATCCAATCGCCAGTTGATGAGGCATAAGTGGATTAACAGATAGAGCTGTTACGGCTCTTTGACACGAGATCAGTACATCCTAAGAAAACACATTTATACGACTTCATTAGCTGTACGATGTTTGCTCGAAACCCGTCTGTACGTGTCTTTTGTATCTCTCATCTGAGATAACAAATTTGTTCTTGGCCATAAAAGTTGACCAATCAAATTTCAGAAAAAGATATGGCAGGAGGTGTGACACATACATCTTTGCACCTTGAGGAGTTACATTTGTCCTTGACTCTGAGATCAAACCATCTGACAGTTCCGTCTTCTCCGCAACTGAGAAAACTGTGCGGTTCATTGGGTATAGTAGCAATTTCATAAGTGGTTCCGCTGTGGCATGTGAATTGATTATTAAATGTCTCTGCCCTTCTCATCAGATCTGAAAGTCAAGAAAATATAAAGATAACATTCAACAGGAAATCTATACCGCAATTTACCAAAATAAATACTGTTATCACCTGTGTGACAACGAGCTTTGATGTGAAAATAACGTTTCATATCTTTCAGATTGTAAGACCAATGGACTGGCTAACAGCCAATTATAAGCACATATATTTGGTTGGTAATCTAAATCTATTAATAGTAACGCAGGCTCTACTTATAATGGCGTTATACCATATACCAGGAGTGAAAACTAAATTACATCCTATACAGGCGAGTGTATTCCAAGGATTAGAAACTGTTCTGACCTGTATAAAGAATAATACCGTCGCCACTGCATGATATAATGCGATGATCACCACTGTTTGGCAAAAATTTTGCACTGAAAATATTTGCCCTGTGACTTGTTTTATAATCTGTCAGCACCTAGAATATAACAAACATAAACCCATCATTGTATTACATGTTGTAACGATACAAACCAGTAATGAAAATCAAATTTCAAAGCTGGCAAAGGCTATAATCAATTAAGAAAAAGACCTGACAAAGTTCATCGTACCGAATGTAGGCTATAAGTCTTACAAACGAACTGCTTATAAATTTTTATATCTACGTTCAGTTGAAAAACAGACGGTGATTGAAACGAATTCTCATTTTTAAGTGGTATCATTGAATAAAAGAGATTTCAAATACCAGTCAAATGATTGGCGCATGTGCAATCCAAGCAATCTGTTGACCTTACTCTATATTAAATTCACGTTCAATTATAAAAATAGCAAATCACGCTGTAGAGGTGAAGTTTCTGTGCTATCTGGCATCGCTACAGATCTGAATCAATCATGAATATAATCGTTATGACGAATACTTTGTTAGCAACTGAACATAAGCCCACCTGCATGTAAATGGAGCAAAATCTCTGCATAAAATGTGGTACTCGAAGAATGTCTAGGCATGGGATGACAAGTCTGTTTTGTACAATTTATAAAAACATAGGCCAAAAGCACAGTAAGTATTTTTACAACTACCAACATCGACATGCCTGTATCTCAAGGATGATGTCAGAATAGTTTTGGCAGAAGTTTGCCAAGTTTATAAATAGTAAACACGCAGAAATTAAAACAGATGACAGACTCTATCTAATAGGATGCTCTGATTAATTATTATTTAGAGCACTGATCTACAGCCTCGTTACTAGGAGACAGTTATTAAAAAATTTTTTTAACTTTTGATTCAGCAAAATCTACTATTTACTCAAGTTTTGTGTACTGGGAATCATTGTTACTACACTTATTTCTGATTTAATACACGGAACTTGATGCCAAAATGAAATACTGGATTGTCAGAATTATGAAATTGTGTCCAATTTCAGCTGCAAATTTCAATACAAAGATTAATCTTTAATCCATTAGGCCCTCCCTCAAATTACAGTGAACATAAATTAATGAAAAAATCTGAATACATATAAGTTGTAAATGCAGTTGCATTTCCAAATTCTTTGCGAGTATGCCGAACTACTGTTTCCTGACTTACAAATTTTGTATGCTCTGTATTTGTTTTTATTACGATTAGATATGTTGTAATTTTAGTTTTTAAATCAGTTTGAACAACTGTTTGACAGCTTATTCACAAATATTTTTTTGATCCAACGAGAGCATTGTTTATATGATCGATCAGTCGTGTGATAAATATACATCTCAGGTCTTTTTCAAACAATAGATTATTTGCAAAGATAACGTCGATACGAGATCAATAAGTAAACAGATAAGACAATCCATGCATTTACTGACATTCAACCACCGTGAATGTGAAGGTCTCATTAATTGGCCATAAATTTTTGTAGTAACAATGAAAGATATGTGCAACAGCCTAAATAAACATTGAAGATTCACCTGATAATTGTATGCATTGGTTAAAACCAAATGTTGATCATCGCTCCCAGATAATAACAACTCTCCACTATTATTCCAGCAAATTGAATTGACACAACCGTTGTGGACCTTCAATCTCTTCAATAGCGACATTCGCTGCATGAGTTGTAGGCTTGCTGAAATGGGTATTGAAATCGCAATGATAATTAAAGGATATGTAACATTACAAATTGTATGTTAACCGTGCATAAAGTGTATTGGTCAAAGGCAGAGGCACTAGTTATGGCAGGTATTATAAATGAGAGGTAAATAAGAATGACTTGGTGATTTCTTAAACGGTTTGACAAATAATTACCTTTGCTACTTGTATAAAGTTTGAGTCTCGTGGTATCGTCGTAAGGCTGATTGTAGATGTCACGAAAAACATTCTGTTTAGCTCTCTTCATATTTCAACAGTATATGGCAAACTTGCCCACTGACAAAAATCAAAACACAAGGGGCATAGAATTATTTTTATCACAAAACATTTACACGATATTGTATCCAATGTAAGGCGGTTGGATATTGTCCTCACATCCGGGTTAGAGTGACGTTAAATCGCGGTACAACACCCGATCACGTTACTTCGGTACGGTTTTAAATTACTACAAAGCATTCTTAAACGACTAAAAATAAACCTTCACATGTAAGTTAAACACTTGGAACTTGCATGTCACTGCGATGAATGCAGCAAAATAGAAAATCTACAAGAGTGCCAGGCAGAGATTAAGGAACAGCTGATCGCGAGCCGTAGGCGAATCACTTCACACTGGTGTGCGCAAATGTAACGGTACGAGACCCCCCCCCCTTCCCCTCCCAAAGACAAGCGGTCGGGACTAATGAAAACCAATAGTTGAGCTTCAACTGTTTACTTCCGCTAATCAGAATAACGCTCGAGTAGATTGAGAACCACGTGGTCGCGCACCTGCCTACTTCGATTGGCCCTTGCCTAGTTCACTGATTCATTCTACAATTCTACCAGCCCTACAAACCTAAAATGATATGTTCCATGTTGTCATCTTATGATACTTGCAGATACTTATTACAGAATTGACATTACCTATTTTAAATTGTATAAGATTTCTAACTGAGTTGTTCGATTTTGAAGAGAAATGTGAAGGTAATGGCACACTTTTGAGAAATTTATAAGCTGCCAAGTAAATATGAAGATGATAAAACATTCGGAATGAACATCGATTGTAGGTATAGCTTCGTTAGGGAGGCGGCGCCTTATACACCGGCAACTTGGTGTACTTAACTGTAATGTCGGTTGCCTAAAGGCGCACGACGAACAAAGGTTCAAGATTACAAAAGCCGAAGTCCACGCGTAAAAAAGTGCAGTACGACTTTTCAAATGACTCATATTAACAATGGAATTTATAACATAAATTGCGGAATATAGCTTGCAATAAAAATTATAAGCATAGCAATTATTCTAATAGTCACACAGACGGCACAGGTGAACTGGATAACTTCATAATCTGTGATTGAATCTATTGAAATCAAAAGATTGTTCATTGGGATAGTTTAGAATTTTTAATATGAGAGTGAATGTGAAGGCGAAATGAAGGAGCATAAGCGAACGTATAATAATTATAAACAGCAAAATATATGTTAATGTAAATTATTATCATGATCTGAAACACAATGCACAACTACACATTTTTCCAATAAGTGGTTTGCAATGCAAATTGTGATCTCTAAAAGAATCATCAAGCTTCTTATTGTCTGTTCAACATAATAGAATAAGTATCGGTTTTTGTGGCATGGTGATCAAAGTTTGTATCGATATAACATCTTCAAGGATTAGATCTAGACCCATCTAATTCTATGTTGTAAGCACCGCAATGACCCGTAAACACTCTATGAAATGCATGGATAAAAGGAGACATGATGCACATTTAGATGATTGCAGACTAGCCTTTACATGTTGACACATTTTAGCAATACAACGAACCAACAGCATGTAAGTTATTACATTTACTTCATAAGCTTTTCATTCTCAGAATTGGTAGATCAATTGGACATGGAGTGATATGAATACACAGGGCTTTGCTTTCTTCAAAAGAGGTTATCAGCAGTTCAGTATTTTTCGAAAGCTTATAAAATATGTACTTGTGTGAATTGAATATCAGAAAAATTCACCATCAAAACAACAGCACAATCAGCAATCACAAAGATGACACGATTCATTATCGATCTTTCCTAAACCACAATTTTCATATCAGATCGTTCAGGTTGATTTTGGCAACGGGCCAAAATTCTAAGAATATTCATTTTGCATGAAAGTGATTATAAAGAAAGGATTTGACAGTATAACTAGTATGAAACGTTACCACCATGCCACATGGTACAGAGATCAATAGGATCAAAACTAGGAACTTGATTTCATGCAACTTACCAATACCATCACCAAGTCCTGAATTCACTTAAATGTGAATTATCACTGAAAAGAGAATAGACAAATTAGTATAAAGTAAATTGTGGCACCATGTATCTGAATACTTTATATGTGTTGAATTAATAATGTAATGTTAAAAAATACTGACTTCATGCAAAAACAAATTTACAGGTTTTTGCATTTAATTTGTAATGGTTTCATAAGGTTGAAGTTAGTAACGTTATAGCAAAGCAGCACATAGTAGAAAAATTGTTAATTCTCAACTTCAGATTTGTCTGAATTTCGGTAAATGGTGGTAAAGTGATATATTATATTCGTGTTATAAACACTCAACTCCTTCAAATTTATATAAAATTACACAAGAAGTAAGCTATTTATGAATCTTTCGTTACATCAACGGTATTAGAATCATCCTTGCACGTGTTCCACGACTGACAGAAATGGATGCATCGATCCCTTGTCTTCCATTTAAAAAATATATTTCTCACCTTGTTATCATGACTATACAATCCAAAAGCATTCTTCTTAATATGTATCCAGTAATGAGCAAAATGTACGTCGAAGTCACACGCACTTACACTTACACTGCAAAAAAAATGGAACAAGATTTATAATCGCCCAATGCTTAGAATACAACTTGATTACAGAATGGCAATTGTTATTGATGATAAAACCGCATGATAATGAGAAATTATCTCGTTTTTCATACCTATTTTTACATAACCTGATCGATGCAGCTTCTGAATCGGTGACAATGTTACTAATTAACCAAGTCAGGTTTTATCGAGATCTTTATTTGAACACAATCAATGATGTTACCGATTAAGACTGTAATTATGCCTGGCACAACTATTTCACGTATAGGCTAGATCGCCAAGACATAAAACCATAGCTGTAATATTTTTCCATAAAAAAATCGTTACTTCACACCTTTAGCAATGTCCGAAATTTAGTAATCCGTGATAAACAAAACATACTCTTATTTTGAAAAGTCAACTCCTTCAAAACCATTCTAAAATTGCGGAATAATGATTGTTTCGCTGATGTTTCGATACATTAACGTTACTAAATGCCGCGATCGTTGATTGTTTCCTTCACACACAAGGAAACGAGCCGCATCAACGAAAAATTCTCAATCACACACTTCGATTCTTTCACACTGCCAACTTCACTACGTACTTGGTTTAGAATCGCGGTTAGAATATGTAAAAACATCGAAGACAATGGTACAGTCCGTACAATAAGCTTCCCAACGAGATAGACATTTCGTTCACACAAGGGTACAGGTTTTGACAAATCGAGACACAACCTACTAACGCAATTGCTAATTTACGTGCCAAAAGACCTTGAAAACTTGAACTTGAATGCGTAGCTGAACAAATTTATATAAGGTCTAACGTTGAGTGATAACAGAAATCACGACGTGCATTAATGCATACCTTTGATGTATGCAGACTATTCTGCTTGCAGTAACATGTTTTTGTGAAGTCAACCATCTTTGCCTCACTTCGAACGTATCTTTGGTAAAAATTAGAAACTCGGTCAAATTGTTACTCACGCACTGAATCGCGACTCAACTAACACAACTATTCACCACGTGGTTCTCCACGCGGCGAGCAAACGACAATGATGCAGGATGCCGCTAGCAACAAGTTTCTACACATCTTACTCTAGCGGGCATGCGTACACAGCACAGACTGTTTTTTTTTTTATGCGTAAATTTGAATCTTACGGACGCTTTGTAATTTTGCGCCGATTATTTAAAAGGTCTAACTGGGTACTACTGTACGAATAAAGTCTGAAGCTAGAAACATGGTAAAAAAAAAACACCAGTTTGTTTGTCGATGCAACAATTTTTATATTTGCAACGTAAGAAAGATCAAAGTAAAATTCTGATTGTGTCGATACTATAAATTGCATTGTGATCATTACAGTGTGTTATTCGTACATTCAAGTACCGCTAGATGCTGCTCGCTACCGTTTCGGGAATGCAAAAACATCGTCTGCTGATTACCATCGGCTTAGATTTTAATATAAATTGCCTCACGCCTATGTTTGTTATTAATTGCAGCACATAAATAGACAGTAGTACGATACAAAAAATAAAATGATAACTCTACGCATTTTGACAAGGTAAATAAATGACAATTTACTGAATTATTCGTAAAAAAAATGCAACTGAAGCTTCAGCTTTTCTGACCTAACCATAAATGTTAACCTACCAATAAAAGTTTTTCAATGATCTTACCGTTGGGGCTGCATTTGCTGTACTGGTCTTGAATGAATAAATATCCGGCATACAGGATGGTATTCAATCTCAATTTCGTATGGCTGATATGAAAAATCATCTACTCGGAACTGTTTTTCAGAAATATAACACCCCAAATAGTAACGTCAACGCAGCATTTGCATTCGTCAAAAGTATCATTTAGTGCCGATTCTTCTGATTCTGATTCATCGGATGATGAGAAAAATAAAAGAAAAATTGTGGCATCGAATAGTGTTGCAAAGAAAGAGCCACGTGTTGATCGGTTGAATGCATTATTACAAACGATGACAATGGTAAATCAAACAGATTTCCTTGAAATTACCAATCAGATTAAAATGAAATCATTTCCATTCCTTACACGATATTTATTATACGTTTTTTTGCAGAATGCGAAGACCCCATCCAAAGTTGATATTGCAGTAAAACCGAAAAAAATAAGCAATGCCAGATCCCAACTGTCAAAGAAAAATGAGAAAATAGTTGTCAATCTATTTGGTAAGTGAAAAAGCTATGAGAACAAGGCAAAAGTGTATCTACTAAAAATCATGCCTGATAGAAAATTTCTTCATAGAAAAGAAATTGACCGGCGCAGCCAAAGATGTAGCAGCAACTTTTGGAGGGGATACAAGCAAAACTGAATCAGAGTTGTTGAAAAAAATCTTGACTCCAAATAAAAGTTCTGAAGAACCCATGGATTTCAGGTTTGCCTTTAAGTTAATTTTACTAAACATATTGATAATACATGCAACGTGTATACACACAAAATAATACTGTATGATTGTTTACCTGCAGTAAACTGGTGAAAGGAATGAACATAGATCGCAGAAAACCCCAAGAATATCAATCAAACAGCCGGGCAGACCAGGTTCATGACATAATACAAAAAACTAAACAAAATGCTCCGATCCAACAACAGATGAGTAGGCCCAAATTCAGCGGACAAAGTCGTAAAAAAATACACATGTCTGTCCAATTCAATTGTATACTATAAAATACCTGTTCAATGCAATTAAAATCAAAGAGTGTAGAATGAAATTTCTAACACTTTTTCTGATTTTTAGTAATGCAAGAGTTACCGTTGATTCGGGAAACCCATTGGGTATTTTCGAAGTGGATCCTGAAGCTGTGGTCGATCCTAACATACCCACTCTCCAGACTTGGGACCATCTAGAGAAGCGGGATCTAAAGCTCTTAGTCACTCATCCTCCTATTCATTTTATTGACCAAATGATTCAGTGGACCGAACAGGGAAAACTCTGGCGATTCCCTATTGATAATGAACAAGGTATTTATACATGTTATGCATAATTTCGCACGTTTTTTTTTTATCGAACTAAACTAGATTAGATTAAATTTTATGGTATAATTAGTATGTACGACTGTTGCCATTTCTCACTCGTTTCCTTATGGGTCAATGAAATTTAATTTTGCTGAAATAAGCTAATTTCTCTCCATTGGAGAATAATATTATAATTCGTGTACCTGACATAAATTTGAATTTTTCTATTTTATTAGATCTAACCATCGATCAAGAGGAACACTTTTCCGATCACGTCTTCCTGGAACCGTATTTAGAAGGCTGGTGCCCAAGGAAAGGACCCATCAGACACTTTATGGAATTAGTATGTGTTGGGCTATCTAAAAATGCATTTATGACTGCTCAAGAGAAAAAAGACCACATTATGTGGTTCAAAGAGTACTTTGACAAGAAACGGGATCTCCTGACGGAATTGGGAGCTTATGGTACAGAGAAAAACAGTGAAGAATTAAAACAAGTCGAAGCATAAACAGTTGTATTTTATGAAGTTTCACCCATCAAATATATTATGTAACTATGATGTAGTACGCAAATAAAATTCTTCAAGAAAGGAAAATTCTTTCTTGCTTATCCGCGAACACATGTAACTCGTCTATGGTACTGAGAGTAGTAATATCGACAAGAAATTGTATTGTGTTTTCAAGGACATCATAGGGGCGTCATACAGCTTGAGTGTTTCCGACATATTGTAGAAAATATATTTTTATTTAAAACACAAATAACAGCAGACACTGCAGCTTCTTTTAGTATTATATTATGACGGTTTAGAGATTATAAAATATTTTTGGATTGTTCAATTACTGTAATTCTCATAAATATAGTAAACATGAGACAAATCATTACATTGTAGAAATATAGAAAAAGGTATTAAACGGTATTTTCGTAATGGATATACATATTAGCTATATACTTTAGCTGCAAGTGCAATCGAAATTGTGAAGTTTTTTAGTATATAAATATGATGAATATCATCATAGATACGATACGTGATAAACATAGAAATGATGTTAACCCCTGCACCTACAATGTCATGGGAGACGTGCTACGTCGACTGGGCCAAACATGAGAATCACGAGTGAAAGCCGTGATATTTACACATATGACCGACCTTGCTGTTGATTATAGGCTCACGCAATCGGAACTTAAATCGTAGGTTAAGAGGTTAATACAATTGCAGGAAACTTTAGGACATAAGGTTGTGCAGTGTCATTTAACAAGTCTGAACCATTAAGGGAGAATACATTGTACATATACAATGTAGATAGCTGATTTTTTATGAAATTCATGTCTCAGAAATTTCTTCAACATTGAGTTTTGCAAACTTTGCTTTTCTTTTTGTTTCCGATCCCCCACATTCCTTACTGCCTTTTCTTCTTCTTTGACAATTGTTCCCAACACTGTCCAAATCTTTTTCTCTCATATCGTGTAATACAGGTGGTGCTACTTCGGACAATTCTATAGGAAATTTAAAAAGCTTGGCTAAACGTTCCTCAAATAATTCCAAGGCTTGTCGACCCTCTGTTGTCATCCTATAATCTTCAAGTTCATCATATTCGTCTTCCACCAAATTATCTGCCTCGAGAATGTGTTTTGATAATAATATTCCACGAAACCCTAGTAAAGTTGTGTAATTTGGAGGTATCAGCATTTCTGGCCAATACTTGGTGAGTTTCCTTCTGGTAATTTTCGAAGATGACTCATTTATACCTGGCATACTTTGCTCTGTTTCACTTGTATCTGGATTCGAAACGATACCTGATGTACTTGGGGCGTTCATATCAATAATTTCACTTGCACTATTTAACTTCCCACTATTTGGTAGGGAAATGAATTTTATCGGCAATAGTTTACCGGATCGTTCAGGTATCTCCTTTGAAAACACAGTATCTGTCGGAAAGTTTTCGGTTTTGCCGATAAATTTCTTGGCCATCTTCTCAAATGCAAGTTCGCTTTGCAAACCGCCCATTTGCGATATGACTAGCTCAGGTGTTTTGAAGTTTTTATCTAGTTCAACAGTGGTTGGCTCGTTCATAGGATTGTAATTTATTCCGGTAACTGTTCCTTTTTTAATTCGTGAGATAATTTTCTTACCATCAAATGGAAACGGTGGTATAAAACGATCTTCACACTCTGTCAGCATAGATGATCCAAACATTTTTTGCCTGGTATATTCAACCAATTTTTGTTGCATGTCAGACGCCAGGGTTTCATCCCTTGAATACTTTACTAACGAAGTCAGCAGCTGCTTATCTTTTTCCGTCAACTGTGGTTCCTGGTCGAAATCATCAGGAATATCAAGATCAGCATTCAGCAGTTGCAAAATAACGTGAAGTCTCGGAGTTTTATAGTTGAGCTCCTCGGCGGTATAAAATTTGCTGTTTCTTCCAGGTTTCGAAGTGGTTCGATACATTCCTTTGAAGTAATCCTGAAGCTCTATATCAATATCAGATAGATTACTTCTCTTTCCATCGTTTCCATCCTTTTCATACGGAGTTCTCAAACACCTACTTATTTCTTGAAGCCTTTCTTCACCAGTCATCGTTGAATCTTCGATGCAAGCTTCTTCAGACTTTTGTCCCCACCTGGGTATGGATCTGAGGGACAAGCCCCGACTCAGATATCGGAGTATCGACGTATGACGATGTCTAACTTGGACTCTAGACTTGTTGGAGAATTCTTTGGAAATAGCGGACCAATTATTGCCAAATTTTTCAACGAGATCTACCAGTTTGGTATCGTCTTGTAAAGTCCACTCATTTTTTTTCTCATGCAGAAGTGTTCTATAGTGATCGTTCAACTGCGCCGTAGTTCTGTGGGGTAGCAGAGAAACTGAAATTTTTGTGAAATTAGCCCCAAACTTGTTAACACCTGCAAGTAGGAGCTTGTCCTCTTCTTCGGTGAATCTACCCTTTTTCAAATTAGGAGCAAGACTGTAATTCCAGCGCATGTATATCTGCTGCTTTCGTCTCTGTCCCATAAGCTTAGCGACCTCTCCCCATGGAATAAAATTCCCAGTCCTCAATCCATTTACAGCGTCAATAAGTTTCTGGTCTTCTTCTTTTGACCAAAAACTGTTCCTGTTCAACATGTTGTTTCTAAAATTGGTATTGAATCTAATAAAACATTGATATCCTGTACGGTTTGTGCCCAATTTTTCAGCCACTAGGTCCCAGTTTTGAAAATTGTAATTCTCAGCCAACTTTTTCAGATCCATGTCCTCAGCCTTCTTCCATTTACTCTTGTTGATGTCAGGATGTAGGAAAACGTTCCACATTGCTCTGCACTCGCTGGCGGAATGTCTCTCATTGAAATCGGTCACTGCTATTTTCAACCAGTCAAATTCCCTCGATCCTATCGGACCAACCAAGTTCTTGAAGGTCTGAGCTATCTGCTCCGGTATTCTCTTAGCCGTCAGCTTAAATTCCAGGTTCAGAGGATCCTCTGCATAGCTCAAATGTTGCCCGTTATTAGGTTGTTGTTTTCTTGCTACTTGTTGGGCAGTCATCTTAGCCTCGCAAAAAATAGCCTCCCACAGCGTGTTCCGATCTTTCAGAGTCCATCGCAAAGGGCACGGAAGTTCAATAATCTGTAGCTCACCACGATTGGCTTTCAACTTAGCGTCCTGGTTCTTGGGTGCGGGAAAATGACGCTTGTCTTTGAAATACGGGATCCCGCTAATGGTTAATAGCGTTCTAGAAAATGGGTTGGAATTTAGCTTTTGAAGTTTTTCATCTATTAGCACTTGTTTACGCTGACACTCTTTGAGCAGGAGGCGAAGCTTTCTTTGAGCATTCACCAAGAGATTTATTATTTTTCTATTTAGATTCAACGCAGCCTCGGGACTCGAAAGATCCAAACTGCTATTGATATTCTCGTTCCATTCGTTATCACTTTCTTCGCCATCGACAAGTGGGTCGACAGTGCAGCTGTCCTGAATCGTGCTCGACGGGGATAGAGGATTGTTCGCTTGAGACGTCGACGGCTCGCATTGACTGTGTTCTGTTCTAAATGGATCTTCGGAAACCAACTCCTTTTTCAAACCGTCCGATTGTTTTTTCGTAAGAACTTCTTGGAGAGCTTTTATGTCATCGAGTATTACATCCTCGTCCTCTAAATCACTCATTTTCCTGTTCGTAGGTTAACAACAAGGGACGAATCCAATCAGCGGCGTTGTGATATTATCAGTAATTTGACGCTAATTCGTTGGCAAGGTTAAAACCGACGGTAAGAGAAGTTTGCGTTTGGGAAAGACTTGTATGTTGCGGTGTTTGGTATTTCAAGACTTGACGTTAGACCGGAACTCAGGGACATATGTTTCCGGTGTATTAGCCTCACTTCAGTTGCTGCAGCGTGACTTTTTGCCGCGCATGCGCAACTAACGCTGTCTTAAAATGTCGGCTGGGTGAAATACGTTGAATGTTATCATGATAAAATTGATTTTCGTTGGTTAAGTTTACGCGCAATTTCCACGCGGATTGCCGGTCGAGGACGCGAATATAGTTGGAATAAAATAAGGAGTAACTCCGCCGGCCGAGACTCGTCTATAAATCGTAAAACACTGTGTGAGGAGGCCTTATGTCAAGCCAGTCTAATATTGGGTGGATAGCCGAAGAAGTAGCGCAGACGACAACGACGTGCCAAAATGAAGAAACTCTTCTCAAAAATCGAAACAAAGATTGACAACACAGCCAAGGAGCCAAACAGCTATGTCGGCAAAGTATTTGTCGTCGGCCGTCACACCGTTACAGTCGAAGATGTCCTCGCTGAAGGTGCGTAATCCGCGACGTGTAATATCTCGTCCCTCATCCTCGATCGTTTCCCGTCTTGGAATCTCTACTATCGCTGTATGTCGCTATGTTTATTACAATTCCACGGCCCTTTCATTTCTTCGCGCAATAAACACCATTTTCAATATTTTCAACGATTCCGAGCATTCGTACGTACTCCCCATTTATATCCAACTCCCTTAATGGAATCTAATTCGTTTCCGTTTCCAGCCTCGCACGTAATTCGTTTTATTGTTTTTGCACCGCGAATTATTCTTGTCGATTCACTTGTGCAAACACAACGTGGGGTTGGTTTGAAAAACAGAAGGCTCGAAAGAAACCTGAGGAAGGTGCGTAGTTGTTTGTATCGTGCATTTCAGTCAGCCGCAACGATCATTCTTGGCCATTCTAACCAGCATTACCTGGTGCTATGGCCTTTTAATCTCATGTCTCAATCTTATCTACCGGGACTACAAGTTTATCGCAAGACAAGCACCGTTACCGTGATAGATTACCGAGTGTTATTAAACTTTTATGATCGCAGGGATGTTCTCCTAATCTTTCCAGATTTGAATAAAAGCCGTTCGCTTCTTCTCTCAAGTTTCTTTATTTTCCTTTCATTACAAATTTCTCACTAATCCAACAAACCACTCCCACAACTCGGTACGCAATACTTATGATTCATTTATTGCTAAACTGGGAATAAAAATGACTGGGGAAAAAACTTTCTTTATTCAATCGCATTGAATCAGTATCATTTTCAGATGATACATTACAGCGCTGCTAAAAATCACATACCAAAAACCCCTCACATCATACGCAACATGCAAATAAAAATTTAAACATTCATCTGCCAAGGTTAAAAATATTAACTCGAGCAAAGCGCTAATATAAAACAATTGGTGATTTACATTAATCAGACTGAATTATTCGATGTACTTATTGAACTGTATCAAAATGACACTGGCATATAATCTAGACTTTCCTGAATTAAAACAGCTCAGTTTCAGACTACAGACATGATACAGCTCTATCGTCATATCAAGTTGACATGTCTTAATCTTACATATTTATTATTATGATACTGACAAAGAGCATGATATGACACAATAAAGAAGGGATCAGAAAAATTTGAAGCTGGATACTTAATTACTCGATTTACTAATAATAAATTTTAGATGTGTTGGAAAAAGCAATTTTCACCTCACTATTGAAAATAATAATTAGATATATTTAAATTACATCCCTAATTCCAGGTGGCTTTGCTGTGGTATTCTTGGTCAAAGCATCGGGTGGGCGTTATGCGCTCAAACGCATGTATGTCAATAATGAACATGATCTCAACGTATGCAAAAGAGAGATACAAATTGCTGTAAGTATTTGAAAATCGCAAACTGGTTTCAGAAGTTTGCTACAAACAAGTGCCAATTTTGTAGCAAAAATTTTATACGATGAGATTATGCCCTTTTGATACTCTCGAATATGTAAACCCAGGACATGGGAATATAATTAAGAGTAATTGCTTGTTCTACAAAGGCTCGCTTCCTTGCCAGGTTGTGTAAACACTTGTGATAACTTGTCATATGCCTGTATAGTTACACAAACAGTAAAGTGAAAATATTGAACATGGCCGCTCGGCCAAAGACAATTACATTATCGTTGCTGTACAATATAGGATACCAATTCAATTTTCAGAGCAATCTCAGCGGTCATAAAAATATTATAGGATATGTGGATAGCAGCATCACTCACACTGGAGGTGGGGTTCATGAACTCCTCCTTTTAATGCCATATTGCAAATCTCATGTTCTTCAAATGATGAATAACAGGTCAGTTATACGTGGATAATGTTTGTGATTAACATTTTAGTTTTACTTTTACTGATACATTCAATTTTCGGAGCAGACAAAAGATATTTATCAGATATTCAATTGTACAAACTAGCAATGTCCATCTATAGTAATCTCACACATACCTCTGTTCATTTCAAATTTAAAAACAACAACGTTTATCCTTTAAATCATGCAGGCTACAAACTGGATTCAGCGAAACTGAAGTCTTGCAGATATTTTGTGACGTGTGCGAAGCTGTCTCGCGTTTGCACCATTGCCAGACGCCTATTTTACACAGAGACCTTAAGGTAGGTCAGTCTTAGAAAAAAAAAAAAAAAAAAAACTTGTATCCAATTTTTATTTCTTTTACGTGTTGATATTGCTACTTTCAGTGGTGATGTTCTTATCTGTCACAGGTAGAAAATATTTTGCTAGCAGATTCTGGTCATTACGTACTATGTGATTTTGGATCTGCAACTGGAAAAGTATTGAATCCAAGTGTTCAAGGTGCTTCTATAGTAGAAGAAGAAATTAAAAAGTATACAACTCTTAGTTATAGAGCTCCAGAAATGGTTGATATGTACTGCGGCAAGACCATCACAACAAAAGCAGATATTTGGGTAATTTTTGATGGTTATATTTTTGAATTACCATGTGAATGACATGTCGATGCAGGTTGAGAAGCTGTAGAAATCCAAATTTTGTTCGTCATTCCCTCTTTTCTAAAGAATTTAATTCTATTACAGGCTCTAGGATGTCTGTTATATAAATTATGCTTTTTCTCGTTACCTTTTGGCGAGAGTACGCTTGCTATTCAATCAGGAAACTTTACCATACCAGAAAGTTCGAGGTAAACTTTTGGCTTATCTTGAATATTTTATTTTAGTAGCATGACTGGTTATATTAACTTTTTTCTCAATTTACAGATATAGCAAAGCACTTCATTGCTTAATTCGATACATGTTAGAACCCGATCCTGATCTGAGACCAGATATATACCAAGTTTCGGTAGTTGCTTTCCAGTTACAAGGCAAGGACTGTCCAATACAAAACCTTCACGTAAGTATTTTTTACTGTTCAATTGAGTGTTCCTAGCAATTGGCAGATTATAATGACTCAGATTCGAAAGATTATTGGAAGTTGTATTTTTGTATATTTACAGAAAGCTCCAACCCCGGTAATAGAGTCTCTACCCTGTCCTCTTCTGGAATCTGAAGCTATCAAGCGTTCTTCGGTAAAAATTCAAAAGCTTACACAAGTTACGATGGTTGAAGGGACATCGGTCGCACCGAGACAAAGGCCGAAAGGTCAGAGTGCAGCGGCTGGTCCCATAAGTTTAAGTGGTCAAATCATAGGTCAGATATCGGGGCAGGGCAATCAATTACAATCCCAAACTACGCTTGGAAATTCAATTCCCTATACTTCTGTTAGTCAACAGATCCCGCCCATTAATACTCCACAAGCTTATCTTGGACAAAGCGTTCAAACAAACCCGCAACAGCCCTTACAGCTGTCTGCACAATCATCCTTTGTTCAGGTCAGTCCTCACATCTCATCCCCGAACCAAGCCATCCCCTTTGGCCAATCCCAGGCTCCCTCGCCGTTTGGCCAATCTCAGAGTCCGATGATTAGCCATTCTCCTCTCCCTCATCAATCCCCGGTTACTATTCAGGAAAAGAACCCGTATTATTTCGATTCAAGAACGACTACCTCAGCTGTTAAAGAAGAAAATTTGGATGCCTTATTTCCCTCGTCTGGTGAGTTAATTCTCAAATAATATAAAATCATCAATATCTTAGATACAAATTATTTTATTTCGCTAGCAATCCTTACTATTGTCAAATGTCACTATATATATACAGAAGATGTCAAGAAACTGTATTACAAAATTTTACGTTGCTTAAATTTGAATCAGCGAATTTTATATGCCCTGATAACCTGTTTCATCACTACAATTTGGCTCAGGTTATCCGGATCCGTTTAAAGATGACACTTGTGTGATGATGGCACCTGCAAAAATCCCACCGCCTGTTGCTCCTAAGCCAGGTACAGTCAAAATTGGGGCACCTTTGGTACCTCCAAAATTAACGACTCCCACCAATATTGGCCCACCAAAACTAACAACACCGACACAGCTGCCATCAAAATTACTCACGGCAACGACATCTACTAAGATACCATCCGCAGTCCCACCGCCAGTCTTGCCAAAGCCTGTTCCGAAAATGGAGAGTCTAAGTCAAAGCATCAGCTCAGCTGGAACCCCGCCAGATAGTCCTACGCTAACATCATCTAGACATCGAAGGAATGTCAGTGATACTAGCGCGTTTAATAAGTAAGCTCTCTTCTTTGCAATCTATTTCTTTAATACACATGAATATTCATTATACAAATGTGATCAATAATTTATATAAAGCTATTCCATCACTCTGAGTTACGTGCATATTTGCAGTCTGTTTCACAATTTTATTTTATATTTTTTTCAAAACAAAAACTTGTAGATTGAAATTCCAATCTGGTGGAAATTGCTATCATTGATGTGGAAGGTATTGTTTCTCGAACCGCCTCAGTTAAATTAAATAATTAAATTACAGTGGCTATTTCAATGTTTACAGAGTATTTGCAAATGAAACTTCTCAGTTTCTAGCACCGTACGAAGCCTCTGTTAAACCCCGATCCGGAGGCTCTACACCTCCCGATGTGTCAATGGATACAAAACCAGGCATAGGCATTAGTGCCTCTCACGTACGTATTGTAAGTACCTATTGCACACCTTTATTTTTTAGTTCACTTATTACTAATTCCTTCGAAACTAAAATACCTCTCTTCACTTCTATGAAATAATTATAGGTGTTTTGACCTTATACATTACGATCATTTGTATTTAATTGTAAACAGTCGAGCTTGTGAAATTCATGTAACATTTATTTCGGCTTACTGTTGAGTACTTTAATTTTCAATTTCTGCACTGCACACACATTACTGTTGTATATATATTAGAGTGTCCCAAAAAAACCGACTATTTTTTTTTTTTCAAAGAACATTGAAAAATCGTTAGAGTATCTCTAGAAAATGACCCTGTGAAAATATAAGCTCTTAATATTAATATTTAGAGGTGGCGATTTGTAATTTTCTATTTCCCATTTAAATAACATGGGAAAATTTTTTTTTGAACTTTGGAATTTTGTGATGGGATAACGAGCTACTTCATAAGTATGACAAAATCAGGTCTTATAGGAAATTTGATGCTCTACAAAAAAGGTCTGATTGACATTTTGCGTAAATCCAGCCGCTTCAAAAATATCGATCCTCAAACTTCGGACTGTTTAAAATTATGCTTTTTTTTTGTAAATACAACAAAAATTAATTTATATTTATTATAAACCCAGAATTATCAACTGAACAATAAATATATGCATGTATTTATTCTTATATTTATTCTTCAGTTGATAATTCTGGGTTTATAATACATATAAATTAATTTTTGTTGTATTTACGAAAAAAAAAGCATAATTTTAAACAGTCCGAAGTTTGAGGCTCGATATTTTTGAAACGGCTGGATTTACGCAAAATGTCAATCCGACCTTTTTTGTAGAGCATCAAATTTCCTATGAGACCTGATTTTGTCATACTTATGAAGTAGCTCGTTATCCCATCACAAAATTCCAAAGTTCAAAAAAAAATTTTCCCATGTTATTTAAATGGAAAATAGAAAATTACAAATCGCCACCTCTAAATATTGATATTAAGAGCTCATATTTTCACAGGGTCATTTTCTAGAGATACTCTAACGATTTTTCAATGTTCTTTGAAAAAAAAAAAACAGTCGGTTTTTTTGGGACACTCTAATATATATGTGTACAATAAGTAAGAATTTGATGCTAGCGATTGTTTTTCGTCATCTGTAATACAATCGCACACGCCTTACTTACATTTATTCAAATAGTTGTTCTTTTTCTCAGGGTGAACTTTCAAGCACAACTACCAGCACAGATGGTAGATCCTTAAGTGCTGATGTAGCTGCATGGAATCCTTTTGAAGATACGCAACCGTTCAATCAACTTACTGAAGATCATATTTTTGGGGCTGAATTTGATAAAATTAGAAGAGGTAGCAATAGTAGCATCAGTGGTGTGAAGAGCCGTGAAAGCTTAGTTATGACCTATTCAGAGTTGCCTGAAGACCCCTTCGAATCTGCTCCATTTAGCTTACCCAGTGAGTATCGACTTTCCTAATTATAGTGCTAAGGTTTTTCAATAAAATTTTTCTGGAAATGTGTTAGTTTTAGCTTGATATCAGTTTTTTTACTTATGGAATGGTATTTTTTTCCGTTACGTATAAAATTTAACACTATTCTATCCAGTAGGCACATAACTTACACATCTCTCTGATAGATGATAATATTTATTGTAAATTGTAGATTGTATCTATCATGTTTAAATTTGTTGCCTTGACTTCGTCATTTATTTCAGCAGGGAAGAAAAATAAGCATGGAGCTAAAGCAGCAGCTGTTGCAGGAGGTAATGCATGAAACTTTTAAATTACTATCCTTTTTGCTTATCTAGACTTCTTTAAAGGACGAACAATAATACTTTGCGTGCATTGATCGTGAATGCAGTATAGGCACGAGCTATCTTGATTTTATTACATAAATTTACTGATGACCGGTAGAAGAGCAGAGACTATCAAATGATGAATAGATTATTCAAAACATTCTTCTATAAATGTTATTAGTTCCATAAACTCCCGGTAACGAAGAGTTTCGTTCAATCCAACGTACTAATTAATAATAATACCTAGTTATGTTTCCCATTCTGAAGTATTATCCAAAGTCAAAGCAAGCACATGTTATTTGAATTATTTTTTATTGCTACTATAATTACTAAATTTGATGTGGTAATCACAAAAACTTGTTCTTAATTATCTAATAGCCATCGTAAAAATCGGCAAATAATATTCGGTATTTGTCCAGAAAAAGCAAGTACATTTTGTTAGAAATGCAGCATAGCTATATCTTTTCTAGAACTGACGTTATAAATTTTTATGGTGGTATTGTGTTCTGTGATTCGAAGTATTTCACACTATGAAACCCTCATTCCAGTGATCTCGTTGGCTGTATATTATGAAATTTTCTTTTTGATTGAGTTTGGTTACTAGTATCGAGTTTCTTAACCAAGATAACGATTTTTGGTATCTGGAGATAGTGTTATAACATAGCACAGTTTTTTATTACGACTTTTAATACCTCGTTTTCTTGTCACAAGGGTAGAACAGTTGTGAAAGTGATTTCTCTTGACAGTGATTAAATGTTTCCTGGAAGAGTGATTAGCAGAAAAAGGGGTACAAATACTACTACTATTATGATCATTATTATTATTTTTCTATCACAGCAGACTCCCAGTTGCACACCACTCATGAAATTCACTGAAACCCACCAAAGAAACGAAACTAACATATTTTATAGTGATAAAACCCCATTAAAAATGTTCAATGAAAATGGCAAACCTTTTTAATGCCTAATATTTGACTGTCAAAATTGTAATATTCTAGTCAGCTGGAGCTTCTAAGTGCAATTTACGTTATTCTGTGTTATGGAGATGCTAAGTGATGTTTTTTTTTTTTTTCATATAGATAAAGCCAGTTGTTTCTTTAGGGTAGGCTGGCGATTAATTAAATTAGCATCTATTATCAATTATTGAAATACTAGTCGTGTGATATAACAATATAAAAAATTTGTAGAAGCATCACAGTGACTAGAATTGGTATCAATGCTTTTCTACTAATACCTAAATCATTCTGTATTCCATCAATTATTTCTATATCCTATCCAATTCTGTCTAATTGAATAGAAAATCATACAATTCCTTGTCTTTTTTTTTCTTTTAAAATATACATACTAAACGTTCTTTTCCCGATTGGTGTTAATTGTGCATCGTGGCTTATTGCTTTTCATAAGATAAAAATTGCACTAAGCGAATAATGTAAAATTTGAAATGCCTTTTGATTGAGCTTGAATAATTTGTAAATAATATACTTGACTCATCTAATCATATTATTATCTACAGATACTTACATTTAATTGGCAAAAATATTGGAGCAAGAATCCACCTTTTGAAATGTAATTCAGTATCTTCAATTCAATAACTCATTTGCTATTCATGCGGCACGTCATTATAATCAGTTAATTCTTGTAACACTTGATCTGGTAACCGAATGTGTGTAGATATCTTTCATCTTATCTACGTTGAAATTGCAGGCACAAAAGTTTATATGATTCGGTTTTTCTAGCAATAAAATATTGGCAATCACGCAGACTGAATATTTGCGTTTAACGAACGAGAACAATTATACTTATGTGTTGATTAAAATTTATGCAAAACAACTAACAACTGTATTTAAAATTTTTTTTGTTGCAAATATTATTATGTGATACGACTTTGCATAAATTTTATTCCCCATATTTTTGTTCTTATATGCAAGGATGTATTCACTCTGACAAAATTTATATCCTCTGGCAGTTAATCAGATGCTGTATAGCTCAGTCCTTGCTTAGCTGTAATTGCGCTCAATTTTCTTCTACATACATTCAGACGTAATTTTATTACCTTTAATTTAGAATACCGTATTGAAAATGTGTGATCGATTCTTCAATTTAAAAGATGTACACAAATATACATACATATAAGTTTTTTGAATATTCCAGCATATGTCTGTAGTTTTATTATAGGTATGTGATTGCTCTTTATATACATCGAAAATCAACAATTTAAAAATAAGACATATATTATTAGCTCGGCTGTCAGATGCACGGTGATTGAGTGGCCATTGTAATATAATTCCTTGTCGTTGGCTGAATGTAGCAACGAATTATTATTTCTAACGTAGCGACAAACAATGCAACGACGCTATTCTGGTAGCCGGTATATATAAACAATACTAATTATAGTAATAGTAATACCATTCTAACATTCGACTTGTAACCTGGATATAGCACGTATTAAAAAGTTATAATTTACAGTTTCCCATAGAGTTCTCCTGGTCTTTACGTTGTACTAACAATTTTGACATCATATATCTCAAAGCTCCGAAAATATTTACATTTGCATTCTCGAAATTGGTTTATTAATTTTCGCTTGTCATTGATCGGTTTACCAAAGATAATTGATAAATTACTTTGCCAGTTTTTAAATTTTCTGCCGAGTATGTTACCGAAGGTGTCGTAAATCTTGCATTGCATAAAGTTACTTCACTTCGGCAAAATGTTCTTATCTTTCCCTCTCATTCTTTTTTGAGGAAGCACGTAATCATCTTCTACAAGTAGGCTTAGTTTATACGCTATAAGTCAAGGTTTACGTATAATGAACGATATAACGTGATTCACTAAGAAATATAATGTCACAAATTATTCAATTGAAATATTTTTGCTCTAAACGTGCAAAAACTTGTACAGTAGATAGTTAGCTATGTTGTTGAAAGAAGAGATTTGGATACTGTTGTATTACCAGTGATTAAAACCAACGCATCACGTTCACATGGCCTTAGACGGTATGAATAAAGTTATTAAATGTTTGAAAGCTATTTCTAAAGAAAAAGATATACAATTAAATTCAAATTATTGATCTGTTTAATTATATTGTATAATATCTTAACTGAATGCATCGAACTTCTGCTGCAGAACCGCATTTGGTACAAACTCGTTCTTTCTACAACATCTTATATTAGTATACTATATGTATGTATACATATGCTGTAAAGATATATATACGTATAAATACGTATACATTTATTCAGATAAGAAATTAGTACTTATGTTATGGAATTGCATACACTTGTATGTCGGCTATACATATATGTTGTAATAATTCTGTGTACGGTATGATAATTCGCGATGGTGGCAAGCTTATCAATTTGTTGATAATACTTAATTTTTTTTTCTTTCCTCCATTATAACTGTCTAGAATGCATCTGTATTATTTTGCACCTGACAGTAAATGCGTTGTTTTTGTCTGTTCAAAGTACTATCGAGTATAAGCACAATGAAATATTCCCGTCACCTCTACTAAATACTACAAATTTAATATCAAGGATAGAGTTAAATGCATCATTCCGTTTTGCAGAGCTTTTATTTTTCAATCATGTCAACATACGCTCATTTTAGCTAATCGTTAGGAAGACTTTTGTTTTAATATGTATTTCAATTTTTACTTCAAAACAAACAGTATTTGCCAACTTGACGAATTATCTCCAGTTATTACTACGAATAATAATTAGCAATATTATTTACTCTATATTTATGCAAATGTATGAAGATCGTAGCAAGATGTATTCCACAATCTTGTCGATATACTTCACCATCTCACGAGTAGTCCATTCTTTGACATTTACGTGGTATAGCTGAATGTAGTGGATTCAAGACATTGTCCATTTGCAAAAATAAATCGTTAAACGTCTGTAGTTGAGTAGTTATGAGAAGATTTTGTTCTCTGAGTATTAGTGATAATCTTTATTGAGGTGATTGCCAATTTTTCTGTACCATATATTTCCCGCACTTCGATATTTTCAATTATTAAATCAAATATAAAATTAATTAATTAGTTTCCGAAGTTGTCTGTGGTTGAGGAAATGCACTGTATACAATAAAGTACACTATAATAATACATCTAAGTATGAACAATGACTAAACTTATAATGAGCTTGGATACGATTATTAATGAAAGATAAAAGCTTGTAATACGTACGCTTACTGTCAAACATTTTTAAGCCATACAAAATTTAATCATACGCCCACTGTCTGGAACGCCCTAATAAGTTTGGGAGACGGGAGTCGGGTGAATTTCAATCATCCAAATTATTTTGTCCGATCAGCCACTTTTGAAATTCATTTTTTATATCGCTTGTCCATCGAAATGTCTGTGATGAAGGTTGACTTTAATTTACTGTAAATATACTGTACACCTTTATTTTAATGCATACCAATACTTTGTTGAGGCAAGGGTGAAGTCGTAATACCCTCGTTACTATTTGCACAAAACTTAACAGTCATTGTAGATGACACTCAACTTTGGACCTTTGCTATTTTTGGTGTACTGCGATATAAAATGCTGCGACAACTAACATGTACATTACGGTATATAGTGTTCCATCTTTCATAATTATTATATTAAAATACAGCTATTCAACAATGTTGATGATCAGAGTTTTCAGGATCTTAGTATTGATTTTTAGTGAAAATCAACAAATTGTATGTTGTTGTGTTACAGTGAGTTATTCACACGTTTTCGTTCTTCTTTATCCTAAAGATCTCAACCTTTGACGACGATCTTATGGACAAAATACTTCTTCTCTATTTGTTATACAAATTATAAAGGAAATCAATAAATTGTTACTTTAAAATTGTAAAAGCATTGGTCAGAAGTATTACTTCTATTTGACAAATACCCTTGATCCTCAAGAATCTGATTAGGACTGTTCCAGACGAGGTGGTGGCACTACTAATATTAGCTGTAAATATATTACTGCTTCATCTTAAAATTGTTGTAATTCAAGAGTATATTTTTTTTCTGCAAATTATCGTTAACTCGCTGTAACAAGCAAGCTAGCCACGCTGCACGCTGCACAAGTACTTCAAGAATATTTTGTCTGCGACAAGCCTAATCAGACTCTACGTCTTTCTACTTTTAAACTTCCTTCCTTAGTACAATATTTTATTCGTGGATATCGGTGTGCTATTTACTGCTATTAAATCTAGAGGAAGCTTCCAGCATATCTATCAATACCCGCAGTTCTTGATCTATAGTTGTAACGAATTGTCCGTAGATTTCCTGTAACGTCCCTGTAAAAAATTGTGACACTTGGATAATAGTTTCTAATTTCACAATTGCACATTTCTTTAATACCATTAGAAGGTATCAAAAATATGTTGAATTGTGTATTACCGTTTTCTCAATAATATCGAACAGCTAGTCACTTTTTATGAATCGAGTATACTTTGTGTTCTTTATATTAATTTTGCTAAATTCAATGCCTGTAGGTAAGTAGTACCAGTTCACTTTAATAATACTACCTGGAATCTTCTACTGATTTCAAATAAAAAATGCAACTTCTCTCTGTCTTGAGTTACGCAATTAAATGATTATCATAACGCACAGAATACAATGCATTACAAGCTCATTCATACTCGTTAAAATTACTAACCCATTTTTGCTAACTGATTAAATATGTATGTTCCCTTAAATCGTACGTCTTCTACAGTTGTTACTTGATATTTTTCAGGAACAGGCGCTGAAGTAGCAGTAAAAGTGCCCATCCCTCATTGGAGTCCGGATACTGAATTGCCTAGGATAGACGACGAAGTGTCCCTGTTGGCAGAATCTAGTCCCGCTTCACCTCCATTTGTTCGTGCTCCCATTGAAGATCGATCAAAGTATGAAAAGTTGGCATTTAATGCTGATGAAATATCCTCGGATAGTGATGAGGAAGATGGTCAGAGACCCGAAGAGAAAGCAAAAAAGAAGAGAAGGAGAGTTAAGGGTGTTTTAAAGCGGAGAAAAAAAGGAGCCCATCAAGATCCAAGCAATCCTCCAGTTGAGTGTGATTCTGATGATTCAATTGGATCGGCTAGTGATTTGAAAGCAATGAACGACGAAGATGGACTGCAGGATCTTGACGATGAACGAGAGAAAGTAGATGAAACAATCTCTGAGAGCGTTAGAACTTGTGGAAGCTCTGCGTACCATGCTGAGTGTGAATCGGTAGCGACGCATGAAGAAGATCACAGAATGCGGAAACCGAAGAAACATCATCGAGAACAACAGCTACCGATAATACAGGCAGACCCAGTTGTTGGGCATCAATATGGAGAGAAACCCTTGTTACTGGACGACGAATTAGATCCAGAAGCAAAACCCGAGCAGTTGCATGGGGATCCATTTGTCGGACATCAGTATGGGTCGAAACCTTTATTATTCAATGAGGACTCTTCATCAGATGATGTCGAAACGTCGCGAACACCTAATAACGGGGCATGGAAAGCCGAAGAAGATGTTTTCGCGTTAGCGCCATTTCCTAGATCAGATAGTTTTAGGAAAAGTAATAGTAGTTACAAAAGTGCCCAAAAGATCATTGAACAATCCAGCAATACAAGTTCTTCTCGTAATTCGAATTTGGTATCACCAATATCAAGCTCACCGATAATTGAAGGAGCTTTAGTCGACTTAGATGAAACGATGCATGAAACATTTGAATACAATCAGCACCCTCCAGCTCCCACAGCTGTTCCCGAGAAAATACAGAGCAATCACGAAAGTTTTGACTTCGCTGTTCCAATACAGTCAGCAGTGGATGAGGTAGAACTAAAGAATAAAGATCTGTTCGGGTCTTCACCATTCAGTAGCGGCAGTTTTACAAATCCGTTCAACAGTTTGACGAATTATACAGTTAGTGATAATTCTACAAATATGACTACAACAACACCTTTGAGGGAACCTCTGTACTCCAACTATATAAACTTTGCTCCGCAACCGTATCATCCGCCAAACGACTATCAAGTATCTCAAGCTGCTATAGTTTCAACTTCGAAATTTAGCACTGTGACTGTGCACTCAGCACCTATAGACAGAAGCTCACCTAAAGATTTATTTGGATCTGTCCCATTCGACGAAGTTGCATCGTTGAGCATAAGCAATCAACAACGACCAACATCTTTACCTTTGTCACACTCACCAACATTTGTTGACGACGCTCTGAGTACAATTTTATCAAATACTGCGGTACCCACTCACTCATCGGGCCGATCAGAAACTGTAGAGCCGACCTATACCATACAACCGGTTTATCATACTTCGAGAATTATAGTTCATCCAATGAACAGTATTCATATGCCTCAATTTCCACCTGAAGTTATGCCTCCGATGTCGCCTGAACTGTTAGTTACCGATACATGTCCAAAGTTTAAAAAAGACAAATCAAAATACCACCTCATCCATGAAAACCTTACTGAAACAGCGAACGTTTTACCAGTTAAAACGCCACACAAAACTAAAAGTTCTAGTTCTAAAAAGACACCAAAAACGAAGAAGAATTCTACAAGTACAGCTGGATTTAGTAATATGAGCTTTGAGGATTTCCCAAGTGACGAAAACGAAGAGAGAAGAACAGGGACAAGAGTGGCACCTTTTGAAGTAGTAAGAGAGCCGGAAAAAAGATTTGGCTCTTTGAAGAGGCGGAGTAATCCATTTTCCTAAAAACACAAGTCTGTGCTGAAAGTATCTAACGACAAGTCCATAAACGTACACCAAGGTGAGCAGAGTAAAGCCTGTTCTTTGTACATTTTTTATTTATTGTTTTCTTATACACTTGCCTGGAGATACGCTATTCTTGCGATATTTTCCCTGTCGGCAGAACTATTTATTATCTATCTCATAATTACCTCTGAATTACGACTCAGGGGTATCACCGACTTCAATTAATCCAATCTTGAATCTGGGATAAGAATCGCATATTATTCTTTCTTAACAAAGGAGAGTAAATCAAAAGTACCCTCAGGCGTTTTGTTATAATGTTATAAGACTTTCCTATGTTCTTCTCCAGTATATAAAGATTATCATAATGATTCAACTGGAAGGTCGTTAAAGACTTGAATAAAACTAAATTAACATACATTCCATAAAACGCTTTCATGTATTAAATCTTCTCAGCGCAAATTACGGTTTGAGAATTATATTCTCTGTATAGATCTACATTTTTTTTATGGCTGAATGAACATCCAATGTGACGAAAAGAACCTGTTACTTATTTATTATCACTATAAAATGTGATATTATATCTCCATTAAGAAGATCGATTGAATATGAGGACAGCCTGTTCACTACTGATGTTTATATCCAGACCAATAGTCTTTGAGATTAACTCGAAAAGCACATGTTATTTGTCAAAAAATACAGTATGAATTTGTATTCACATACAGGTATTTGATTTTTAAGCTATGTGATCATATATTTTCAATCCAGTACTTTATACTCCAGCTGCAAAATTGTATGATGCTTAGATGAAGCAAATATTTATAGTTTCAACAATCATTCAAATATTATTCAGGAAATGATTTGATAACTGAAGATATACCATAGAGAAGAAAGTATGTTGTAACTACTTGAATATGTAGCAAGGTATAAATATATATGTATAAAAATCAATTAATATAAATAATCTGAAAATAAGCAGCATTAGTAATAAATCTTACTCAGTAGTTGGTAAATATATCCAACGTTGCTAGAACGTTTATACTTTCCAATAAAACAAAAAAATTCATTAAAAAAAATATATATAAATAAGTGGAAGAAAAATAATGTATGAGTAGAATGAAGAAAAGAAAAAACCATTTAATATTGTAAAACTAGTTTTTCTTTTCAAGTCAAACCAGGTTGTACTTGGCAGCTTAATACCAAAAAATACAAGGAAAAAAACTACAAAAAAAAAACAAAAAAACAAGAAAAAACACGCACATGTCTCTATTTTTGCAGTTACACATTTTCACTACATTTCTACATTCAAAGGATATTCGAACTGTACTTGTACGATTACCAATGTAATTTGTATGACGTAGAGACTTTTATCATCGATTTACCACATGTATTACAGATGCTAATTTTTTGTGTGTCATAATCGTGCTCCGCGCATTGAATATGCTCTCGTTACTTATAGAAAAACTTCGACGCTGATTATAAATTAAAATCAGTGACATACGAGTTGGCAACTATTATATACTAAAAAAGGCTTATAAACGAAAAAACTATCTGGCAATATACCAATCTGTATTGGTAGGTGTGCAGTTCTCCAGAGGTGCAGCTAGTGCCTCGAAGTGATTTAGTCTTTTTTTAGTGATGTGAAGCTGCTCGTACTAGAAACATAAGCAACATTTATTGATCATTATATTTTTTCCATTATGAGTTGAGTATCGTTGTTTTATATATTTCGGCTGTTGTAGATTTTCAAATAACCACAATCACAGCATTGCGTGAGACTGATACTGGCAGTTCTTGATTGTTAGAAATTTTCTTAAATGATGCTGAAGCGTAAACATTTCGTATTTGTTATTTGATACCTATCTAGTAATTATAAATAGGATTCTTATGTTGCATTTACTAAGTTGAATACTTTCCTGCACTTATATCACACGTCTATTCACCAAGTTGTTGAGCGTTGCACTAAGGTTTATTTAAGTATAAAAGTGAGACAATACTATAAACAATATTTAAAACAAAAAATAAACAAATTAAACGATGTATGTAAAAATATATATATATATATAAATGTGTGTGTGTGTGTGTGTATATATATTCACACACATATATATTTATGTATAATACTTGTAGATATACTAGTTTGACTGTAATATTTAGGTGCCTTCCTTTTATTAAATCAGTTTCAAAGCTTGGCTCTATCGTCATTTTCCACAGAGAACCGATTAGGTTTTAAGCTAATATGTATTTTTGAGAGTCGAAAACCCAGAGTAAATTAGATTTATCATTGGGTTTCACTCAAACGTTTCTCACGAAAATAATGATCAGGCTTAGCTACTGATAACTAAATTTGGATTCGTACTTTATGAAATCAATTTCCGATTTCGTATAAATAAAATTTTTCTTCACCATCTTAAGTTCAAATCCATACGGACCAAATATTGAAGGTATTTTCACGCCATTGTTATTAATATTATTATTATTAATATTATTGTTATTAATTTACGATTATTTCTACTATTCCCATATTACCAGATTTATTAAATATGAGAATGGGAAGCAGGATATTTTCGAAAAAAAAAAAAAATGCTTCATAAAATTGCTACTATTTATCAACTATTGAATGCAAGGGTTGTAATATATGTTTAGATTTCCTTGAATACTTGTGAGTTGAAACAACATTGATCACATTCCACCCCTTGATAGCTTCTAGTAACTGCATATTTATTGCTTTTAATTTGTCGTTTTTCTATTCTTCGTAGGGATGCGTAAATGAATCTTTGTTTTTCTGTAACCTGTGTCTCTCTAACTTCGATTTATTCACGGTCTGTAAAGCAAATGTTTCAGCATTTAAAAAAATTCCGTTTAAACTTGTAATTGTATTTTAAATTACAAAGGTACGAGATAGTATACATATACACAAATTAATGAGGTGTGCCTGAGGTTGAAGTAGAGAAATAACGTTAGCATTTATTTGACATCAGCATCTTTGTTATGTTAATATGCCAACAGTTATTGTCAAGTCGGTAATGGTAATTTAAGAACCACACTTGTCGCGTTCTTAAATAATCAAATTTCTTCACAATGTGCGAGGAATTGTTGCTACGATGAATCTATTACCCTGCTTTGCCTTCATTTTATAACTGAAATCATGAGTTTTCTAAATCAAATGTTGTCGACGTTTTCGAAATATTTTTTTTCAAGAGATTACAGCCGTATATTTATTTATGTATACAGTTTTGTTGTTTTACTATATTATATTGTTATTAAAATTATTATATGTATAGTTGTCCACATTTCTTATCGAATGTACTAGATGCAAGTATAGTGCAGGTCTACAATATTAATTCAACCATATTCTTACTATTCTTAGGACAAATATAATATATTCGAAAGTTTCAATACTTGGCTGATGGAATATTCAGTGGTATGAATATTCATTTATGTGCTGAACTGTTTTGTCTACTAAGGCGGCTTTAATGTAATATTATTTATTACATTTATCATTTGAGTGATTAATTGAATGATGTACAATGTACATACATGAAATGAATAAAAATGTACCTATATGTATAAAAAAAAGAAGACAGCTACAAATAAAGTCTATTATCATGTGATATGAGAAATAAACAATTTTTTCATAGTATATCTTTTAAAAAATACTTTAACTCATACTAAGGTGTCATGTGTCTGATGTATGTATACGTCAAGTCTAAATATGTTGTTTGCATTACGGTATACCTAAGATCAATATCGGAGTTCTAAGACAATTTGCGTTATGAGTAATTCCTTGAAATTCAATAGATAACTAGATATTACTGGTATTTGTTGGTTCACTCGTCAATTATTATGGATATCAATTATCGAAATAATATTTGATCTTTAGTAATGAAATATAATTTGTAGTCACCAGCAACAACAACTTTTCCCATTCAAATCAATCTGCCTCTCTCTAGCCATGAGAAAGTTTATAGTAAGAATACCTATCCATGCGAACAAGTTAAACCAACTGGTTGTAATAGCTAATTGCAAGGATAGTCCGGTATTGATCTCATCCCCGCGTCTCCAGTTATTAGCATCTGGCTGTAGATAATCCATGTAATCAAACACGGCTCCACAAGATAAGCGATTATGAATCACCTGAAAAGTTGAGGCTTTTGTCAGCAATAATACTTTTGTAGTTTCTAAAACTGATGTGAAAGTTACAGCAATTTATTATGCTTCTCCCTTTCGTTCTGATTTACGATTGAAATTAATTTAGATTGATTACAGAATACGATAACGTCCACAATACCTGAACTTCACGACCGCTCGATCCTAAGAGTTGAACCATGTTCCTTCGATATTGGTTACAGGTTTTATAGTACCCGTCAGTTAACAGTACAGCATGTGATAGGGAGAGAAAAAAGATGAACACTCCTAAAAATCCAGCTAAAAGCCATCGCTTACAAATAGTTCTTCGTTTGGGTCCCACCACAACGACATTTCCCTGCTGTGCCCTGAGGAATGAAATTATTTGTTTATTTCGAGTTCGCTGCATTCAACAACGTATCAATTAAATTTAATTTATCAGGTATTTATTCCAGAGTTAACGTGTTATTTACCTATGGTCGGATGAAGATGTCATTTGAATCTGTTTAGGATCCCCTAAGTTTCTGTTAATGCATGTTCTGTAACCATGATAAATTGCAAGAACCAGCCCGACAGTCAGTACCGGAACTAGACCATATGATGTGAAATGGCACAGCTTAACATCGCCCCCCATAAAAGTACTGAATGTGTTGACACCATACAAAATACACCCACAATCTACGCTAATACAAACATCTAGAGTCCAAGCCCAGTGCTGCCATACTATGAGCAGACAAATTGTGGATGTCGTTGACAAGATTGCAGAGACCGAATACAAAACTGCAAGTTGCTTTTCAGCTTGTTCACTTTTTGCATATAATTCGATACTTGACATGTTTCAAGTATTCTAAACTTTAATCGGTACAGTCAAAATCAGACGCGCATTGCGCATATATCGCCTACAGTTTGAACGTAAATATGCTATTACACACTCATCGTTTTCACTACCTTATTTACACTGTACTTATCATTTATTTATATTGGATTTTTCTTCATACTTTGTTCTGCTCAGAAAACTTAAAAGTCGTGTATTTCCATGGAAACTGAGCTGAGTGTTCTCCGGAACGGAGAGAACCGTACTATTTGTAAGCGTTGCCAAGAAACTGAGGGTTACAGTTTATATTAAACAGAGTATATACCGGTGTCTGATGCTAAATGCAGAACACGATAACTACCAATTAATTTTGCTACACAAATACACAGCATGTCAGAAATGGAATACAAAATAACTATTCACCACCTTGGATTAATTTTACAGCAGGATACAGAAAACTTTTTAGTGTTTTAGAATTTGAATATTTTCGAATTATTCAACAAATATGGTCCTCAGCCTCAGTCTTTAATTTGCAGATATCTTATTCTCACCTAATATTTAGTCTAAATGAAACATTTCACTCAATATTATTTCTGCTTCTGGAAAGTGGTGCATTAAATTTACCGAAGGATGCAGTTTATCGATTGTACCAGTGACACATCTCATGTACATTTTCAAATTGTGATTATTGCGACAGTATTGCGATTTTCACACTTGAATGATCGAGTGACTGCGTAATAAATTTGGTGTCACAGTGCGAGAAAATTTCAAACCATTCAGAACAACGAGTATGTGGTTCAAAGCTGATCAAACTATACTACTCCACTGACTGAGATAGTGCTGGATAGTGCGTCGAAGATAGCTGAAAATATTCCATTATGTGTCAACTGTGATATACATATGAGTGTACATGGAATAGAATGAATTCTTATTTAATATTTATTAACTGTTTACCTTGGGGCGGAAACAACACTTTATATTCATACTACAAGTTATGATAAATTTATTTGGCAAGGAACACACTGACATTTATTGCTTGATTGATAAACGAGCACCGAAGCGACACAAGAGTTTTGATTTCTCATGAATAAGATTTAAATTCTGGCACAGATTGTTAATTCCGCTTTCTACGCTACACAATTCTTGGAATATTTAAATATGTTAAACGACGTGAAAACGTTTTATGCGCATTTTATACCACAGGTACATGATATCAGGTCAACCTGCATGATCAGATAAACTTAGATAAGATTAAACGCCATGCTCGATGAATCAGCGAATGTGAGATTTTATTATTTTTCTACCAAAGATCCAAGGGAACACAATACAAGTAAAATACACAAACGGATATCGAATTTGAGGGATAATCTAAGTCGCACGTTCATTCATAGTATATACCTAGTATGCAAATCACATATGTCGAATATTGACAGGCCAATATTTGTTTAACTCGGTTGAATATATGAACTTTCGAAGGATAGTGAGAGAAATTGAAATATGGAAGAAGAATGTAAAATCAGATCTTCTTATGTTAATAGTAATCGATTTCACAGTTATGTTACATTATGTCGCTCGCATGGCTTGATCCACATAGTCCGTGGCTTGATCCAATATTAGAAGAAAATATATTTAGTTTGAATATAAACGCAAATTACATTTTATTTACATGTTTCTTTATTTTGTTTTATTATGGTATAGCTTATTTGAATGGACAACAAAACATTGTTGTCTTACAATGCATGGAAAAAAAAATTTCTATGTACAGGGCAGGGAGAAATCGATGCTAGTCTCTAGATGGGCAGGTAGCCAATTGATCATTTCCGTCTATAAGAAAAATAAGAATCTATGTTAAACTTGTGAAGATTGATGAAAAGAAAATTAGATTCGAAGTCAACCAAGTGTGTAAATAATTAGAATTGAACGTAATTTCAGATATGTCAATTGTTAGTTGTAGCACCATCTTTTATGTTACATTAAGTATGAAAAATATGGATGAAGCCCATGAAGGATACAGAGTAGAAGCCAATCTCTAATGTGAAAATCGTGTATTTTATTTTTATGTTCAACTTAAATACATTTAATTCAAGTGACCTAGTTAAAATTAGCTAGGAAAGTTTTTAAACTGTAAAAACTCTTCAACCAGAGTCAAGTAAACAGAAAGCAAGGAGTACTCCGAACAAAATAAAATCGATACTTTTCAATCGAATTCAGCGGTACTGACATATTACTTCTTTAAATATCAAACCAGAAGTGAACGCCCATAACAGCATACTACATTTCAATTGGATTCATTTTATTACGAAGAGGAACGTTTTTCGTGGCAAGTGATGAAATATAATATGCAAGCTGCTGTGCCAAGTATCGATGAAATTCAATAACAGTATTTATAAATTAGTTCAAGCCGCGTATGCTACCAGAGATTATAAATAAACATCTACCGCATTGTGGAACAATTATCATTCTCATGTACACATCACGTTCACATCGCAGTAATTTAACTAGAAGTCGAAGAGTTTTACTGTGAATTATTTTATCATCATTTAGGTAAGGACCCTGTAATCAACAACGTACTCATTTCGATAGATTCATCAGACTGATTATTCGTTTCCCAAGGTGGATTTTTGAAAGAAACCCTATTACCGTCAGAAGCGTTAAGATGGATAAGCTTCAATATCTGAACTGTAGTAATTAAAATTTTTTGTAAATTAAACTATGTTTAGTATTAATGATTCAGGTAAACTGTAAAATGAATACATGTGGTAGTGGGTATACGAATATGTAATAAAATCACATGTATTTAAATAACTAATATATTTTCACTACTATCAGTTAAAAGAGCTAATGAGAATTGAGATTTCGTTTTTAAAATTGGCTCCAAATGACTTTGGGACATGCTACGACTGTTCCTGCTCAAATTTATTAGCCAAACAAAAACTCAACTCATTTTCATTACGACAGCTGATATTGTACAGCGACTATGACGTGAAAATCTTTCAAAACGGATGAAAATTAAAAAATTCAATTCCTATTCTTCAAAACAGTTTGTATGTATAATACTTGGAAAATTCTGATTTTTTGCACGTCAGAATTATACATTTTTCTCTGTATTAAGCTATTAGTCAAGTGCCCTTGAAATAACAATAAAATTTAAGAGAAGGATCGTTCATAGCAAACAAGGTTGACTAAAAGTGAATTTGAGACACACACTCTTACGCCGGATTGATGCGTTGATGACTGATTTGTGAAAGTGTTTCCCGGTTATTCCATAGACAGTATGCTGCGGCTATTGCAAATCCAATTCCTCCTCCCGACGCACACTTCCGTAATCCAGCTGAAAATATTTATAATACCATCTTCATTGCTGTATGATAAAAAGCCTCTATATTGATCGCTAATAAATGAATAATTTAAAATATCGTCAACAAATATTTAAGCAAACTCAATTGGAAATAATTTGTAGAGCACAACAATTGCACAATATGTTGGTAAATTGTTTTAACAGTAGTAAACCAAGTCCGCTGGGAATTGCAAATAAAGACGCACATGTAGATTTGAATAGCATTCCAGTGGCAGTCGCAGCTCCAAGAGTATTTATAGAGTCATCTGTTCCTCTAGCCCAAGAAAGTATGACTCCAAAGCCACTGTACATTACCGATATGACTCCTAATGTGTTTGCCAGTGACGAGCCATGCTTCATTACATGATTTATCAACCTAGAAAAGGAAATGATTGCGATTCAGATGTACGTATAATATGCAGTTTCAAATTATTCTTTCAACGAAACTATGGCGTTGTCCTAATCTTGCTGCATTTTCAAAATGTACAATCCTCAATACGCATTGAAACTAGATATGCCGAATGATTAATGAGTGTAGATGATATTATGATATTACACCATTTATTGTAAAGTATCCTATTACGTAATAACTCACTGTGTTCTCCTAAGGTTGCCAGTTTGTCCAGCTAAGGTTGTGGCTTTAATTCCTTTATAAAAACCAGAAGTGCCACCTAGGCCAGCGCCAATTATGCACGCAGCTCCAATTTGACTAAAGGCTAATTCAAGTCGACCTCGTTGTTTCACAGCTCCTTCAGGGAATATAAATTCCGGCTGGCTGGCAGGCAGGTAGCTTGGGTCAAAGTTCAAATATGGACTAAGAGGTGCCAATCCTGGTTGTGAGGTGACTGAAATATTGACAGCAACAAGTTTGGTATTAATTAAATACATTCCCAAACTGTAAGCAATGTAAGGAATTTAACAAGGTAACCAAACCAAATACCCTGAGAAGACAATGTATTCTCTGTAGCGGAAGGTGCAGCCTTTTCCTTATCTCCCAAGATCTTAGCATGAAAATCATTGATGATTGATGTCATGACAATTTCTATGGTGAGAATGATGTCAGCACGATAAATTGCAACTATACGCTATGTGCAAATATCACGTACTGATGGTGATATACCGAGACTTTAGAGTACATACTAATATTTGTCAATGTCATTGCTGAATTGTACGTAATTTCGATGTTCTCGATTTCGCTACGACAGTCTAATGACAGTGGTATCGCGTTTGTTATTGCATAATTGTTTCACGTGGGGAGTAGACTTCAGACCCATAGAGTTGGAGGAAAAGTGAGGTTATGCGACGATACTAAGATGTTGGTGAGTGATCATCGGCGTATTTATACGCCTCTAAAGAAGCAGTGAGACAATACATAATATGAGATCGAACAAGCACAAAGATTCGACGAATCTTGACTCGCTTTTAACGTTTTATAGACACGTACACATGCACTCACTGAAAGTTCGGAATAATGACAAAGTTTGTCATGATATGGCAACACGACATTACTTCAAATTTACCTGAATTTTGCGAGTTGATGTCACGTAAGTCAATCATTTTCGTGTGGATTTAATTGTTTTATAGCTAGCCACGAATAAACGAGAGCAACTACGCTCCCTGATCATTAGATGCGAATTTTGCAATGAATGACCGGGTTGCGTGCTCAATCTGTGGATCGAACTCGACAATCCATTAACATGTTGAATTGTTACCAACATTGAAATACAGTTGGTACTAGTAGAGCCTGAAGTCAGACTTGTATGTACATACGTGACATGCGTGAAACACGTGAGATAACGAACGTACGCATTGTCAGCAGAAGTTTCTCTCTGTTGTCCGCCGTGTCAGTGTTTGCAACCCCGCTTCGAAAATACTTAATTGTATTGTGTCAAATTCCATTGAATTCCAGTAACCTAGAGTATGTATTCTCCAGCAGCAGACTCTCAGTACCAGCTTGAATGGTATTATACATTGAAAACAGATTTGGCGAAGAAATTGAATCGGGAGATATCGAGCCTGGTGACCCAGACTTCGGTAAGCGTTGCCGGTTTTTAAATCAACTCATAAGAATATAATTATCACTGATCTTTGATGATTACACATGACAAAGTAATGAAGTGTACTTCAGGTATTTTCTTTATTTTGTCGAATTTACATAAGGCGTATAGAAGACTTGGGATTATTTTATCTTTTTATTATTTAGTCTTTCAGTTTTATAAAGCAAAGTCATAGAACACATTTGAAATGAAAAATGCATAATTAATAAATTGATAGTGCAAAAGACAAAAAAATTCCTTGGATGTACTTTTATTTTTTTTAACAACGCGTTAGTAATAATCGTGAGTAATATTTAAATTGAAAGAAAAATCCATATAAATAGCTATTACTTTAAAAATTATGAGATAATAGTAAAAAGTAAATTAAATAGGACGAGCTAGAATAAACGTTCACATTGTTTTCTGGACAAGTACATATACTAAAATATTGGAAAGACAATGTAAAACACAATTTAAAAAAAAAATAAACACTAGTATCATAACAAAGTATTAGTTCACGAAATCTATAAATGATCACTGTAAGTTTTCAAAAAGTCATAAAATACAGATCCAAATGGATCGGTGATATTTCAGTGATAACTAATTGAATTCTTCCATGTAGACTTATAATTCTGTCATTTTTAATTATGAATGGATCTGTGGTCCAATCATCACGTACTTAATTTTATATAGAAATCAGATAACGCAATTAGTAGACATAGACAAGTCTGCACAACTATATGGATCGCCTGTAGATATCTTACTTGTTGGTATTTTAGAAGTAATGAAATGCGTTTTAATGACATTCACAGGAATGCCAGAAAATTAATTTCACGTACATAATTATAAGTGGAATGAACTTTTCAAAAATTGATTTCAACCAGAATTTAATTATGAATAATTAAGTAGAAATGAGTACAAATTTAAGAATCATATTTCAGAGAGCCTCGATACAGACACTTTATATCCAGTTGGGATTACTAAAAATATTTCACCTGCATTTTAGACCGTTTACGTTATAACTACACCGTCCAAACTTCAACAAATAGGTACATCATCCGCATGATTGTATAGTTTACATTGTCGAACAGAAGAATATAATCTCCTCAACAAATGGTGTTTAACTAAATAACCACCACTTTCATAACGTTATTTGGTAGTTGACATTTTCTTGTAAAAAGTATGCCTGCTATGTAATCAAGTACAGTAAATAGCCTCCACGCTAAATTATCCGTTTATACGATATTAACAAATGTGGAAGTCTTTTCAGCTTTTGTATGATGATAATTGTGTCGTGTATAACATCAATTCAATAGTGTCTGATTTCGTTACTTCTATTCAGACCTAGAATCCACATGGGACTTTTGCAATATACGGTATTAGTATCAACAACTTTTCAAATTAGACAAGGTCAATTGATCAACGTGATTTAGTGTTTCACCCGATTATAACCGCTCATAATTATTGCACATCCCGCAGTAAATACACTCCATAAAAGGAGACTAGCTTCTACTCTTCCTGCGACAGCTCTCAGGCTGTCTAGAATTAATTTCAAAGATGGGTTCACACTCTGCTCATCAGGCTTGTCTTGGATGATCTTCATTTTCGATAAATACTCCAATAGTGGTGGGTGATCTTTGCTGAAGATCGGGAAGTATTCGCCAATCTTCTCCCTGGTCCACCAGGTCGAACTGTGTCTAACATACGAGAATTATCAATTAGGTATTACTAGGAACTTAGAAACCTCCTGTGAGCAACGTTAATGTCCTCGTACCTTTGACTCCATGGGGTGTAATGATAGTGGTAGAGGCTTGCTCTTATGTATTTAGGCGGGCTGTCTCTGAACGGATTCTGAGCCTGATTAATAAGTGCCAGTACTTCCGGTTGTCCCGACAAAAGTCTATAGGCTAATGACATTAACCATGGGTTTTGATGGTATGTTCCTAGTGCAGCAAACCACATTTGCCAATCTAGACGAGGCTGATGTGGTACTATAAAAAATGACCATGATCGGTTAATTATCGAGCTCAACATTGAAAGCAAATTTGCTTGTTACTTCTCAACGGAAAATGTTACCAAATAACTAAAGACTTGAATTGATATCTACGTCTGTTAACTGTTACAGCGGCAAGAATATGTACCATTTTACTTTTTAAATATTCAACATGCTTGCCACTGCAGATTCGTTTTTCAACTTACCAACAAAAGGTAAAGAATTATTGACATTTCCTGGCTTGTATAAGAATTCATATTCTCGCCAAGGTCCGTCTATGCTGTTGCTTCCTTCTATAATAACTTCTGGTCTTCCTCCCACTCCTGTCATTCGTCGGAATAATCCGTAACTATTAACCAGATGGAGATGATCTACGTCTGAATACATATGCTTGAGTAGACTTGGGACTGTAGAATTGTGTGAAGAATGGAGCGTGGCGTACGGCACCTGTGAAGAAAAATCAATAAAAAAACGTTGAAAGAGAATCCAGACATCGTTTTGGGATAGAGAGCAAACACAGGCATAGCTGCAGAATTATAATGTGTAGTATAAAGTGTTTTACTTACAACACTAATGCCAAACAGGTACACAATACTAAGAGTGTAAATAAGGGTGGTAAAAGTGCTGAGTAATTTGCTACCAATTCCTTGGACAGATAAGATTGAATAGGTGACAGCCTCAGCTACAACAAATCCAAGGGATGCTAAACCCATGTAAATAGAGATCGGAACCACAGTGGCTAGAGCACGATCAAACTGCTCTTTTGTAAATGCTGAAACCCAACATTTTATTTTACAATATTGTTGTTGATTAATTTTATTCGAGCTTCGAGACTGTGGTAAAATATAAAAGTACATTTTCTGTCAATCTCATTGCTTACCGATCTTAGACTCAATGGTAAAATCTTCGGTTATTTTCAAGTTGTAGTACACGTATGTTCCATATATCACAGCAGCGTATACGAAAAGACAGACAACTGTTGAGAAGTAATCAACGAAATCGGATTGACTGCTTTTTGCTTTCTTCTTGTAGAAGAATTGGTCGTCCAATAAAGATATAGAGAGGCAGATCGTTAACAGATTGAAGAAATTGTAATTTCCCGTAGCGATAATATTCACTTGCAGAAATACCTGGGTTTAAAATATAATTATTACAATTTATACATGTTAGTGACTCTGTTTCAACTACTTTATCCATTTATAACGGTCGCCCTGGGCAAGCCATAAGTCCGTTTCTTTGAAATCTAGCATACAAAAGACTACTTTGTGTATAATCTTTAAATTTGCAGGAAAAACGTGAAATGCTAAACAGAACTCGTTTAAGTAAAAAATTATTTTGTTGCATGTATGCTTACTTGCAAGTAGAAGGAAGTGATGCGAACTTTTCTATTTGGGAAGAAGAACAGAAACGGTATTGCGAGCTCGAAAACGTTTGCTCCTACAGTGGTTAAGCGAAGAAACCATGCTGGTAGATGATGAGCATACCAAGCCAAGAGAGTAGGAATGCATTGTGACTCAAAATGCACGTTCAAGGCTGGAAAACAACAAAATAAATCACGGTTAATTTGTTTGGCGAACGCTTGTGGCACGAGAACACTTTTGAGGGTCTTATCCTTTTGCTACGATATTAAATAATGAGAAATAAAGTATGAGCAGCAGCTGAAGCTGCAAGTCTAATTTATTGTGCTCAATATCACGTATACGATAGTTCAAGTGAAAAAATCACATACCCTCCAAACCCCACCACGTCGGACAGCCAGAAGTTAGCTTTACAACACCGCTGGAAAACATCAATCGAAAGAGTAGCCAACGAACGGCCCAAAATGTCAATGCCGTAGATGGAGTGCTGGATTTTCCTCGGCGGGGGTACCAGAAGGGTGCAACAATAGTGCACAAGAATCCAGCTTCGAGAAGAAGAACATCCCTGTAAATAAAAGTTATTTCAGAGAAAAAAAAAATTCAACATTATCAGATGACAAATCTTAAAAATTGAATAAATATGATTGTTCTGTCATTTCAGTTTCTACTATAGGAAGTAACTCTTTTAGCTAAAAAATATTCAAAACTGATGATATAGGAAAGAAAGTGACGAACTAGATGAGAAATAAAGAAAGCGATGATATCTTTTGATAGATTGGCAAGTCCAATTCATCTCGTTAAAAATAGACATGATATCGGAAGCATACAGATTTTATTTGTAAAAATAGTTGCACTCATTGGTGAGCAGTAACCTTGACAAACACATCATTCGATACTCTGGTCAAGTGTTGAGTGTCAATACGATTCTCGAGTTACAATTTCATGTAGACTGTCCTGTTCAGGCCTCCGATCAAGCTTATGTAATATTTCTTGGGTTTTATTTCAATACATAGTTGAAAGTATACCTGACCGACTAGCCTTGGATTTTATTTAGAAAGCCTTATAAAGTGAATAAAGCTTGATTGGGATGTTCAGCTCGTGTTAAAATGTTTGAAAAAAATCTCACCACTGAAACGACATGAAAGTTTGTCCAACTTGATAGAGAGAGTAGTAGAGAGACCATAATCCAGCAAAAACTGGAGCAGTGCAAAACCTTTGCGATATAAATCTGAAAAACAAAAATACAACCTTCATAAAGTAGCAGAGACGGATCTTAAGCTTTTGCGGAGCTTTAGAAGACTTGAATTGCCACTTTGACCAATAGAAATCAACAAAGTCTTATTTTACCCAGTAAATGAGAGAACAATCCCAAGTATCGCCAATACATCGAGCATATACTCCGTATTTAGGCTTATGTATGGTGCGAGCCAAAGCAAAGTTGGCTTCTGTTTTATTCTTTGCGACAAAGTGTTACCACCCCTCAAGTCGAGTTGCGCTTTGGCTGGTAAGACTCCGTTGTTGCCATATAACCCTATTGAGGAAAATAAGTTTTGTTTTAATGTTTAAACAATTAAAACTATCAGCTCCTTCGCAGTCATTATAATTACAGGTATTTCAAATTCAGAGATACAAAACGTTATTTTTCAATCCAGTAAGAGAATAAACAATTGAATTTGCTTAGTATCAGAATTGCATGAAAAAAAATTGTCAGCAAGTGCCTATAAATTACGGTGATCGTGTTTTTTTTTTCGGTCACTTAAAACGAACAGATAAAACGAAGGCGTTATTTTTCCTGCAACTGGAATCCGTCGTTTCGGTAAGATAAAAACTTAGTTCACACCCGGCCTAATTACGGTAAAAGACAATTGCGGCTAATGCCGACTACTGAAAATATGGGGAGGTCTATTAGAGTTGGCATGAATAGTTAACAAGCGAATAATTGTAAGATTGTCTTGAACGAGGTCTAAGAGCAACCGGTGCTATTAAAGGGATAAAAATAAGCCGTTCTTACCTGGGATTTGGATGTAGAAGCTGAGAAATGCGAATAAGTAAATGATGCATATACCTCGCAGGAATAAATTGCGGGTATACCGAACCTCTCCCATTGTTTTCCTTCTTTTTTTATCGAACCCGTACGTGTCAAAAAATTGTCATTTATTGAATAATTATCGGTGAAAAGGAGACAGTAAATTTTGATTAGGAAGACCAGCCACGAGTCCACAATCTGCTGCTACAATTTGTTACTGGAACTGGGGAGGGAAAGAAAACGCCAGCGATCCCGGCTGGCGTCACTCAGGGATCCAATCAAAAGCCGGCAGATATGTCGGCGAGAAAATTTCATCTACGTGCTCCGCTTGTTATTCAAATTTCAAGCGTAAAATGCGGATTCGATTTTTGATCGCGGCTGCGACGCGAGGCCCTTTAATTGCAGAATTTAACAGACTGTCTTGCATCGGTGACAGAATTTTTTCTAAGTAAGCAATATATATATAAGCCTGAAATACGAACGAAGTGTGAACGCAGCTTTAGATCGTCCGTCCTGTTTTTCTCCTTTTATACAGCCACGTCTTTTCTTTTGATTTGTTCTTTCGTTAAGGCCTGCGTATCCTCAACCAATCGTTCTGCTTTAAAAATCTGGGAAACTATTTGAAAAATTCATTCACCACTCACCAGTAAGATTCGGAAGTTGAAAATACATTCATTTGATTTTAGGCATAGATAGGAATGATCTATCAATGATCAAATTCTATGTCGCGTTTAGCTGTGCTGGTTTTTTTTTTCCTAAACCAAGTACAACGTGCTGTTTGGTAATTTATTCATCTATAGGCTTAACGAGGAAATTGAAAAAAAAAAAAAACAAAGAACAACGATCAGCACGGCCGACAAATGATTTGACTCATTTATTTAAAAAGGATTTAACTCTCGAACTGTTTCTAATAATAATTAATAACCATCGGCAAACTCCTTGTAATGTATGGTTTACGAAAGTACATAATCACTCGTTGTCACAACTGATGCAATGTATAATTATAACAATACAAATGTATGCGACAAACTTATCGTTATACGTATATATTGATATATGTATGATGTATATGTATATTTTATATAATATAATATGTATAATATATAAATATTAAATGCAGTGGTCAAAGACCACGGTATAACTGAAGTAACAACGAAAAGTAATAATCAAAGTTCATCAACTTGAACAAAATTATTATACACGCTGTACAACTGTTTCCAGCTATAATTCTCTGTTGGTAGTACAAATTTTATCGAAAAACTAGAGTATACAGTAGCTGTCTACCCATCTACTGCTTAGTTTTCCTTTACGATTTCACTACTTTGCTAAAGTACGAATTTTCTCAAAACTTCTGAGCTGGGTGGACATCGATCGCGTCTTATCATTGACGCTTAAAAGTTTAGATGTGGGTACCAGCCGCTCTAAATTCAAGCTCAACTAATTAATAAATAACTGTCATTGTTTGTTAAAGACTAATTGTCGCTGTGGAAATAAAAAATATACTGGTGGAACGAAGTTTGTTCCAGTCACCAGCAAAATAAACTCTAAGCCCTAAATTCTCTAGAGCAAATTTCAAAGTTCTTTTTATCGCTCGTATTTAATTTTCATTCGTGGATCCATCCAGACGTTAACAACTGGCTACAGATCGAGTGTTTCGATTATGAAACATGGAAACATTAATGGTCGTTGCACCTTTGCGTCATTCGTTCAATCGAACGTGAAATAAACCGTTAATAGTTTACTCGATACACGCTAAGCTCTGGATTCTATATACGCGTGCCGTGTATATGTATACTAGATTCGTTGGGCCTAAGTAATGCGACGAGTTCATCCGTTGTTTTGGGACTGAGGCTCGATGGTCTGCTCTCCGATATGAACTGGCTGGGTCAGCGTGTTCTGAAACCACATCATCCAGTTGCTGAGATAATGGCTCCCCAATTGGTTATCGGGGTCATCCCTCATCTGCACATTGTTCAACTCCTCAAAACTGCGAACGGTTTGAAGTTCAGTGAAATTGCTCACAGAATGCCCACCATGCGTTCTTAATTCCCGTTTTCTAAGAGCGTCTTTTACTAACCTTTGTCTGCGTTCCTCTTCGGTTTCAATTGCAGACCTGGTGAACCTCATTTCCCTTGCTCTTAGGGCATCCTTTCTCAATCTTTCTCTCCTCTGGTCTTCCGACTCCTTTGAATACTGATTCAATCTAGCTTCTCGTCGTTTCGCAGACTCTCTGTTCAACCTTTCCCTTCTCTGTTCCGCAGTTTCGTTTGCGTACAAAGTCAATCTTTTTATCCTTCTCCGTTCCGCCTCTCGGTCCAATCTTTTTCTCCTCTCTTCAGGCGTCTCGTTGTACATTCTGTACTCTCGTTTCCTCGCCGCCTCCGCATCTAGTCTTTTTCTCCTCTGTTCAGGAGTCTCGTAATACATTCTCATTTCCCTTCTCTTAGCAGCCTCTTTAGCCAGCCTCTGCAGTCGTTCCTCCTCCGTTTCTTCCTCGTAAAGTTTTCTCCGCTTCTCTCTCATGCACTCCGCTTTCCTTCTCAACCTCTCTCTGTAATCCTGACGCGGCTTACCCTTCCTTCTCAATCTCCTCTTTACCTTTTCTGAACTATTTACTTTTCCCTGAACGTTACCTCTGTGACGTTCGTTCAAAACACGCGTCCTTCCTTTTCTCTTTGTAGCTGGAGCAGTCTCAGTCTCGACGTCCAACGGCTCTTCTGACCTGTCTTTCTCACCTTTCGAAACTCTCAACTCAAGTTCGGTGCTACTTGTGTCCTCCTGGTCTATGCACAACCATTCCGAGCTGTAGATACCGTTCCCTTCTCTTTTAACATTCAGGCTCAAACCATCCAAAAAATCAGGAACGCTGTAAGGGATCGTTTGCAGTCTGTCGTCGTTGTCGATAAAGACTTCGGTCGCCTGGCTCATTCGTCTTTGAATTTCTTCATTAATTATATCCGGGTGCAAAGCTCCCAATGTTATAGTTTCGGGCAAATTATTAGCCAACGTACGCACGACGTTATGTTCCAGAGCATTGAAAGTCAAACTCAAAGTCTCTAGATCATCGGCGTTATTGCAAATAGTAGTTTCCAATTCGTGAATCAACGAATGTCCCTCTTTTATTTCAATGGCACACAAGTTATTCGCCTCGCATATCACATCTATGTCATTCGATTCAGATTCCTGATCTTCGACCTTAACGCATACAGAAATAAGGCCCAATGATGCGTCGTCTAGTTGAACATCGGGTTGATTTATTTCCATCTCCCCGCGACCTCGCAATTAGTCCAGACAATTCCTGCAACACGAACAATACTACGTATACGGATGTTTGACAGAAGACAGCCGTTTATACATTCCCAAGAGTAGACAGAATGAAAACATATCCCCGCCTCTGTATTACAGTATAAAGATGAAAATTCAGATTACACCAAGCATGAGATATCAAAAATTGAAGGAATATTTTTAGAGAAATATCACGCAGCGTAGTAAACATATTGCGCAATATTTGGGCATGGAAATTATTGGTTTTCTTGTACTAATGACAAACCTGCGTGAAGCTAATGTGTCGGCTAGAAATAGAAACGCGTTGGCCATGAAAAGGCGATATTTCGGAACTTGGTAACGTGTGGATAGAGTGTGGCAAGAATTTGGGAAAAATACAGAATTTCAACGTCGATCAATAAAGAGGTTGTACAAAGGACAGACGCATCCAACGTCAATCACGAAAGTGAAGGAACGAGGGAGACAAAAAAAAAAAAAGGAAAAAGTATCCCCCACCTGCGTATCGTCTGCTTCACTTGTGACAGCTGATTTTAAGATGGCGCCGAGATGATCGCGAGCTTGTTTACGGGTATTTGGTACGCGTTAAGCGTGACTCCGCCTGTCCGACTCATCAGCACCTCTTGTCGATCACATTTTGCGGTTGCGTATGCTCAACGATATGAGCAACGACCCCCCGGTTCCCGGTTCGCGACGAAAATTATAATCGAATCAACGGTACCGAACTGCCTCGCCGCATACACGTCGCGTCATCGCTAAAGATGGCATCCACTCCATTTTCATTCCCCAATCGTCGCGGCAGCTATAACAAAACTCGTTCCACTACATCTTTCGGAGCTGCGCATGCGGCCAATCTGTGCATGAAGTCACGCATTCCGTTGAATAAAAAGAAATGATTCTTTTAATTGTGCGATTTTATCACTAGATAATCTCTGCGATATCCATTTGGCTTAATACCCGAGCTTATGACAGTTTCAGAGAGCGTTTTTAATATCGTAATATCGAGGACTTATTTTGGAGGGAGAAAAAAATATTTTCTCTGCAAAATGAGACTCGTCAAATTTCTGTCCGATATAAAATTCCCTCGAAGAGACTCGACTCGGTTTCGCTCCCTATTAACGCTAACCGTGTATACACTCGTGTGTGTCCGGTTGCCTGTCGAAAAAATCATCTTGCGCGAAGAACGATGAATTGTACGAGTACAGGGTATAGTTATGATGATTTTATATAATAATTATCACAATGAAAGAGGATTGCCGTCGATATTTTGATGTAGTACAGCGCAACGGGGTTGAAATTAGTCGTGGAGAAACGGGTGACGTGAGCCTTCAAATTCTTTAAATTCTCGGTTGCAAGAGACGGCGTGAAATACACGGTCGCAGGCTTCCGTAACGTGTAGATACGGTGCGTCAGTATTCGTGTAGGGATCGTGTATGGTATACCTGTGTAGTATGGGAGGATCGAGGAGTTCCTTAAGAGCTTCATCCGGAGGACCCGTTTTTGTCCGAGAGTCCACGCAGGGGGCTACGTGCGCTGATAATTAAGACATTTCCATTTAGAGTTGACGTCAACTGACGTGTAGACGAGCGAGCTTCTCTTCCCAGCTACACGTTTTCGGCTCGTCTTCGATTCGGCAAAAAAAAAATAAATAAATAAATAAAATAAAAATCAATCATTATGTATCGTATTTACAATTAATGGTATACGTATATAGCTGTATCAATACATGATCGAAGGGACGATTCTCGGAATGCTCGGGACGTTCCTCAAGAAAAACTTGCTTCTCGTGGGATCATGTCCATTAAGTTATTTATCATTTTCTAGCGATAATACCTGCATCGGTATAGCTTTCAATTTTCTTATCAATACTCGACTTCACAGATCATAATTTCAGCTGATCGCGAGGCATATCGATGTAAGTGTTTAACTTTTCGCGTGTAGCGACAAGACCACAAATCATACGAAAATTATGATTTGTGATTTATACGTATACACGTAAAAGCCTCTGATAACACAGTCTATGCTGATTATACGTACGACGGAGATGAGCAATTGCAAATTGGCAACCAATCAGACAGGTATATTGCGCGACAAATGCTGCCCTGTAAGCAATAATAACCAACTCATAATACGGCGATTCTCTTGCTGCTCTGGCAGTTACAGTTATACAGCTCTAACTTAACGCCAGCGACAGGTGGTAGTGATACAACAGTAGCCAAGCAGCACAGTTTTACACCCTGCGAAGTTTGCACAGACCGCTTAATCTTGTATACGGAGTCAGATAAAGCTTTTTTAAATCACTCTAAGAGTCGCGTATTTGCTTGCTGTTTTTTTCGATTTTAACCATTTGTGAATTTTTAAGTCGTTAATACTTTCCCATGATCAACGATTAGAAACGAAATTTTATACGTATTACAGATATGTGGTTGAAGATTAAGTGTGTCAAGCAGGTGTCGCGACGGCGAGAAATCGAGCACTTACCTACATAATGACGAGGCTCTTTGGGGCGCAGGATTTGATCGGTTTTAGAAATCTTTTTCAAGTAGTCGTACGTTACGAACGACAAGCAGCTGCAGTCGGCGTTGGCCCAACAGCGTAAGAAATTATTGCGGTGCCTTAAAAGTACAGAAATTGTGATTACCGGCGTAGTATTACGGATAATTTCTAGATGAATTTTCCCCTCGCGCTCGGTTAAATGACTTTGAATCGGTATCGGCTTCGTTACGGAGAGTAATCCACGATTGTCAATCAGCATTCCTTGGGTAGTAGTAGGTGATGGAAATCAATGTTTAACGTTACAATAATTCATTCGAGCTGCAGGGGCATTTATAATTTACGACCGGTGAGCGGTTATTTTATTCTCGCTGTTGGACTACCAAAGATTTCACGAGGACAGAACAAGCCTGGCGGAATGTTGGCAGGTTCTTATTCCACTGACAAAATCATTAGGGGACTAAATCCAATAAAGGGCCTGTCGGCAACCGACCATAAGTAAACATTCTCCGGAAGATGACCGGCTGCATCGTAATCGCCCCATCAATGATATCGCGGACTCGTTCCTTATTCAACCCACGACACCGCTCGCATTTGCCTCCGAAAATATTAAGACCCGTTTGAAACTCGCCTCAATTATTTCCGTCATTTTTCTCCCCTCTGTTCGCAGAAGAGAGGTAGGAGGGAAAAAAAAAAATAAAAAAAATAAAACAATTAACAATAAACAAGTACAAGCTCAAACTTCTTGCATTAACCGCACCTATTATCGTATTGTAGAAATTATACCAGAGCGAAGAAATAGCGTGCGCATTAAGGATACAAGGCGACAATCTGTATAATCATTTCAGGATTGATCGTAAGCTGTGCGTAGGATCCATGGAAGTAAGATCGGAGCATCGAGCATCACGCGACTCCCGAATACAGATCCTTGGGGAAGACTGCAGGGAACTGCAAGCGTCTCGATCGCGATGAAAAGAGCAAAAGGAACCACGTATTTCTACCGAGTAAGTGAGTAATGGATATCTTTATTATCGTGGAGAGTCGTCGACGGGGTGAGTCTGCGAGCTGGAATCGACGTCGGCGCAGCAAATATGTACCCCGGGACTTGGACTCGCAGGACTTGGACTTGAAGAGGACTCCGCTCCAATTGGTCGTCCAACATAAATATTTATGAAAACGATATATTTATACGCGGACGACAAGTCCGATGGTTAAAAAGTTGAGAGATTTATTGGGCCGCGTCTTTCACTCGACAACCATTTCTGATTCTACCTCGACAGATATATGTATATACCCAACATGACGAGGACCGATTCAGTCTTAACCCGGCTGTATTAGGTATAATTTATGCATCTTGTTGCTTGTATACACACAATTTTCATTACCCTTACTTTTATCCCACTGCTAATCTAGGCCCGGTGCTTAATTATTATAACTACACTGATCAACGGAACTCTCCTTTTCATGCGTCGAATTGTAATTGTCGTAACAGTACTTGCAGATATTGATCTTCTATATGGCGGAACCTTGACAGATTTGCACTTTTGTCACGTTCTGCTGCATTATACCTTATTATAGGTACATAGATATACGTACGTTTATTATTATGTGGGGAAAAATCCCGTCGAGACTTTGTTAGATGTAGAATTCCCGGTACTTTCGCGATAGAATGGTTACATTATAGCCACGTTCGTTTTGATACATAGGCGAATTACTCACCAAGATCCGTGATCGAATTGAGCTTCATTTGCACATGAAACGGTGAAAGGTGGATGGAAAGAAATAAATACTCGTAATTTGACAAACTTAAAAGTAAACAATAATAGTGAATATGCGACTATAGGCAAATAAAAGGTAATCAGAAGCGAAAAAGCGCCAAAGAAATAACGTGTAGTCATGCTATTATTATTATACAATAAACGCTTTCGCAAATATACTTGTGACTCTGCACAACAGGCGAGAGTTGAGATATTCTCGTAACGGTGCTGGAGATTGCAGTTAAAGAATTCTGCTCCTTTTGTAACGGAGTATATACTTGGCTGCTTGGTAAAATGATTCATGTGACGGAAGATTTGCTATGTTCTTTGCAGGCAACTGCACCGGGTTGCGTGAGTTCAAACTTCGCGATGAATCCAGCGGCTGGTTGTCGAGGCCTGGTGTTCGCTGTTCGTACATCATGGTGGTGCGGTGGTCGAGGTGAGTACCGATTAACGGAAGTCAAACCCATCGATTCAAGCATATATCACCCGACTAATGGTATGAGGACGTATGCGCGAATAAGGGTGAATTTGGTGGTTAAAGGGCGTATGATTTTATTTTTCGATACAAAAGCACTCAAAACGCATATCTGCACTAAAATTGGTCGAAACAATTGATACAGAATGGTGAAAGGGTTTGCGTTTAGTGGATTTCTCACACTTGTAAATAGTATAAGGTTGCATCGACCATTTTTTTGTTCTTTTCGTAAACGCTTTAAAAACCTTTGAAACGTATACATTCGTCGATTTCGAGAAGAATGTTTGAATTACTTTATTTACTATGAGAATAATGTCAAACGTAACGGTATAAGGTCGTATGTGGGCACAAACTCCATTAGTGAACGTGATCATATTATGGGTATAACCGACAGTACTTACGACTTTTTATCGTTAATTGATGCATTTTTCGCGCACGGACAAAGGGGAAAAAATATGCCTTTTTACCTTTGCGCGTGGTAAAAGATCGTATAATGGCTCTCACCTACTTATCTCGTTAGATACGCGATATATGAAAAAATCGAAACTTTCGGTATTTCACGAACAAGCTATAATATTTTGACTGTCGAGTCTTTCGATTGCTCCAAGAAACTATCCAACATTTCTTATACATTCGTTTTGCAATGTGATAATTTAGTAATATAAGATTATATTTCACATAGATACTGCAAGACTGGCGCCAAGCGTCACGCATTTTTCTGCAGGCTACCGTTATTGATCGTTATTATTTCTCTTTCACCTGACCGTAGATAATAATTACACTTCGGGGAATTATTATGTCAGGGAGCATCGGTGTAGTTTAGAATTGAAATCACCGCACCTGTGCACCTTGCGATATAATATTGTAAAAAGGTGTGTAAGATACGGTAGGACTGCACGAGCAGCCGCAAGATTGGCTTGCTGCGGCAGCCCTCTAGGAAACCAACAGAAAGTTCTCCTGCAGTTGAACCACAAATCTCTGCCCTAAACACCAGAATTAACGGTCGATGGTCCATTGTCCATCCGAGACGAGCTAAAGATCAGTAACAAAAAATATTCAATAGGATCTCGAACGAATTTCGTGTTTTCAGTTTAATACAGCCCCTAATACGCTGCAGCTCCTCGGTTTCCACAATACTATATTATCTTTTGTTCGATACCAATTTTTTTTTCCATCTCAGTTTTCCTTCGCGTGTTATAGGTAAATACGTACTACTGTATATATGTATTATAATGTATAATACCTATAGCCACAATTCCTCAGTTTCGATAATTCGGCAATCGGAAAATCATAATCAATCTCACCCAATTATATTCAAATTCGAAGTTTAAACTCAAAGCAAACATCTGGGCCAGTGGTCCTTTGCTTTTTATTTCTTTCCTTCAACCCCTTGACCCACCGTTTCCTTTTTTTCAGTTTTCTGAAAACAGAAATTTTTGGGGAAAGAATTCCATGACATTTCCAGGTTTTCCAGGATCTAAAACCTAGTTTTCCCTGACATTCTCCCAGTTCTGTAGTAAGTTACTAAGATCTATATCGTTCAGCTTATCGACTCTATATTCGGTTCAAATTCAATTCCAATTGAATAAAAATGTAATGTATGAAAAAGTCAGGTAAAGCCAATTTATTTTCTCGGCGAAAAAAAGTAAACTCGTTGCCTCAAACAATCATTTTTAATTCCCACGACGGAAAGCTGATATTTTCACTTCTCTTCACGAGCAAATTAAAAATACCCAGGCAATTCGAGGTTTTCCATGACCCCTTTTAAATCCCCCGACATTTCCAAGTTTTCCGCGTGTGTGGCCACCCTGCAAGACGGCGTCGGGTGATTGCAGGGTTTTCAACACCTCGTTTACGGTTCGGTCAGTACTGCTGCTACAAGATCGAGTAGTTTGCGGTCGTGTTAAAGACGGGCAAGTTCAGGGCTCTGAGTTGGGTAAGAATGAAGAGCGCGTACGGGCGATACTCTCGTAAAGTTTAATGCACCCCTCCATAAGTCATTCGAACAATGCCTTGGCATAGGTATTATTTCCTCCGCCTCCCTCGACGCCCCCGGGACTCGAACCGTGGTCTATACGCCCCCCGTTCAGCAGTCCGCACCTCTTCGATCCTTTCAAGCTGACACTTGATGTATCATGTTGGCATAGGCGGAGCGGAGGGGGGATGCGATGGTCTCTGGATCTTGCAAAACGTTCAACGTTATGCCCACAGGTAACCTAGAAAATAACTGCGTGTCTCCCTTTTAAAAATTTCAGAAGAAATCTCATTTGTGATTCGGGACCGGCCATCTCCTAGCACGATTGTGCTTCTGAAGAATGTCTAATTTCTATTAGGGTGGCGACACCCGTTGAATAAACTTAAAATCAAAGTACTATGCGTTTGATTGCAGAAATCTAGAATCTCCGTAGCATATCTTCCTTACCGACGCGGCCTGAAAATTGTCGCTAATTGTGATAGGTGCTGTGCTGGGAGATGATTGATTACTATTCGGTAATAAATCGTATTTAACGCTTGTGTTGTGATTCTGTAACATTAATTTGACTGCCTAATTTGTGTCCGCGAATTTACTCCGATTGGAAACAGTGCAGCAGGGGATCTCGTCGCGTGATTTCGTTACAATGCCTAAACATTTGGACGGTGAAAAATTGCACTTCGGTTCGTGCGTAACGTTGGATTCTCCGTTTATAAGTACCGATAGGTATATTATTCCCGTTCTGCCGATATGCGTGTTGATTGTCTACCGTATTCGTATACGACGTGACGTACGTTTCGATAATAATCTAATTCTTGCTGAAATTAATATCGAACTTCTCCGAGAACCGCAAGTCAATCCTCGTCACGCAACAGGTATAAGTACTTATGCATACGACTCTATATGCGTTGATTATTTTTAACTCTTTTTTTGTCTAAGGCTCCAATCGCTGGCAATGTGGGCCTAGTTTCGTTTGTCGGAGTTATATTTCATTGTGTCCACGATTCGACAGATTGCTGGGTTATTCAGCATTTCCGATATGCGTTCGTGTAATCGTGAAGAAACAAGTTTGAAAATAGAAGGAAATGCGATTGTCAAGTTTTTTTTCTCCAGATATCAACGACCCAACAACGTCGATTCTTCCGCGGAATCCTCCGCGGTCCGAATAAATAAAAAGTAGTCCCTGCCCGAGATGGCGTTGATCCGATCGTCAATTGTTCACGGTCATTGTAGTTTGCACCCAGGCACGAAAAAAGGCTCCGATTTTCTCGACCTGATCAAGAAATATCGACGCTGAATCACTCTGGGAGTTTATTCATTCGCGAGTGAAAATCTCGGCGATAGTTTTTAATCTACAGGGAGTCGTTTTGACGACTCGTTTAAATCTTCATCGATGATAATATCGAAGAATGTACGAGGTAAGAAACGGTTGCATCCCAAGATGGCGCGAGCCTGTTTCTCGAATGTTCGTCTTATCACCGTCGAAGTTGTAAAAAGATGCGAATTGTCGCGAAGAATCTTACAAGTTATTGTTAGCTTGGTTATTCAGTATTCCTGCAAATACAGCGACAGTCACTTTCTCGCCTTACGCGAAAAGTCACGTACAATTGATAATCTGAACAGCATAAGAAAACCTTGAGAGGAAAAAATCGTACTCCTTCTTCATTGTTGTAAAGAATTTCGGAACATTCCGGAACTTCGCATCGTTACTGTTTTTCATACGTCGAAATCAACATCGAAAATTCTGAATTTCAGATTAACGTTGCAGCTAAGAAGAACGCCTCCGCCTTCTGTTTACACCGTCCCGGGAGCTCCGCATTCGTAAATACGCCACAAAGGGGATTCGATCGGATTTGCTGTGTTTACGTTTGCTGGGTCTGGATTTCGGAAGCCAGTCTGATGTTTGGAGCTCGTCATGTTAATCAGTGTTCGGTGAGCAGTCGTCGTGCGAGTGGTAAGCTCGTAACATTGCTCCGTGATTGACGATTCTTCTTCACATCATAGGTATGGCAATATTGCGTATATTTAGTTTGAGACTACCCGAATAAGAGCCCCCTACAGTGTCTCTATGAGCGCGTCGCGAATAAGATCGCTGCTTCTCGAGTGTGTGTCTGTGAATTTTAGTCGTGCCTTCGTTGCTTCGAGAATCGTCCGTTACGATGATGCAAGCGTGATGAACGGCTTGTAATTGTGGCACTGCGTTACGTAGGTAAGTGCATATTTTTTTCACGTTAAATTCGACAATTTCCGTTGCTTTCGGTTAGATCGCAAGAAAGTGATAATTGATTTGTTAGTGAACAACGATCATACGAGTGACAATTTAGTCGAGTTGAAACCCAACATAAACGAAGAAAATGAAGAATAAGCAGAAAAAGATGAAGAAACATAAGAAGAAACAGAAGAAAAAGATCAAGTTTTGCCACTGTGAATCCCGGTTGTTTTGTCAGGAATGTTAAGTTTGTTCGAATAACTACCAATCATATTGCAAGTGTTTGTTACAGGGCAACTTCAGCATTAACGTGGGATGACGAATTCTTACGGAGTGGAAGATGAATAAAAAGCTGGAGGGGTTGAAGAAGAAAGAGAAGCAGAAGAGGACGAAGTTCCGAACCTGGGATTTCGTGCTACATTGCTAGGAATATTTAATTTTTCGAAATAATCACTAATCATTTTGCGAGAATTTGTTACAGGTCCACTTCGGCATCAACGAGGACCAATTATACTCACGGATTATAAGAAACCGAATAAAAAGCCGAGACGTTGGAGAAGAAGAAGGGGAAGGAGAAGCAGAGGAAGCCGGAGTTTCGCAATGACTATTTGTAGTCAGCAATGGTATATTTTGCCAAGAATATCTAGTTTTTCTGTGCAATTGCTAATCAGTAATCATATTACGAGAATTGAATTTTTTTTGCAGGTCAACTTCCGGGCAATTAAAGACGAATGTCAAGGCTTAGAAGTTACCGTGCTGCAATTACTCTCTTCAATACTAGTGCAGTTCAGTGAATTTTCAAACTAGTGTAGTGTGTGAGTCGTTGTCAGTTCGCGAAACTTATATCCGCGAAATATGGAAACGGACTTTTCGATCGAATCGCGAATCGGGGACACTTGACGTTCGTTCAACTCAACCAATGTTCCAATATCCAGTGTGTTTCCGGTTTTCCTCAAGCGGATTTCGCCGGGCAGAGTGCAGCGGTAGCTTGGCGCTGGGTAAGTCGAAATTCAATTTCTTGATATACCAGCGCGCGAGATTCAACGCCGTATAGGATGCATACATATATTACCCATAATGCTCTTGCAACTTTAGAGCTCTCTAAATCTTTTTTTCTTCCTCATCCGCGCGATCGGTCCGCGCTACGTATTATACCAAGCCAGGTATAGATAATTAGTAATATTTTTTGTTCGTTAACTGCGAATGGTTATACGTTGGGCAGGAGTAGTTAGCCGGCATTGGCATACGTCCGGGTTCACAGAGCCATATTTCATAGCCTGGTACGTATACCTACTCGCGGGTTGTTGGTGCCACGCTCATCGTCAGTCAGTCGCCTCGCGACTCGCGTATGCAGGCATAGTACCCACACCTCGTGTCTCCTCGCTGCAAGCTGCGCGTTAAGCTCCGGGTCCAAGTTCTTATTTCGAGAAGAGGTTGCAACCATGCGATATCGACGAAGCTAGCAGCCAAACGTGTTGAACATTTTGGAAATAGATAAATGCATTTCAGTTTTATCCTCATTATTGGATAAAAGTATTGAGAGTTAGAGGTATTGCACAAAATTTTGATTTTAGGATTTCATAACCTTATTCGAATGAGCATTGGAACGTTTGGCTGCTAAGTCACTGTTCAAAATAATAGTGAATTTACAACACATTTACTGTATAAAAAAGTTGTCAATTTACGAAATCAGGTTGCAAATTTGGAAATTCGATAAGGCGATGTAAATTACTACGCACTTATCTTAAATTGAGAATGGAATTTTTTGATCTTACTGAAATTTATAGGAAAAATACAAAAAAGTCTTTTGAATGTACTCAATTTTGTAGTAAATTTATTCAATTTGTATATTGAATAAACAGTAAATGTGTGGTGAATTCATTGTGCCGTATCCGGATAAAATTCCCACCATGCAGTGTAGGAAGTTCCATACGAAAATTTTTAACAGTTAAACTTCAGCCTGGTGCGATTTCGAGGTTGCGAAGACCCTCGGATTTCAGAACGAATTAGCCGGAGAGGCTTGCTTGTTGTTCTTTCTTCGTGTTAACTTTTCGTTTTTTACCTTCCAAATTACAAAAGCTATAACGCGGTGATCGTCCAGCAAATTATGCGTGCGTGAAACAAATATGAAATGAATTAAATAACGGGCAGTATACTTAAGTCTAGGGGGAATTCAGACACGAATTATTATACTATATACACTTTAAAATTAGGTGTGAAAAAGCCTCGGATTGCAGTTTTTTCCTCACTCTCTTTATCCTTCCATTCTGCGGGGTAATAATTTAATTTTTGTAACAAGAAGACGGGAGGGATCGAGTGTTGTTGGCCTTTGAAAAAACACGCGGAGCCCACGTCGTTTAAATCGGCTGCTCGCACACCCGCGAACTCTGCGTATATAAATTCTCATCCGCGTTAACAAGATACGGGGTTCCTGCCCTGCAGCACGCAGCTCGTAATTATCATGTAATCAGGGGAGGATAAAGCGTTTGGTGTTACCTTTGACCCCCGAACGATTCGCACCTCCACGTCGCATTGTATACATATACACGAACTCGCCCCCCTCCCGAGTTATTAGACGAATTAAGTAGTTACGCTTTGTTTGATCGGCAACGAAACCCTGAATTAAGTTGTTATCGAGAATTAGCAAATTGCCGGTTTAAGGTGTTCGCTTGATTTGTTGCCTCTCCCTCTCCACTTTGTTTACCTTTCTCTTCGCCTCGGCTCTTGCCGGTTCAGTGATCAAGCCTCCAGACGCCGAACTGCACTCTTCGCACCTTTCCCGTGATCCTCGGCGATGCAAATCGAATTACAATTTCCTCTTTAATACCAGGACGGATAATTAATGAAACACTTTCGTAAACAAGACGACGGAAGTGAACGAATTTCTGAAGCGAATCAAATTAGCGGAAACGGGATAACTTGGGGATCAAGGAAAGGAGGAGGCTGCGGGGCGGGGTTGAAATTCCGAATTTGAACACTTCCGAAAGCCCCAAATTTCGAACTGTTTGGCGGCGAAACTTGAAGTAAAGAAAACAAACGTTGAAGAAACAAGAAAGTTTGATTTCTTTACGCCAAGTTTTCCCACCAAATGATTCGGACTTGGGCGTTCTCGCGAGTTTTCAAATTCGTAACTTCACACGCACACGCGTGCTCCGCATCTTCGCAACGGTCTCACAATCGGCTCTTGGACGGCTGCTAATCGCGAGACCTGCAGGCTGTCGGCCACATCGAATAAATAAGGCCGGTTGTAGCAGGCGGACACAGTTACTCCTTGCAATACCCCGCGATAAACGTATAGTCGTAAAGGCGCGCATTCCGCCTATTACCAACGCAAGGGGCGACCCTCGACCCTAAGTTCTAACCTTGCTGACGAGACTTGCGCCTCGACGACGTCCTTCCTCGGTTTCTGCGACGCATGATGCCCGGCTCTTGGGTCCGCTGAAACCGATGTCTCGCGATAAATCAATTCCAACAATATTCACCGTCTTGAATTCTAGAGAAGTTCTGCCAGCTTTCTGCTCACTGTACTATACGTACAATTGTGCCGTAAATCCGATGTCTTGAAATTTCAAAGCGGGGTTTTAAAAGTTGAAGAAAAGAAAAAAAGAGTTTTTCACCCCGCAGGCGTGGTAATTTTAATTTTTTTAAAAACCTGATACGGTTCACGTCCAAATTGAATTTATGATATACCTAAAAAATTGTTTCTATAAGGATAAAACATAAATTTTTTCCCCAATTCTTCGATTAATTGTGATAAAATTATTACGTTTGCGACAACGATAGCTTTCAAAATTTATTTCTTTCCGTTAACATCGAATCCGTTTTTTCGAGGTAATTGACGTTGGATTTCCGGAAAATTTCGACACCACTATCAGTTTCTGGAAAAATTAAAATATGCTCATGACAGTGCAGAAAACTTTTTTTTTTAAGAATTGATGTTCTATAATTTTTGAATTACATAGGGACACAAGATTTGCGCCGTAACGCAGCGCAAACCTGGCTGCATAATTCAACACAATTTTCTACATACTATTTTTGAAATTGTAAATGGTCATGCCAACTTCTCTGACACTCATCTTTGCAGTAGATTTTTTTTTTTACGTACACTTATACGTCGATGGATCTAATTTTCGAGGGTCAGTAGCGCATCCATCTTATTCGTGCCTTAGAACCTCGTGTGAATCGGTAAAAATCGGTAATTGCATGCATGCAGCGCTTGTTGGATACTGAAATCTGCGGAATCGCCGCAGTGGAGTTTAACCTCTGAACTATCGAGGTGCGGGGCGTGGTTATGGTAGCTGCAGTTACTACTCCTCCTCGGTAATTCTTTGGCAATGTTTTACACGCTGATAAACGCCTCGGAGTTTCCTACTTATCGCACCTTTTTCTCCATCTCCTCGCCGTGCAACGCGGAGAGAAAAAACGCACCCACGGGCAGTAAGTTGTCTAGACTATCGTAAAGATGTCGATATGTTTGAAGGACCGATTACGTTGCGTTGAAAATTATTTTTATGATGACACATAGTAAGGAGGATGAAGTTAGTAACGTTACTGTAACGGTGCGTGTTTAAGAAAAATCCTTACTCGATTCGCATGTTTAGGAATGCCCGAGATTCAGTAAACCATTATAAGTAAAGTATATGCTTCAATGTTGAAAAGCCAACTCGTTGAAAGTTATTTTTAAATTACCCAATGATGTTTATTTTTTAACCTGAGGTTCCGTTACGTTAACTTTACTAACTTCAGCCCGATTAGTTGGTAGTTGAAGTTTATTATGTACGTTGTGTTTTTACTGCACAATAGCTTTCGTGAGATTCGTAATTTTATTTCGACGTATCGGTGTGACCTCAGTCGATACGTTTTCCTTTTGTGCTAACAACATTAGATATGAGATATTCCACGTCAATTCGACGAATGACTTTCCCTCACCATTTTTTTTTTTTTTTTTTCTAACTCCAAACAACACACCCGAATTATTACAGATTTTTCTCACCAACCATTATTTTTTATTAATGTTTAAAGAACAAAACGGAATGACATTTTTGAAATTTTCGACATAGATCTGCAAAATTCTTCGTTCAAAGATGATCATTTAAGGCCACTTCCGAATGTCCAAACTATTTCAAAAAACTCATTTGACTAATTTCAAAAATACAAACATCTCTAACTTGCTTTAATTTGGTATTTTTATTGGTAATTATTCATCCTTATACATGTATAACCATTCGCTTTGTGCATAATGTTTCACAAATGCAAAGAAATTGGTTTTGATCGGTCCAGTACTTTTCGAATTATTTAAATAACAAATGTACAAAAAATAAAATAAAAGTGATGATTTCTTGGGAATGGATGACCGGATCCGAATGAAAATCGGTAGTCTATGGATTTAGGGTCATTGATCACGAATCTGATGTCAGATTTTCAAAATCCAAAATGGTGAATCGATCACGACGGGAAAAAATCTAAAAATATTCGAATTTTGATGGAAATTAGTCATAGGCTTAGATTTTTTGGGTCAACGCTAACGAATCCAAGGCCAGAATTCCAAATCTTATTACGTTGGATCCATTGCAGTGGATCAAAATAAAAAAAATCGTAATATTTCCACGCAATGTGTTATCCAAAGTCTTTTCAATCGTTTGAAATCCGAATCGGATATTAACACCTACTTGTTCCGTGAATTTTGAACCTGTAGCGTGAAAACGGGTCACATTTCGTTATCCCATGTATCATAGGTTCGCAGCTTCGAAAATCCGACACCGCGACCCTTCGGGTTCTTGATTTTCTCGCATTTTATCCTATTTTCTCCTTCGCAATTCGACGGATGAATTCGGAAGCGTCGAAGGCACTCGGCCGGGTTATAATCGTTAGGTGCCGGCCGGTCCCTCGGCGTCCGAAGTGTCACGTTCAACGCCACGATTCCTCCGCACGTTTAAGGCGAAGAGGTCCCGGAGTCCCGCAGAAGTTGTTGCTTTGGTCACCGCCTCGTTGTCGGCGCGGGGGACATAATTATCCGGGAGAGTCAAGGAACCCGACCGACAACCTGCAACCTGCAACCTGATGCGGCCTCCCGATCGGGCCGAGGCATTATAGGCGATCCGCGGCTCTACTCCATTCGGAATCCCGAATCCTTCGCCCTGCGACATTGTTTCTCTTCTTGTTGTCCGAGCACACGGTCTGGCTGATTCGTCTGCGAGTCGACGTCGTTCCTCGTCAGGATTCGATCGAACCTGCGTGCAGGTTTGTCCGATTCTTTCCTCTTCGAGCGTAACATATCCTCCGATAAACATTGTAGGCATGTTGAATTCCCTTATCCTCTTTTTTTTTTTTTTTCTTTTCATTCCTCTTTTTCTTCTTCTTCTTTTTGAGATTCCTTGAAGTATGTATACTGTATCGTTTCCTTGGCTGATATATGTGAACGACACTAGAGAGCGGTAGAATTAATCTGAATGTGACAAATTTTGGAGAAAAAAACAAAGAAATTATCATTAGTAATTTAAATTTACTTGATTTCATCAAATCTTGCGCTTTCGGTCAAGCCAAGAGATTTTCACCTCATGAAATCTTTGCTCGTAACTGTATACAATGTAACGAATTTTTTAGTTAGGCTGCCAATAAAACAGTTTACTGGAAACAAATTTTAAAGCTAATCGAACGAAAAGAAATTGATTTTGAAGCAACCGACGTTTATTGAAGCCGAGTGAATATTCTACGGGTTTAACGTGTATTATAAGCTGGAATCAACTAAATATTCCATCGAGTGTGATGCGCGACGAAAAAGTTTCGTCAGATCGCAATAACTGGCATCTTCTGAATTCAACCGAATAGTTAATCATTTCGTAGTTGCAGTTGAAAAATTCCTTCCTCATCGAGACATAAAGCTTATTTAAAATCGAGCCGTAGCGTTGAATCAAATAAATGCAATGACTGAAGGATTTTTTTTTCACAGCGTATAATCATTATGCGTCAATTAACACCCCAAGATTAAAATTCACCTAATTATCGCTAATTCCGTAAATCTACAAGTTTTATATTATGCATTCCGGTACGAAATATGTAATCAACGAGTGAAAGGAGTTGAAAATTTCTAACAATTAATAGTGCGACGGAGAAGTTCTTTCCACTTTTCAATTTCTTTTCACCCGCGAATCATAGATGCGAATAATAGAGTAGAAAAAAATAAAAAAATTGATCGAAAATTAAACTAGAGGGGGATTATGTCCTATACGCAGGAAGAATTGAAGCTGATCGCGTGTCGAGACGAGATATTGTAAGAATCGAGGGGGAAAAAAGCGAACTACGTCTCAAGACGTAGCGCTCGGCGAGAGCCGGGTATCAAAATATGTTTCTTGTCCGTTCAGGTACGCAATTAATTTTTCAGTCGTAGTGTAAGCTCAACCAAGGGACTGCTTTTGCACAAGCAGAGTTATAAGGTACGACAATCTCTGCGCGCGAAATTCGCCAGTCAGTGCAAGCTCTGCTTTTGCCGCGCGTACAATTCCGTCGCGTCGACGTGACGGAGTGGCTAATTGCACTCGACAAAGTCAAGCCGCGATCTGATGTCAATGAAAAGCACGATGAGAAAAGAGTTTATGTACCGTTGATAAACGTATATTTCGACAGGCCGAAATAAACGTTTCGTTATTATTATCGAATTTTAGTCGAGCCGGATAATGGTCGATAGAAATTTGTTAATAGTTGAAAAATCACTTTGGTCCAACTAAAATTTGATTATAGTAACGACAACTATGTATAACTGGCTCATACTTTCAGGGGTGTTTACTGGCATATTTGTAAGTATTTTGTATCGCATGGTTTCCAGGCCAATAATATGGACGATTCGACGTAATTAGTCAAACCAGGTAAAATTGGGTTTCACCGCCATTTCCGCCGAACGGGTAATCCAATCCGGAGTTTATTTGCCTGGAAATCTTTATTGGATCCCTCCCCTCCAATCCCCTCTGAAATGTAATCCCCAGAAAATATAGTCCCGATTTCTTCCTAATTTTGCGTTTCTTGGTCGCAGTTATTGTCATTTTCATTCGATTTTAAATTCTTCGTGGGAAAAGGGAGGGGGGGGGGGGAGTGAATCGGTACAGAGGGGCCCAATAAAGATATCCAGACGAAGAAATTCCGGATTGGATTACCCGTTTGGTCGGAATCGTGGTAAAATCCAACAGGTCAAATGACGTTGTACTGTCCATATTATTGACCTGGGAACCATGCCATACGATATAATTACTTGCAAACACGTAAATAAACACCCCTGAAAGTCACGCAAAGTTTAAAAATCTCGAACCTCCTCTACACTCCCCCTGAGGGTTGACTACAGCGTCCTTTTAACCTATAAAGAACGCATGATCGACACTTGACCCATGATAGTTTTAACATATCAGATACCTTATTTCATGCACTTTCTGTAGGAGACCAAGAATCCCAAATCCCCGTCATCTAAAGGTTAATCGGTGTTCGCTTCACGCCATGTCGGAAAATGCCCCCGAACAATATCTTCCTCGGCCGGTCGAATATCACCCCGAATCTCGAATCGGGCGCCCGTGATAATTCCCCGGGGAATGCGAAAGATCAACAAGTCTGTAGGCTCACAGTGCCGTTTGCCCGTTTGCGCGCGGACTGCAGGGGCGCTTCGTTTTTCACTCGGTGGGGCTGATTGCGCGAGATTCCCGCTTTGATCCGTCGCCGCCTGATCTCGGCTCCTGGTTGAGCCGCGTTGCAGAGCATCCAGCATCCTCGCCGCGTTGCTCCGGCTCATCTCGACTCGTTACCGACGACGACGACGACGACCCGAGTTCGTTCCTCGCCTCGCTCGAGCAGCGACGAACACGTCGCGACACCGCGTTAAGAAGAAGATTTGCCCGCCCCCCGTGGCTGCGCCGCGTCCGCGATAGCGAATCGCGGAAAGTCGCCGAGAAGTCAGCTATCGTGAAGAGCGGATCGCCCGTATCGAAACGCGGCATTTCCCCTCGTACGTTCTGCGGATATCCTTTCTTTCAGCCGGCAATGCGCGCATTAGGTGACGATCGCTCAATCGGTGCGCGGTACAAGCGATTTTCGCGACGGCGAGGACGACGACTCGGGTGCGATTCGTCCTGTCCGTCAGGATCGATCGTTTTTACGTATCGTACAAAGAAAGGCTGCGGGAAAAAAGAATACAACGAAGTTTTGACGGTGATAACGTATTTCACTTGAATATATAAAAGGGAAACCGATAATGAACTTGAAGCATGCTCGATCCTTCGTCGAAACTTGGCTCTTATCGATCTATTCAACTCGTCAGTAAGTACCGAGAATTATTACTGCCGCGATAGTATAGCTGTTGTACAAATGTGGTGTAACAGTGTCGAAGTAATTATCATTCCTCGTTCAACATTCTATAATGACACTGGCATGTATAAAAATATAAGTATAATGTATCCGCGTGTAGTCGAGGCGGATAGGTACCTGATCCTCGGTTCGTTTGCGCATACTGGTCATGGCCCGTGGGACAGGCATGCGAGTAGGTACGGCAGCTCGAGATGAAATTGATCAGCGGTTCAAGAATTGTTGGAATCCAGTTTGAAATCGAGTTGAAATCGGTCCTGCACCGCACTTTTAATAACGCGCGTCGTCCCTTAATGAGGTAATTAATAATTCTCGCGCTGACTAGCGAGATCTCGAACTTTCAACCAAGTTAATTGTTGTAATTATATGAAAATCGATTCAGAATCCCGCACATAAGACACGTTTCTACGCACGTACAGAGACTTTAGCTATTGTTACGGTATATGCCAATTTGTTGTTATTTTTTTTCCATACCCTTTTCCGTTTTCACAGTCTTTGGTAAAGCGACATTACTAAAATTCACCTCACGCAAGACAACGCAACGCGATAATGTCCTTCCTGCACTTACGATTCGGCTCATCAATAATTGCTTACGGACAAACAAGGCGGCGCTCCGTAGAGCCGAGGAGAGTATATATGATATACAATGCAACGGGTAGGTAGTGTGATATATAGCTATACGTTGGTGCTCGTACGCGAATGCGAGGCAGACCCGGGACTCTGCAAAAGAAGGAGCGTAAGGGGTTAGGCAGGTAGCGTAGAGTGTGTAATTTATTGCAGACAACGCCTTGGTCCGTTGTTTGTTCAGGCGTTGGGCATTGACCATTGAATATGGCGGTGGTCAAGGTTGAATATCATTGTAAGGCTGTTTAGGACGACGAGTTTCAGTTTCTTTGCAATCTATCTACATTTACATCCACGCCTTCTCAATTCCCCGCGCCATTAGATGTACGTAAAACCTACCATGGGTATAACAAATTGACTGGCTCGAATATGCTTTGAATAAATTCACAGTAGCTCAGAATTCCCGTTTCGTTCGAAGGAAAGTCTATAACGACGAACGGTCTTGACGCGTTACCCGTGAAATTGTCTTACGACATATTCTTATTATTGTTCTTCTTCTTCTTCAAACGCGTGGGCTTGTCTTAATAAGTATTGAGCGTAGAAAAAACATGGTAAAAATTAGAATGAAAGAAGGCGAGGCTAACGATACAGGTGTTCACGTTCGTTAGGCATATTACACTATCCCGATTGTTCTCTAAATTCGGGGAGTCGGTTATTACCTGCGTACTTGCGACGCACTGCTTCAGCTTCTAGAAAAATCTCTGCCAAATATAAAACCTTGGTATTTCTACCAGTCTTTGCTAATTCTTTTTTCTGAATAAATCTTAGTTTGCTAAAATATTTAATAAGCTGGATCGGTTACTCAAGCGGTATAATTTTGGAGCAAGATGCACGTTTCTGTTGCGTAGTTTCATCCAATTTTCATACACCACGGAATACGGATTATAGTCAGTAGCTGGTAAACCATCCACCCGATTGCTTCTGGGTGGTAATTAGCTTCAATCCTATTAACATCGTCATATGTTTCGTGAAAATGCTTTTTTCGTCGTCGCCGCGGCGCCTTTCTCAGAGTTAACGCCGTACGTACGTTGTACGTATGTACGTAGGCAGTGAACCTAGGGAATATTATAACTGGGGCCGATTACCCGTAGTAGTTGATTTAGCGATAGTTAAACGGTCGTTGTTTCATCCCTGCCTAAACGTACCATCCACATCAATTTTTATCACCTCGTAACTGACCGCCTGGACGAGTTTACTTACCGCACCGATGCGGTGAAATGTCGATCAGCCTTACCTAATTAAGAAAAATATTACAACATGTAAGAGGTGAAGAAAATTAATGCATATAAGAATGTACACTGGAAACAAATTTTCGTCAAAATTAACCGTTGGGTGGACTTGTGTAGAACAATTTTTCGGCTCAATCCGGATGGTGTTGAATTGACGGAAAGTCGTTTTTTCTATATACGTTCGGACGAGAATATTTATACGAGTTTACAGAAACAACAAAATTTATAAAATAAAGAAAAAATAATATTAATGAGGAAATGGAGTTACGGCCGCGCGGGATACGAGAAGCTAAAAAAAAAAAAAAAATAAAAAAAAGAAAAACAAGTAAATCGTGAACGCGCGGTTTCGTCCGGCATGAGAAAAATTTAACTCAGGTTCCCGGAGGCGAAATAATCGATCTATAAAAGCCCCGGGAAAGAAACCGTGATAGCTGATGAATGGAGGAAAGAGGTGTGGGAACTGGCGCGTAGTAATACTACGACGGGGCGTCTCTTCGGCGTCTAGTCCATCAATGAACCGGCGCGATGAACGGGGAGAAGGGTATTATATAAGGACGATCGGAGAGTCGGGTAGGGGAAAAAAAAGTGTCGGTCGTACGTGTGTGCGTAGGGGAAAAAAATGCTTATAGAACGGAGCGGTTGTAGCGGTCCATATGTCAGTTCGTATCGTCGGAGGACTTGGTCCTTGGTCGTTGCTGCTGAGCAACAGGTGCAGCGGATCTATTAATTTTCGAATATTGAATATTACGTAGAAAGGGGTGTTTATCCCTCCTTTCGCCCGATTCCGCTGACGCACACGAAACGTTCGACGATTATACTCGGATCTTCGTTTCATTAATAGCAGAGTATACGGATGATTTCCGGCTCTTGTTGCGCGCTATCACGTATATATTATACCGCATGATTCGTCTCTGGATTTACATAAATCAGCGCTCGAGTTTCCTCCGTTTTTGTTCGTCGAAAATAAACGTAAATCGAAGTTTTTAAAACTACACAGCTCGTACATTTTCTCCCCAAACACGAACGTGGGATATATATATATATGTATGTATATCTGTATACGGGGCATTCTACGTGAAATTTGCAACTCACGTACCTCACTCCTGTCGATTTTCTCGGATTTTTTGTCAAACTTAGCCATGAGTGTAAGTGAAAATGAAATTGAGAAATCAATTCCGAAAATGCCGTTCTTTAAAATCAGACAAAATTCACATTGATTACATGATTTAAAATATGATTTTCAAGCATTATATGATAATGTGATCTTAATATTAATTATTTTTTCGCACGTTTTTAGTATTTTCGTGTCGGAATTCGACTTTATTTAAAACATTTTTATTCCCCAGTCTGAATAGATCACGGGATCATGAAAATAATCTGATTATACAATCTGTTTAGATCGAGGTATATAAAAAATAGAAAGGTAAAAACAATCCCGACATGGAAAAACTAAAAAGTTGTGAAAAAAATAGTAAATATTAAGATCCCATTATCGCGTCATGCTTAAAAATTATATTTCATATCATAAAATCAGTATGTATTTTTTCACATTTTTAAAAATGGCGCATTCGGAATTAGTTTTTGATTTTTTTTTTTAATTTCACCCGTCAGTCTTGACATCGTACTAAAAATGGTCAAAATCGACGAAGGTGAGGTGCATGGTTTGCAAATTTCACGTGGAATGCCCCATACGCTTACAATATATAGATGCAGTTATTCTAAAGGAAGCTGCGGATGAGTTGCGAAATTGGTCGGAGGAGGGCAGACGACCTGTCCAAGGTATAATTGAGGTGTCGTTTCCACTTCCCTCGGAGCCTGTTCGACGAGAAACTCCTGAATGACATTCGGTAGTTCGGTAGCCATTATTTCGAACCCCAGGCTAGGCCGCAGCGGCATTGTCGCAAGCGCGTGGTTTCATCTTCTTTCCCCCAATTTTCCTCAACCTTATTAGAATTTTCTCGGCACGAAAGACGAAGACTGGAGTTTTAGAGCGGCCGGATCCGCGTTCTGCCTCCCACGTCGAAATTAATACCACGGACTCGGAGATTCCTTTGATTTGAAAAATACACTCCCGAAGCTACCGTTGCTGGCAGCCATTGTCACTGCCAGAGGTTGAATTTCGAATTCGTTTCTCTCTAGACGATTCTTCGACGAGGTGTATAAGGTGTATTGTGCAGGGTTTACACTTTTTTCTATTTTCATCCCGAAGTTAAGAAAACCGTTCACTGAGTAACTCGTGGCAAAAATTCTTGCACACTTTTCGCGAAATTTCATCGATTTGAATGCAGGAAATTTTTCCCACGGGCACCGAGCTCTCAAGTACTTGCAGAATACTCGAGCCCCGGCGGCACGATCACTCGAAACGGTAGTCAACTTGCTGCAGTAGCAGCGTGTTATAAATTAGAGACTAATTTAAGCGTCGTTTTCTAACAGGCAATCAATACACCGCGTCTCGACGCATTGCCAAGTTGCCCACGCAAGTACATTAAACCTGTAACAACTATTCGTAATATAATGCGCATCCTTTTATACTATCATGCTCGGCTCGTGCAGGGAGCTTAATATGTTGCGACGACGATGTGTTGTGGCGATGATCGTAGTTTTACTATTAGTGGAGGTGGTTACCTTTCTCTCTCTCTCTCTCTCTCTGCTTTTCTCATTAATTCACCGCTCATACTCACGACCTTCGTCGTATCGCTCGTGTGCTCCATTTTTTTTCTTCACCTTCATTCAATGCATTTAACTCAGTTGTTCCCACTTATTCACTTATTTTTTATTATTATTGTACTATTTATTTCTACGTACTCCTCAAATGGTAGTTTGTAGTTGTTTAAAAAATATCTCCAAGTACAACCTACCTCTGTTTTATTTTACTTTAGGTTATTCCTTTTCTTGATTTATATACATTTGCCACTGTAACGCTGCCAGCTACCCTTTGTCCTATTCCTAGGCCAAGGTAATCCCTTCGTAATCTCCACTGTAGTCTACTTTAATTTCTTATCTCTTTCTTCATTTTACCTATTTCGAATTAATTTTCTGTCTACATACTTGCTTTTTCTTCCCCTACTTTATTGTATCCTGTATTCTTTTTCTGCCGCTATGCATTTGTCCAACATCGGTATGAACGTAATAAATCTATCTATTTAGCTATCTCTCTCGTTTTGCCAGACGATGATACGCGTCACGTGTGCGGTGTGAAAAGTTGCACTGTGCGTCATTTCGTTCCTTCAATTTGACCACCCACGGGTTCTTGGCGTTGGAAAATCGCATTAGCCAACAATAAATCCGTAAGATTGAAGAAACGTCCCGCGAGAATGAAGACAGGAGTGGATAGCCTGGGGTACCGTTTCTATTCTGTGTCACTGCGGGTAGCCTTCCAGGCCTGCCTTTTGCCGCACAATCGCGCTCTCTTGAAAAACGGGCGCGAGTCCACGTTCCTTAACTTCCTTTCTTTCTCTGGCTCTTGTTTTTTCTCGCAAGTGAATTTCCTTCTTTAATAGAAGTTTTTTTTCAAATTTTCCCTCATTTCTTTTTCTATAAATTAATAAAACAACCTGCGCCGAAGAAGTAAACTATAAATTTTTTTTCGCGAGTGTCAAGTTGTTCGGTGTTGCCGATGTCGAATTTTTGCTACGGCTTGCCGGGCTGCAGAACAACGGCGAAACCATCCTGAGCGCTTAATCTAGATCTCAGCCTCTCTTAAATCTCCTTCTAACAATTAACCCTTGAAGGTAATTATAATTAAGGAGTCGACTGCTAATTGCTCGCTGTTCAAATACGTATAAGTGAAAATTAGAGGGCGTGGTAGAGGACGGTATATCATTCAAATCCTTGACGCTACGTTACACATACCTACGTATGTGTACCTAACCGGATTTTTTTACCCTCTATCTTTTCACCGTATTTTCGATCATCGCTGTTTTCAGACTGCAGCTGAGGTCGTTTCAAGAAAATCAGTCTCACGCGTGAACGAAAACGCGAAAACGAATTTCAGCGGAAAAATCGAGCGGTAGGCGAAAAAGGGAAAGTCCGATGATACGGAGACGGAAAAATTACACGCGAGGCACAATTTCTATGAGATTATCTCGGAATATCGTGGGAGAATAATGCGTCGTACTTGCTGGCATCCGGTTCCACTCGTTCGTCGAGCCTTGCACCGACCACCACACCGAACGAAACGCGTAAGCCGCGAATGCACTTAAATCCGATAAGTGCGCTGAAACGAGCTTCGGACTCGGAGGAGGTAATTAAATATCCGAGGATAGGCGCGACGATTATTTGGTGAATTCTTCTTGCAGAGTAAATCTGCTCCAGTCGGAGCTGACTTTTATTATAAGCTCGTCGTTGATTAGCCACGGTAAAACCCCGTGCTGATCAATTTTGCGCAATGCTTTTGTTGTTTTACCTTGCGTTTCGAATCGTGTGAAAAGTCGTGGCCGCACGCAGAGAAAGGATTTGTTGACTTTATTAAATACGGTAATGACGTGTCGCGAAAGAAAAGTTTTTACTTTACTCAATAAAAAAAAAAAATGCTGAGAACGTTAATTTGTGCTATCAAGCGAAAATAAATTTGTTTGAATTTATAAAACAATTCTTTGGCCATATTTGGTAATTTTGACCATTTTTTTTCACGTGCAAATGGTTCACGTTCAAGATTGTGCAGTTTTTCTTCACTTCGAAGGCATGACAAATCAGCGAAAAGCAAATGACTTACAATTAAACTATTCAATTACATGCTTTCGAGTAAAAAATGTCGGGCGAATATTTGAGTTAGTATATTTCGACATCGGACATTTTCCCGCGTTGGCACGTTATTGAATTTCCAACGTGGGTGGCAGGGCTGGCAAATTATCCGGGCTTTAGGAGCGCTTAGAATCCTTTTAACCTCAATTAAACAACGCCAAACAAAACCCGGAGCGAGTCCTGGCCGCGTTGTTCGTCCAACCTTTCGAAAAATCCTTTGGCATTGTAGCTTATTAATAACTGGGGTCGCTGCTCGGGGGTTCTTAACGGGGCGAAGAGAGGAGAGATGAGTAAGAATAAGGAGAAACGGAAGGGAAAAAAAGAGGAGAAAAATTGTAAAACGGAGTGACGACGAGGGAGAAATAAAGGAGATAATAGCGAGCAGCGATTTTGCGTGAAATATCTTTATTAGGCGATTTTGATCGAGGGCCTCGTGACTTGCTCTTCTCGTATAGTGAAGTCAGTCGGTCGAAGCCTTCGAGGATTCGAGCTTTGTTCGCGATCCTACACCCTATGTGTGTGGTCCTCGCGAAGATGCGGCTGTCTGGTTAAGCTGCGCGGACATTTTACGGATAGGTTGGTCCCAATCTTACGAGTCAATCGATCGTGTCGGATTCGCGGATAACCGACATCGATTCGCTCGCCATTTCGCTAACTTATTGCCAGACGCTCTTCATCTTCCGGTTTAAAGTTCCGCACGGCACGAGTTCGGACAGACCATTTATGCACCGAATGGAAGCTTTTACCGCATATGCCAAGGTTGCAGGGAACGTTCTCATGGTGTCCGGTGATCTTGGAAGTCCTTAAGGTCCTGGAAATGTCCTTGAATTTTTCTTGTATCCCGGAGATATTCTTTTTTTAAGGTGTGGCTGCGAATGATGTATATCCATTTGTGCTCACCGAGTAACTGTCTTTAGAAACCGAATTATGTACATACAATGCCCTTTGCCCTCTGCCCTCCGCGTTCGTGTATTTTTATTTTTCCTGAATGTCTTTAGATGACCCGAAAATGTCCTTGAATTTGTTACGGATTTTTCACCGGACACCATGGTTCGTCTTTGACCACTTGGAGTTTCGATCGTTTCATTTTTGACCGTTAGAAATTTTCAACATTCGAAGTTTTGAGCATTCGGAATTAATTTCCACTTCGCACCCCTTTGACAGAGCACAAGGGACCACCCTCTGTTACCAACGAATGGCAAACGCATCAAGTATCATTTTATTTGACAATAGATGAACGCTTTGAGATTTTTTGGAATAGCTCTCGAGCGCCGCGACTTCGTGTTGCGTTCAGTTTATCCCCCGATTGTGTGACTCGGCATGTGGAGATAGGAATCGGCGTGGTTTCTTCTCCGTTCAAAGAAAAGCTAATCGAATCGGACGTTGACGCCAGCTGCGCTTCTGGATTTTTATACGGCGTACAAGGATCGTTATGACAAAAGTCAAGGGTCTCGATCCGCCACGTGCACAAGGTTGCAATTTGACGCCGTTACCGCAGGCGTCCCGGCTTTGCTTTTCACGACGACGATGGTTCCTCTCTCTCTTCGAGCGACGCGATAATTTTGCATTACGCATTTGAATATTGTGCACCTATTCGCGTATCACGTGCATAGTGTACATGCTCAAGCGATATGCACATGTATGTGTATAAATATAAATATAATACAAATGCGCCCGCAGCCTTCTTCCCGACTGCCTACGCAAAATGGAAGAAATAAAGAAGGAAATGGGAATTGCGCCGCTGCAACGGCGTTCGCGATGTCGAATTATCCCCCGTGAGGAGTTCTTCTCTCATTGTCGGCCGAGTCTCGGATGCTGTGCTGCCGCGTGTACGTACACACCGTCTTCGTACACACTTGGGCGTGTAAATAATATTATTATATTATATGCCCGTATGACGTGATGCGGCGTTATAACGGTGACTACTCTCACTTTAAACACTCAGCTTAATCGTTATGCAATGCTTGTATAGGAATAAATTATTCTTTGTTGCTGACCGGTACAAATGGCGACTCATTAAAGTAAAATTGGCCCCACATCGCCGATGATCAAAGTAGGTATCCACTCGCGTTGCCCGAGGATTTTTGTGCCTTTCGATATCCGTATACACACACATATATATATGTTTGTATACGAGTGTGTGCGCGCGTGTATTAAATGTACATGGAAGCACACGTACGTAGAGGCGTTTCTTAAATTGCATCACTCGAAAGATTATTATTGCATGTTTGGATTTCCGGCAGATTTTCACCTCGGGTGAGACGAGGTGCGAACCCGAATTACACATGTTCGTTCGTGGTTGGGTTTCGTACGCACGAGATAGTTGCTATTCAACGCTCGTCAAACCGCGCCGCTCGCCACTCTTCGGCTGAGTTAACATTTTCGACATTTTATTTTTTACACCGCGCCGCCTCGGCGTATAATAAACCTTTGCATAATTTTTTTTCTCCGTATAATAATGTATAAGCGTATGCAGGTATACCGGTATACACCCATACCATGCGGACTAATCAAAATACGATCAAGTTTAAGAGTATACCGATAAGGGTAGGTAATCACGATACAATACGCCGAGTTAATGTCGAGGCGAAAATTAAGAAGGTATAACCGAACGGCCTTGAAAAAAAATCGGACAGGCGGATGATTAAATTCACCTCGTACGTAACTTGTACATGTAAGGGGAGCGAAAACCGCACGTGAAAGTCGAGTCACCGTGTAAGATTGTAATTGTCGAAAATAGTCGTCGTAATATCGCGTTACCGCGATGATATGTATCGGTATTATACACGTGTAATTGTTACGATAATATAATAGCCGGACCTTCGGTTGATCCCAGGATTGGTCAGTCAGCGGTCCTTGTAATTTTCCACATCCTTTCTATTCTTTCTCCCTTCCCCCATTCCCCCCTTCATCCTCTTCCTCTCTCCGTTCTCCTCATTGTCCTCCTTTCCACAGGTGAATCCCTCAAAGCATCGGCCTAAGATACAAAGAGGTCCTCACGCATTTCCGCTTACGCAATATCCTTCCGGTCTCCGTGTCCTACGAGGCGAGCTGCTCTTCCATGTGGCCGTGCCTGTCGCATCGCCGTCGTAAGAAAACGAGAAGAAAAAATTCCAGACCGCGACAAGGCGTGCCGGTCGTGAAATACAATTGCACGCTTCTTTTTTGCAGCGAAGCGTGTTCGATGCATCCCGGCGTAACACGCGCCCGAAAATGTCTCGATTGTTCCCTTCGGGGATTTATATTTTTATCGAACGACTCGCGTAAACTCGATGTGTAAAATTTTTGAAATACAGGTATTTTGGACTTGAATTGACTTGACTCAACGCCTAGTCCTTAACTTGCGTACGTACGTATACGTTATACATATCCGATACTCCGAAGTGAGAAGGAAGACGCGGCCTTCCTTCTTTACTCGTATCGCTATACGGGCAGCAAGAAACAACCGAAAGACTCGCACGCAAGTTCATAATGGGGATCTACAACGGTATCGCGGAGTTATAGGTGTACGTATAAATGTGCGCATGCATACGAGCGGCTGCATTGTGTTTTCGATAGAGGGATGCTGCGAGCGGTTCGGGGTCCATTCCGCCTGCCTGAAACCGGCACCTGGTGCATCATCATTATTTATAAAGATCAAACGCCTCGGGGAAGAATATCAATGAGCTTCTGAGGTAGACCTATAACCAAATCAATAACACAACAAAAATTTCACCCCTGTAATATACCCCTGATATATATATATATTTTAAATTTATACGTGTATAAATATATTTATATATATTTATTATTTATATTATATATATATATAGGGTTTTTAAACGAGATTTTCGTAACTTGAAAGTTTCCGCCTTTTAGAAAATTTTTTACTACCTTAAAATTGAAAATTACCGATGCGACCTTTTTTTTAACTTGTAAAAGACACTTGAGTGAATATCCAAATAAATATATATATATTTATTCGAGTCAAATTAGTAAATTGCTTCGGTTCACGACCCCAAGGTGCCAGCAATGTTATACCGGATAAAGGTTAATAAATCGCAATCTCGACTCGCGAATAATTTCCCGTAATTCATATCGTATTTATATCTCAACTGATTGTGCAGCTAGCCGCATGTATTCTTCTTTCCCCGGCAACGCGTGTACGATGTAAAGCGAATAGGACGCTTAACTTATGAACTCGGGGTCTTTTTTCCGTCTCCCTATTTCTCCGCTTCTCTTCCCTCCGTGTGAGGCGAATGACGTAACCTGCCTCACACAGGGGATCCACCCCCTCTTCTCTCCCGTGCTTTCGAATAGGAAGGAACAACGGAACGATCAACGTCTCTTACAGATCCAACCGTGCATCGCACAGGCATTAAGAGACCTCTTTGTGCGAGCCTTTCGAAATGGCATGGGTTTGCGGTATGAATGGAGACAGTAACCATCGTTTCCTGAATCCACCGCAGCCGATGACTGCGAAGCTCTTAATCAATCCTCGCTCCTCCCTTTTATCATCCTCGTTCCTCGATGCTTCCCTTCCACTCGGTTCTCCCTTTTATTAATCGCTCCTACGGTTCGTGGGGCAGCGCGAGGGACGCTGTTAATTGGTCGCATCGGCGCCTGACGATTAGTTCAGTTTCTCAAACGGCGTAGAAGGAGAGGCTATACCACTGTGTTATCCAAGCATGGCTCAACTATGGTCCGGACTCTGGACTAGCAGCTTCTGCGACTGCACTGATGAATATTCGCGCTCCGCTAATTGCGCCCGTTCTTTACCCGCCTCGGAAGTCTACCTCTATATACCTACATAGCCGTAGAAAATACTCCGCGGCCATTTGTCTACGGCCACAAACGACCTTGCGCTTCTTCGCTAACTTCTGCGGGAGCTCGTTGAACGGAATTCTTCTGCCTTCGTGCATCTTGTTTACGTTTGCTGTGTGGGATGGAAAATTTTCATTTTCGAAAAGATGCTTTCCACTTTCTATTACAGCGGAAGTAGTGACCAATTTTTTCATCTATATTATCATAATGCCAACGCAATTATTCATTTGTTTGAAAACGAGTGTTCCCTCAGAGATCGGAGGAAAGGAGTAATTTTATTTTTAGATTCTTTATTTTTTTTTTTATTCGAAAAACGGTGCTTTTGTTTCGAACGTCTCATATATATATCACATACAAGACGGCATTATAGACGATAATTGCAAATACACCGGGTACGATGACTCGTTGCATTTCGACCAATTTTCACAACCGATGCATCGTTAACTCGTATAGGGTTGATCGCGGTGGATTGTGAACCGAAGTGGAAGGGATGAAGGAGACGATGGAAACCCGAGATCGGTGTAATAACAGGTCAAGATATTAAATGTAGATTTGGAACGACCTGAATCAGAATAGTCCTGTATCTGTATATCTGTATCATATAACACACGTATAACAATAAGTTAGGGTTGATCGTGAAATTCGTGTTGGTATCGCACTTGAGCTCGATCGGCTAATGACAAGGCATACATATGTGTACATGTATCGAGAGGAGGGCCGTCCTATCTGGACGCGGAATCAGATTGCCGTCCTGACTATAAATACTCCCCGTCTTACCGGGGAGGTAATAACAGATTCTTCCCTAAGGTTTTGCCGTCGATCTGTATCGACGAACGTGCGTCGAGTCGGCGTCCCGCGCGCGTGTGATAATTAAATAGCCGCGCCGCGGTGCCTGGATAGAGACATTGGAAATTACCCACCACCCTCCCTCTCTTTCTCTCTCTTTTTCTCTCCTTCTCTCTTTCTCTCTCTCCGATGCTGCCGTTGCGTTGCGTTGCGTTAAGCCCGGGGCTTGCGGAGTGATCGAGACGTTACGTCATAAAGCATCGGGATGTAGGTACTCGCGTGCGCTGCAAAGCTCGGAGACCGATATCGACGAAGAGAAAGAGAGAGAGAGAGAGAGAGGGGGGGGGGGGGGGGGAGGGAGGGAGGGAGAGAGGGAGAGCCAGAAATCTTCCTCTCGTTAACGATCGTTGGTTTCGCGCTCTCCGGCTCTCTTTGAAGCCTTAAATATTTCCTAATTGGGTCGAACCTACGCTTCGTTGATTGAAGGAACCGATTCGCTGGGCTTTTAGAAGTGTACACTTCTATATATGTATATTCGTATAACTATCTCGCCGTATGGTATTTAGAAATATCTGTAACGATATCTTTGGCTTGCCGAGACGTTATATCCACGTATAGTCACGCGTTTGATTTCTTTTCAAGATTTTATTCTTCAATCTGTACTTACGGTAATATCTGATATTTGAATTCTGTAATATAACTGCGGTCAAATATCGAGATCTGTTTCCGAGGTTTATGGGCGAGAATTGCTGCACCTGAAAGCGTCCGGTTAAACTCGTTAGATTAATGCGTCAAAGCGGGTGATCGTAGATAAGGATTGTCGAGTTTGCGGCTCAGAGCTGTATCAGATTTTCAAGGGGATTACACCAGAGTCACGAACTTGGCAGTTGGCCGTTTGCGCCGGGTTTACGGAAGCTAGACTGCCTCGGGAATTCTTGCACTTTGCTGTTTCTACAATTACTGTTATCGCTAACTTGAAAATCTTCCTAATAGGCGTAACAGCGTCTGCTAATAATCATTTCTTTTTTAGGGTTTGTTCATTTCGTTATGTAACCCGACAGGATTTACTGTAATTCTTGTTTTCGTCGACCTATCAATGAGAGGTCAGACAACGTAGGTACTACCAGGGTGGTGGTAAAAATATAGAATGTTCAAAGAAGCGAAAACTTGATTTGTAGAATTTATAAAATTTTGAATGAAAGTATGGAGAAGTAAAATAATAAAAAGTTCAGAGCACAGAATGCCAAACTACAGAATCGTCAGAATTCCTGTCGATAATATAGAATCGTGCATAGTATTTCTTTCTGTATTTCGACTTTTTATATTTTCACTTCTCTGTACTCGGACTTTCTGCATTTCTCAATTCAATATTCTGATGATTCTACAAATTGGTAATACTAGTTTTGCACCTCCTACTCCGCGTGTGTACGTAGAAACTCTTGCGATCATATACGAATCGCGAATAAATTGTACTTCATCGGCTCGGAAGGGTCGGCGTTATGCGTTTTTTATTTCAAGATTTTTTAATTTCATTGCCCGACGAAAACGCCGCTGGTCAATTCGCATTGATTCTGCTAACGAACCCGGCAATTTATCGTGGTAATTATTACGCCGTGTTATACACACATACACACATATATATATCGATGGACTCGACGGTTTAAATTGCGCTGCAAGTGGATGGAAATTTTTTTATACGGTGCAGGTACAGTACAATTGGGAATTAACATCACCGCAAAGGTTAATAAAACGATCGGGTTGAAAGAGGAATTCACGCGATTCGTCGACGAAATTATCATTCTTTGTTGCATAAAGTATAGTATAATACAAGTTGTATAAAGATGTAGATTCTAAGGTGAGCAAAATAATTGAAGGTAAAATAAGATTCGTTATTTTACATCGAGAACGATACGGACTGCCGATTTGCAGATTAATTATCTTGTTTCTTGATTTTTATTTCAACTTGTTCTTATATTATCTTCTTACTCTCGGACTTGATGATTAACTACCTGTCTTTTTTTCTCCCACAATTTATTGTGTACACAAACGCGATTCAGCCTCTCTCTTTCTCTCCCTCTTTCTTTCTCTCTCTATCTCTCTCCCTCTCTGGTTTTCTCTCTCGAGCTGTATTCTAATTTGAATATCATTCGATCATATTCAAAATCGCGATGTAGATGTAAGGAAAAGATTTTTCAACAAACGCCAGCCGCATATTCCGCCCGAGGAGTTGGAGTGAAATCAGATCGATATATTATTGGCCCGATTGGTTGCATCGTTGGCTAGAGTCTCCTGCCTACCTCACTTGCTGATTTGTTGTTTAGACACGCCGTTAGCGCAACTTATCACCTCTTCGAATCTTGTATACTCCAACCGATCCCAGCCCCGATTCACTCGATCGACGAACGATGAACCTTACAAAATCAGACAAATATTTCGCGGATGATGTAAAATTAACGATCATGTTTCAATTTTTGTATAACGAGAGAACAGAGAGAGAGAGAGAAAAAAAAACAAAATAAATAAAGAAAACAAAAATAAAGGAATAAATATTGAAGAAAACTATTTTGGAACGAAGTAAGATCTACGTTCAATAGTTCGACGTTATACGGCGTTTCATCGAACTCGTTCAACCCATTCGCTTTCTCTTACACTATGATGTACAATCTTGATTTTCGTTTTTTACGATTTTATCGAGATATACTGCATATTAAATGTATTTTAAATAGTATTTTAAATAGGCGTAAAATTTTCTAAAAAATCGATTGCCGATATGTATTTTGTCAAATTATTCTCACATTGCGAGAAAGATGTAAATTTTGGAGAAAAAAAAAAAAAAAATCAATCACTGAAACATGTTCAAAACGTCACAAAATTGTTGAAAAAGTGTTTCTTTACTCAAATGAAGGCATTTTGAGTCAATGTATTAATTTATTTCAATCAGAGCGAACGGGTTAATCCAAAGACTCGATGTTCCACTTTTTTCGATTTCGAACGGTTCTCAATGCGAGACGTCAACGCGTTTCGGGATTCGCATGATCGAGATTAGCTCGTTGTGATATCGGTGGAGGTAGACGAGACGCCTTGAGTATCGGAGTTGAGGCAGGTCTGGGCGTTGCTGGTGAGTCGATAACTTCTCGACTCCCACAACGAACGAGAAGAAGAACGGCGTTTGTGCAGAGATTTGCCGGTTAGGTTATACGTGTACCGCATGCGTGCACAATGCGCGTGGGCCGGATTGATGTATCGCCGCATGCACGAGTTTCCTTGGAGGATTTTGTTGCAGAGGCGTTCGCCTATCGATTTCTTAATATACATATAAATGGCGAATCGACGGGATCGCGTCGCAGCTTTTTTTTAAATCCGTCAACGCGCAACGGTTCAATCGGGTTGACGAAAATCAATGCGGAAAATTAACGTTAAAATGCCGATGGACCGCGACTGTATCTTTCGAAATGCGAAAGGCGATCGAAATATATTATGTAACGCGGGTCTCGAATTTATATTTATATAAATAAATGTTCGTTCTATTATACATCGAGTAATTATCAAAATCTTCATTTATTACTTTGGTAGATTCTATTTTTTTAACTTTTCTCAAAATCCGAAACATAGTTCTGGTATCCACAAAAGTAAACTTTATCTAATAAAACAATTTTTTCTTTTACTAGTTACGTGGAAGAAATCAAAATTGATATCTAGAAGGCAAACTAAAAATTCGTGTATACCGGTGTAACATGCAAAATCATCAGAATTTCTGTAATTATATAGTTTTTTTGTACTTTTGTACATTTATTTGGACGATTTTTACACTTTCTTCTTTCTATATTCCGATCATACACGTTTTTACTCCCTTGTACGTTTTAGAACGATGCTACGATCTTTCTATTAGCTGTGACCATTATGCGTAATGCCTGAGATTTGAATTTCCCCAGACACCGCGAATAAAAAGAATGCGACGCTCGTTTTGTAAAAACTAACGGATCGCGTCGCTCGATCGAGAATCCTCAGAGTTCGGTTCCACTTGGCTCCTCTCTTGTTGTCGATACTCTTCACTTTTCGCCTGCCCCCCGATTGTTCGAATTGGTTCGGTCAAACGCCGGGGATCGGGTTAGCCGACGGTAAGTAAGGAAGAAAGGGAGAAAGAGAGAAATAAGGAAATAATAGGGAGAACAACGAGGGGAGGAAGACGAAGCCGGACCGAACAGCCTCGCCGCTCAGTTTCGTCGTTCGTGTGGCACGAGACAGAATTCTAAGCCCCCGGCGAAATCGAAGCCCGTGCCAGTTTCTAATACCGGCGTGTCTGCCTGCCTGGCTGCGTACAATTTGCACCGCCATTCACGTACGAACGAAGGAACCAAACTTTCGAATAACCGATCGTTTAGTCGCTCCTTATTACGATCCTTGATCCAGCACTGCGGCTAAGGAGTATTCGAAACACGACGAGTTGCTCAGATTTTTACCCGCAATAAAATCGCGATTGAGATGATCTCGCTTGAAATCTTGGGGCGTGAGATGAAAACTAATATCGTATGAAAAATTTTTGATATTCTTACGCGGACTGATAGCTGTATAATGTATAATATATATACCTGTAATGCGGGGGAATATTAATCGGACAGAAATTAATCATTCGCGTTCCCGAGTGGATGTGTACGAATACATGTATAACCGTGTGGTATAGCGGTAATGGATTTGGACGGAAGAAAAAATAAAATGGAATAAAAATTAGAAAAAAAAAAAAAAAAAAAATGGAACGGTAATAATTTTTCTAGACAGGTCAGGACCCTCGAAAAGAGACGAGGATAATTCTCGGAAGACATTTGCGGCGCGAGTCACGAAGGACACGATTATACGTGTGTTTATGTGCGTTTGCGTTTGTATGCGTGGTATCGGCGTCGGATCCTCGGGCAAAATTTCAAATTGGGCCAATGGTCAGTGTCCGTTGAAATGACGCCGAATTCGGCCTCCGGTACCGGAGCCTCGAGTGAGGCCTCACCTGTGGGCATTTTTCGGGTCTGCGGAGGAATTTCTATGGAACTGCAGCGGAGAGCGAAGAAGACGAAGAGGAAGAACGGGGAAGAAAATTGTGCCCCGAAAACAATTCTCTTAAATCTCGGGGCGCTATACCTTATATTGCCCGCAGAGTTCAGTGTCGCTGATTCGTGTGTCGTTCCACGTTTCTTCTTCTTGTTCTCCTTCTTCGTCTTCTTTTTCAAGTCAGCTCCGTAGATCTAAGGACTTTATTATCCTGTACCCCTTACTTACCAGAGCAGCTTGAGACCTTTCGGTACAAGGTGCTTGTATAAATATACCCGCTCTCGTATATTTCTAAATTTTAACGCTTATAACTACACGCCGCTTGTGAAGTATTTCGTATACGTCGATTATTATACTGTCGATTTTACAACTCTTTAATTGTTTTTAGTCACTGAAGCAAATTACACGTAGAGAGAAGAGAAGAATTTCAATTGCTGATCATTTTTCGTATTTTTCTTCACTCTTCACTCTTCACTTTCAGAGTTACCTATAATCCTTGTTCGTTGCTCCCTTGTTATAGGATACAAGTATTTATATTGCACCGGAAATTCGTCTCGACAGTCGGCAGGATGTAGCTACGATTTCAGGCACATATATTAACGTTAAGTTTCATTTATTCTCAGGTATTTTCTTATCCCTCGAGCTTGCAAGCTGCATTCTTTTTTCTTCTAGTTTTGCCTTACCTCAACTTTCAACTGTTTTCGTTTACCGCTGATCGCGGAACCGACTTCCGCATCGCTTGAAGGATTTACTACACGGTTGAACTTGAATTAATATAACGACACTGTACGATATACGGTACATACCCGTCTATTCATATATGTATATTGTCTGGGACCGAGAGAGCGTTGCGAACGGTTATACAGTGACATTGCTAAAATCCTGAATGTATGACGCGATGCGGCGAATGAATTAGACGGAGACGGTAAGTGTCCGTCAAAATGACGTTACTTACCAACCAAGCGGCTCTCAACCCCTTTCGATCAATATAAATATTCCGTTATTCGAAAAGCTTTACCCTCGCTACACTCGCATCATTAAGATTTCCGTAAGAGAATCGAACGGTCGATTTAGAAATTTGCCAGGCGTATGCGGATTGTAGATACTTTGCAGCGTTTCGAAAAATATATGTATATTTTTTAAACGCGCATCATATTTCGGTAGAGCATTTCAAATTGTGTATCTCAGCCAAATATCGCGTGACTAATGCCAAAAGGGCGTACTACAGCAGTTAGATAGGGATCCATGCCAAAAGGGCGTATAAAAAAATTTTTTTTTGCCATTCGATTTAAAATCACTCGAAACGTAAAGATCTGCAAAAAAAAATTTTTCGATGTACTAACGCCAAAAGGGCGTATCTCAAGATATACGCCCTTTTGGCTTTAGGAAATTGCCGGCCTAAAGCCAAAAGGGCGTATAAAAAAAATCAAGATTTTTCAAAATTTTGAATAAAAATTGCATATTATTGAGTAAGGAATGAATTAGAAATTATTATCAAAAAAATAATACGCCCTTTTGGCTTTATAACTTGAGATATACGCCCTTTTGGCTTTGAAAATTTTTTTTTTATTTTTAGGCTTAGAATATATTGACAAAACGATTGGCACAAAAAAAAAAAAATTATACGCCCTTTTGGTTTTGAAAAGCCAAAAGGGCGTACAATTTTTATACGCCCTTTTGGCATTAGTCACGCGATATGAGCTCTTAATATTTTTTTTCCAATGTCCGTGTAATAATTATATGTATAAAAAGAAACGATACATTTTCGAATTTTTGTTTTCTCATAAACGGTTTTACCTATAAACTATCTAAATTTATACAGATTCTTGTTGGAAATTTCATGCTTTGTAAGAAAAGTATTGAAACAGAATTTTCCTAACTATAATCGGTTAGCGATAGGAAAATTATTCTTTTTTTTTTTTGTTTGTTTTGAACACCCCAAGATACTTGTTATATAAATTTCAGAATTTTGCGGTAAAAGTTCGTCGATCGCCGCCTTGACAGAAGATGTGAAAAAATAATTTCCTCTTTATATCCGCGTCGCGTTATTTGAATGTAATTGTTGCGGTCGAAGCTGATCCGTTTAGCTTTATCCAACGATTAATCAATTGTTCGTCGAGATGCTAGGGCTGATCCTGCGCTGGCGCAATGATGAGCACCCTACCGTAGTTCAGAGGACGCGTTAGTCCAGCAGCGGTATTCAGGACATTCCAGCATGGCAGTGAGCTCTGTGAACTCGGTGAGGAAAGAGCGCAGCCTATGAGAGTACCTGTCATCTAAGTATTTCTCTGTCATCTTCGCGCCGTTCAATTTGTCACGCGAAATATGCAGTTGCAGGGGATATTTCGTTGGTATTCGAAGCTAATTTCATCCCGCATCGAGATCGATTCTGCTACATCGTATATCGAGAAACGATTCTTTTCTGTTATGAAATATACGACATGCGAGTTCATCCGTAGAGTGTGTTATAGATTTTCGGTAACTTTTAATTTGTGCAACGTTGAAAACATCAACCATCTTTTACGTGTTAAACACTTTAACGCCCAAGCATCTTTACCGTTGAAAAAAATTATTTTTCTTAATCAAATCGTTTGAAAAATTACACTTTTAAATAATAAAGTCTTTCAATTTTCTAACCTAAATAAAATATAGTAGAAAATATGCTAGAATGGCAGTCAAAGGGTTAAGCTGATGAAAAGTTCTCGAGGTACTTACGATTCGGTTCAATTTGTGAAATAGATTCAATGATCTGAACTCAGTTTTGCATCCGGCTTGGTAATTAGCACGAAGAAAGTACGTTGTCTTACGTTAGAATTGTAAGAATCGACGAATCGAATCTCTTTCGCAATAGCTATTGAAAAATTGGCCAACGCGATACGGCGTAAGATTGGGAATTCGAGAATTGGGGAGGCGGACTAATCGCTAGGTTACAGGAACGGGCCGGGGAGAGGAAGGAGAGAGAAGACTCGTAGAGTTATGCCGGAGAGACTCAACTCCGAGCTTCTTCGACTAAAAAGATATCGACAATCGAGCCGTAGAAGCTTCGTATCAATTTGTCCGACGGAATCTGGCTTTGTACAAGCCGCTATCTGCCATTATATCAAACTATACGAGCAACGATCGATTTATCCGACATTCGAGTAAGATACCAATTATATGCTGCTGCGACGCCGGTTTGGATCGAGAACGTTGTTGTTCGTGGTTTTTTTTTTTTTTTTTTTGAAAAACATTAACTGACCGAAACTACGAGCACGTGAAATATTATTTGTATGTAATTCTATATACCTAATTGGCTACAATTTTGAGTTACGATTAATTTTAAAAAAAAGAGAAGAAAAAAATCGGATAGATAATCATTTCATCAAAACTGCTGTTTCTTTATTTTTTTTCTATTCTTTTTTTCGAGGTGAAGTAAATCGAAGAACATATTATGTATCGATACTTACATAAGTCATTTGATGTCAACGGTTGATGTATAACAGGTATACATGATATGAAGGATAAATAAATTTTATGATACAAGATGAAACAGTGTGTATACGTGTACGATTCTTTGAAGGTTTTCTTTTTTTTTAATTTTTTTTATTAACATTGCACTTGCTTAAATACATTTGGTCTCAATAAAGGAACATAATTGGTGGGAATTCGTTTTTGCATGTGTAACATATCGATGTATGTATGTCACTAATTGCGGTATGTATATTTATATACACATATAAGAGACAGACGCTCGTTTATACTTACAGTTGTAGGGCTAGATTTACGCGAGTATAATAATATGTATAAAAAATAGTATAGATATTTACAAAGGTACTCGGCGATAGATTGTTAATTATTTGTAAAAAGAGAGAAAAAAAAAAGAAGAATAAAGAGAAAACGAAGAAGAGAAATTTCTTTTCTTTTTCTTCTCGTCTCCTCTTCAATTCTCTTCGTGTTAAATTAACCTTGTATACGTTCGCAGTACGCTAAAGGCATGAAAGAAAGATTTTTATTACTTGACCCGCTTTCCTCGCAGCGATTGCTTATATTTAATATTTCGTCAAGGTATAACCGGAGACAAATGTGCATTCCCGCGTTACGACAAAGTGGATGAAATTCAACGACGTGTAGTCCATAAAGAGGAGGCCTACTTCTCTCCGTGCGGAGATGAAGACGTCGGCTTGCAACGACGAGCGGCAAAAAGCAGACCGGCGTTATAAAATTCGCTTCTTGTATCCGAATCGTTGTTACACGCGGGGGCCGTCGGGGTGAAAAATTTCTATCGATTAGCCCGACGTTGTTTTCAGATCCTTCAAGTCTGCAACCTCTAACGCTGTTATAAATACACTCGAATTAACGCTCCTCGGAGATGAATCGCTTTTCACCGAATCTGTTCGTCCTTCGTCGCCCTGCACAATCGGCGATAAATTGCGGGATATGCAGAAACCTTTCGGTTACAGGTATGGTGTACACCTATAATGGATCACGTTCGGCTGAAAGAGCTTTTTGCATTTTCATACGACACTCGGACTCCGCGCCGCGCGCGCCAACCTCAAGTGTGCGAACCTCGTTTCGCATTTATCATTCTGTCAGCTAGAAGATTTCAATTTGCTCTCTTTTTGCCCCATTACCGCCGGCCCCACAGCCTGCAAAATTGTATTTAATTGTGATTGACTGCTAAGTAGAGGCGCGACGAGCGACGTCGGCTTCATTTGCAAACACATTTTTACAGGGTTTTTTCTTTTTTTCATCCATCTAACACTTAATTACAATAGAAATACTACCGATACTTTTACCACCACCAACACTACTACTACTACTACTACTACTACTAATGCTGTATCGCTCGGTGATCGATCTCATTTTAAATAGTCTTATATTCAAATTCTGCCCGTAATACGCGATCGCTTAACACTTTCTCGTTTTGCCAAACCTCCACTTTGCCGATTCTTTTCTTTCTACATGCCGCCCTTTTAACTAATATTTTTGACCAAACATTTTACGACGTAATTGGTCCGCAACTTATACGTTTGTATTATTACCACTACTATTATTGGTGTTATTATTATTGTTAGTATATTTACAAAATTACATATAAAATATATTTACAAAAGTGTTCAAATTACCGTTCTATACAATAATGTATGTACAAATATCCGTTACAAAAATATATGTTTTTTTTTTGTTTTGTTTTTTGTTTTTCACTCTTTGAAATATCAGTTCAAAAGTATGCTAATTCATTATTATTGTCGTAGTTATTGTTACCGGTACTATTATTATCATTATCATTATTATTATTTTTTTTTTTCACGCAGCGCGTGTTCGGAAATTTTGCAACTTGCGAAAATCATTCGACTCGTTCGACGAACGTTACTCTTATCAGAAAAATTACGAATTCAACGCGTCTATTCGCGCTGAAGTAATTCGTAGAGGGCCGATATGTAGGTCTGAGCCATTTGCAGGGTTTCGAACTTGCTGAGTTTCCTGTCGTTACCCAGACTGGGCACAACGTCCCTAAGTCTGTCAAACGCGTCGTTTAAACTGTTCATCCTCCTTCTCTCCCGCGCGTTCGCGGCTAGGCGTCGTTTTTTCAATACCTCGACTCCCGGCGCGCCGGACTTAACTTTATGCAAATTGTCCTTCTCGTTAAGCTCGTCGTCCTCGAATTCGATGCGAAAATCACCGTCCTCGTATCTCGTTGTCGAGAACTGCTCGTGCGGGTGATGATTATGATTATGATTATGATTGTGATTGTGATTGTGATTATGATTACGGTGATGGCGACGATGGTCGCCGATTTTCATCGACGGTTCAACAGCCTCGCTTTCCGAAGTTTTCGAGCTCGAATTGTTCAAGTCCGCGCACTGGATCTGATCGTGAACGCGAGTCTCGATACCCGCGTATAACAAGCCGTCTGAACTTCGTCCGAAATTGCTACCGTAAACCGCGGTACCGATTTTTTGCGAAAACTGTTCCCCCGCACACTTGACGATACCACCGGTGCAGGATGACGCGGTTGCAGTCAACGTCGTCACGGTCCTCGAAGCGTTGTTGTTGTTGTTGCTGGTGTTGTTGTTGTTGTTATTGTTGTACAAACCGTCGAGAGCGAGGTAAACGTTATCGGATTTTTGAAACTGAGCTTCACCGCAACCGGGAAAATTTCCTCGGGACGAAAAGCTCCCGATGTTTTCTTGAAAATCCTGCTGCTGGCTTTGATTTCCGGATTTTCCGTTACCGATCCCTCTGCAATAATCGTTCTGACGGCTGGGATTGTAACCCTTGTACAAACTGATCTCGGCGAGGCTGCTCCCGCAGTTCGCCTCGAAACTCGCCGGACCGCATAACGACGGATTTCCCGGGAAATTATCGCCAACCGTAAAGGCGGTCAGCTCCTGGTACTCGTGATTACGACTGTCGACCGAACTGACGCTGTCGCAGCTGCTTCCTCTGGATCTCGGTGGCTGCGGGTAGCCGAGTATCAGAGATTCCGGGGCCGGCCAACAGCTTCGCGGATTCGTTGATTCGGGGCTGCTGGCAGAACCGTAACCCTCGGAATCGAGGATCTCGTATCGCTGCGGCGTAGCGTAGGTGTTCATGTTGTCCGCAACAGTGGTTGGCTTGTGCCTGCCGATCCTTGCTAGTCGCTGCTGCTGCTGCTGCTGCTTCCCTTTTCAACGTCAGATCATAATACGCGAGTTTCGATTCGCGCCGCTTCGTTTGTTGCGATCATTTGTTCGTAAAACACCAAGGGGGAGAGATTCGAACGCGTTTCGGCACCAGGTTCTTCTATCGAGCCGATGTTACGCCGGCTTTGTTACAGACAGTGTGTTTTGCGAGAAGTGCGATCGATGGGATCGTTTGTCGTTTATCGTCGATCGTCGATCGTCTTTACGCGCGTCGTGCTCGGATGGGAGCGTTGCGTAAACTGAGACCGAGTTTACCTGATGATCGAAAGCTGGACCACGTTGCCCGGTTTTCTTCAGATCTCGGGGTGGGGGGTTTCGCCTCACGGGAAGGGGGAAAAGCTGTGGCTGGCTTCTTGGCGCCTTTGTAGAAGCCGCTGTAAGAACCACGCCTCCTTTGCTGGGGGCGAAAGAGTCAATGGTCCTGCCTGCAGCCGACTCTGTCAGGCTTCAGGTATACATCGGCTTGTTTAGAATGCCAAGTCGACCGTTGCGCGAAATCGGATCCGACGAGTCAAGATGGAGGCCCGAGAACTCTCTTGACCGGGACGATCTGCACGGCGAAGGGGAGGGAACCGGTGAAGAGGTCCTTAATTTTAATCGCTGCAACAGGCGTGGCTCTTCGAAAATTGCTAATTTCAATTTCGATAATACTCGTTGCCAGAAGACGGGACAGGTCTCTCGGTGTTCGTTTCCTTCAATTTACAAGCCTCGAATCGTGCAGGCTTGAAGCTTATCGGCTTCGTTACTCGCGACTCAAAATTTTTAAAGAAATTAATTTTTATCTTTATTTTGTTAATACGCCGATGCATACGAATTAGGCTGGTCGTTCCAAAAAATGTTTATGCTCCGAGTTGAAAAATCTCGAGTTAACCTTGAAAATAGAAGATCCTCAAAGTTTCAATGCTCTATCTCACTGTTGAGGGGTGTTGGTAATTTTTTTATTCTATTTTTGTAAATTTACCGTAGCCTAATTTCTGGGCGATATTTTTTTGGACGCCATGTTGAATGTACCGTCATGAGAAATTGACAATCTTTGAGTAAAAAGTATTTTTAATTCCAGATTTATTCGTCTACCGTATGATTTCATTTTGAATCGTTATAAAAATCAAAAAAATCAAACTCTGAAAACAAATAAAATCATATTTTATAAGTGATAAAAATTTTCTTTTCAAATTGCCGACATCCCTTAATAGTTGGATGCATCACTGAAACTTTGAGGATCTTCGTTTCTCAAGGTTAACTTGAGATTATTCTGCGATACGCGCATAGGTCAATGGCAAAAAAGCATTTGCCAAGGTAGAAAAATTGCCCTCTGTCGAATGACGATGAAAGAGAAAAAACGTTGAAAATTGTCCGTCGTAAATTTTTGTATTGAAACAACATAGAGAAGTCGAGGAAAAGGGAAGCGGCGATCCTTAAACCGATGTCCTGCGTGCAGGTATAAAGAAAATCGTTAGGGATAAAATGTCCTCCTCGTCCGCACGCGCCGACTATAAATATTCTGTATACCACGGTGAAAGGGTGTTAGGTGAGGCGAGGGCTCGTAAAGCAGTCAAATTTGTCGAGATGGTTTAGAGTTTGGGTCTCTCGGCTGACCGAAGGTATTTAAAATCTCGTAAAGTAGCTATACGACCCGGACTCGACGTCGTTGGGCGGGGGTCCGGAGCCTTTGCTGGTAGCAACAAGTTTTCGGCTCTATTTGCACCTCGTAAACCACACGAGGCTGCCTGCGACGCGTCGACCTGCGATTCCTGCAATATCGAGAAAACTGCGAGTATAAGTAGGATTGTTGACAAATTTATTTGCCATTTTTTCGACTCTTATCGGCTTTTTCTTGTATTAATTGAAATTGGTGTGTCATTGACGGTATTTTATTGGGCCTGACACACCGAGAACCTAACCTACACTCCCATAATTGGATAAGGTCGAAAAACGAAAAACGAAAAGCGAAAAAAAAAAAAAAAACACTTTAAAACTGCAGGGAATACCGAGTTGCGTTCTCTTTCTATTTACTCGCGACTCGTCGCTGTTGCGTCAACAGCTCGATCATTCCACGTGTCAATTTTTACCGCGAATACACCATTGCCGCATCAGATTCGATGCAGCTTGTATATTTACTTACGAATCTACGCCGGAACAACACGATCTCTGCATGTCAGAGTGTCTACTTTGCTCGGCTGGTGAGATCCTTCCACTAATTGTTTGCCGTTCAGTTTTTCACCACATTCAAAAGTCTATTTTAGCAGCACTTAACAACGGTCAACAGAACCTGACAACCAGATAATCAATCGTCAGTTCGAACCGTTGAATAGATATTCTTGTTCGATCAATTTTTTTAACAATGAATTTCGAAATCTGCGATTGGAAATGTCTCGTAATTTCGCTTGGTCCCGTTGAGTAGATTCTGGGATTAGGCCGCTATTTGACAATTGTGCGCAACCGTGTTGCTCGATCGGTTTACGGGCATGAGAGCAGCTGCTCTGTTTGCAGAATCCAATTAGAATCTTCGTCGTGTAACCGCCTAATGGCTGACAGTGGCTATTCTTAGTTGTTTTGCTCAACAAACAGACACCAGCGGTACAAAACGTTTAAGATGAATATCACGCGGTGATCTTGAGGCGACCTTTTTCACGGCAATGTCACATTTTGCTTTTCCTTTTCATCTTTTTGACGCTACGAGTGAAATTCAACAAGTTAACTTTATGTTTACGATTAGTTTCGAAGCAATTGATTTTTTAAGGGATAAGACAAATTTGCTGCGCAAATCGCTTGGAGGATGTGTTGAAAAACTGCAGTGCGAATTGCGATAGGTTCTCGACTTGAACTTTAGAAATGAATTTCTCGCGTATCGATCAGGGTGTATCCTGGAATTTTTGTAGTCACTTTCTCACTAGTGTAAGATTCCTTGAAATTTAGGAAATTACTCTCCGCGAGACAATTGAAGGAGTCGGTGTGAAAAGGGTACGGGTGACGAAAAATATGGTTTTTGGAGGAGTTTGAAGAAGTGATAAATCGATGTTGAGCATCTTGTAAAACTTATGCAAAATAGAAACAAGTGCTAAAAACAGTTGATACTCTCAGATCGATGTTTCTACCCTCATTGTTTTGAAAGAAGCGCTGATTATAATCATCCGTTAGTTTCTTAAGATTGGAACGTTTATTGATGTATTTGTTATAAATTTAGTTCGAGCAAAATTGAACCGAAAGAAGAATCGGACTATATTAACATGCGATGGAGACATCTGATGTCTAAGTTTTAACTAATTTGCAATAAAACGGTGAGTTTGTTAGTAAAGTTAGATTGAAACGAATCCTGGAAAATATCTATTTTCGTTTTTACAACCGAGAAACGTCAGGGAATTTCATACGTCGATGTATTATCGTGATATATATGAATTTTTCTGGTACACTCCGAGAATTTTGCATACACAACATTCGACTCGCAAACTTTGCACATTGGTTTAGATCCTCTCAATTAACAACATGCCGCCAGTTCGCGGGGTGGCTATTTTTTTATCAAACATCGTTCCCAAACGTAGGCGCGTCATTCGCAGCTTAGAACCATTACCGATGTATCAATATTAGTGAGCCGGTTTCACACGACGCGGAACACCATCGGTATAAGGGGAACGTAGATATTCGCATCCGACGTTCGTTATCATAAAATGCAATCTTTATATCCAATTTTTTAACAATTCTTTTAAACGTAAACCTAATAATTGATCTTTACGTCGAATTCCTTCGTAAAACCAGCTCTAACCGATCTCGTCATCCTCCCTCCGATGAAAGTTCTGCTCGACTTGAAACGAACCTTTGTCATTTGTCTTTCTCGTACCGTTTTTCTCTCTCTTCCGCGGAGGCGGGATCGAGAAGGGTCGAGACTAATTTAGCGAAATTTCGCAGAGGATAACGAGTTTGGAGATGCGGTATCTTTTGCTTCGACCTGCACGTGCTCACATTTTACTCAAAATAGGAAACGCCTCCGGGTTCGAATTGCTTTTCGACTCGGAAATTTAGGGCCGGGATTTATTTTTGCCAACGAAATATGACCGAACGATTCATTCGAGAAGCTGCACTCGGACGGAAATATCGATTATAGCTTTGACACTCGGCTGACAACGAGTAAGTTAAGTCTACCAGTTATCGACACGTTTAGACCCAATTATCGATCTTTTTATTTTACAAACTTAGAAAATTTACGGCATAAATTGTGAATTTCTCGATGACTAAAACCAATTGCTGGAGGTTAGACGCTAAAAACGTATTTTTTGTGGTTATTTTAGAACTAAGGATCGAACGGATGCAACCAAAAAGGCCAATAACTGCTGCACTTACCTTAATTGACATCGGAAAAAATTATGTTGAAACTTTTTTCCGAAAAGTGGAGAGACAGAAGTGCAGAAATGAATTTCAAACGGCGCTGCTCGCCAGCAGATGCTGAGACCTCGAAGATCTCGTTCGCCGGACCCACGCCACTCGGCATTTAGCGCCGGCGCGTCGTAATTAGGGATTATATACGGAAGAAAAAAATTAGCAAATTTACTCCATTTGACTTAAGCAAAATACCGAGGTTTCGAAGGACGAGCCGTATCCTAACCTCCAATTAGAACACCCCGGGTGTGATTTTAATTGAGGGTTTCCTCGCTCATAAATCTCCCGACGATTTTTCAAGCTGTACGCCACAACGATCCAACTCCAGGGGTCAGCAGCTCGGCATTTCATAAAGTTACTTTCTAGTCATTTTAACAAGTCCCACCGTAACTCCTCGTCTAAACTTGCGGAAAATGGTTCCTTTCCATATTCGAGGTACGCGGAGCTCGTTGATCGCACCTGCGTAATCGGAGTGATTCTTGATATGCAAGAAATGTCGCCTGTCCTCGGAAAAAAAACCATACTTATGAAAGAAAGGTTGTTCATTCCAAAGTATGCCCGAAGGCTGTACTCGAGCCTCTTGATGATAACTGAGATCGTCGTTAAACCCCGTCCGAGCTTCTCGAAAGCAGGGACTACTCGTAAAAGCGCGACGACACCTCTTCGCCTCGAGCAAACCTTACAACCGCGTGCAAAAACCTTGCTAATAGCTCGTATGTAAATTCCTGATTTGTGCGTACGGGTCCGCGGCATAATGATATTCGTTATTAAAGTCATTACGGGGATGAACTTGAGCTCGCACCGAGACTCCGTAGTCCCGATTAGGTGCATCATCTCGTCCGTCCGTCCGATCCGTAAGCCGGCAACGGACACTGGCAACGCGGCGGTGTTAAAACCGATGAAAATTAGTCCATTCGGAAATTCGACATCAGGTATTTGACGTAAGCAGAGTTGTGAACAACGCGTTCAATTTTTCAATGCATCGACATTTCCATCGGTCACTAAATTTAGTTATCATTTATTGGGAGAAATTTGCGTTAAAAAATTTAATTTAACGGTCGATGTATTATCTTGTCAGTGAAAATTTTACAACTCTGCGCGTAAGTCTGTAGAAGTCGTCGCTGCGCTTCTTTTATTACATATTTATGAAGATGAAGTTATCGTAACGTTATCACAGCGATGCATCTTTCGGAGGAATCGTTACTTTGCTTCTTTAGCGTTACCGACGCATATTTTTAAACGTCAACTCCTCGAAAGTCATTCGGAAATTGTAGAGTAATAATTTTTCTCCTTGTGTTTCGTCACGTTCAAGTTACACACTTTAGCCTCTTTGGTATTCGCTCTACTTTCTCGCCGATGCAGGCCATTCCCGACAATGACGAGTTTGATTTCATTCCCATCTCGACCCCTCGGCGAGGAACGAAGTGTTTCAGGTCGCTACCGATCACTGTACGGTATCCGATGAATTACTCTTCAGTCTTTGTACACTCGGGCTATTCGTTTGTTTGTACGAAACGGTTACCCAGCTTGGAATCGTAGGCTGAAAGCTATCAGAGACAGGGACTGGAAGAGTTCCTACGTAACGGCAAACCACATGGTGCACCACCTAGGAAGTGACTCTCTGGCACCTGCCTCGTCATCCTGCCCAGAACCGGGCGGCGGGATAGATAAAGCGAGCGAGAGAGAGAGAGAGAGAGAGAGAGAGGGAGAGGAGAAAATGGCGACGGGGCTAATTTATGCCTCATTTACACCGTTTGATTGAACCGCGCTTGTGTGCTTCGAGGTGCACGATTTTACGCCATTGAAGATCCTCATCTCTTCGGCTAACGCGTAACGAGTTGGAAATTTGCGCTTGCATGAAAAATCTCAACCTTGACCTTCTCCACCTCCTCCTCCTGCTTCACGCGCTACTTGACTGGATGTCAATGTATCGCCTCCACCTATGATTGCCGGTAGGAATTTGCCAGCGTTGACTCGGCGCTCTCACGACTAATCATCATTTAATTCAAATTGCGAATCAAGAACACCCGGGATCAATTTCCTATTCATTACTCTATTACCGTACGCAGCGGAGATTATTTATACCTCATACGTGTAACGTGTAAGCGTAATTCGTACTGCAATTGCGTAATAACGCATCGTATGGTATATGTATTAGTCGTTCATTTCGAGTACTCGCAACAAACTTTTCTGTTCAATAGAGTCGAGTTACCTTTTTACCGTGTCATCGCGGTGTGCGGGTCTCTTCTTCGTTGCAAATTGTGTTTACTGCAATTCCACCGCGCGGCGAGTCGAACCGCTTGTATTACACTTCCTGGAGTGATTTTAGATAACTGAGGTGAGATTCCTTGCGTCTGCAACATAAAACGAGATGAAAATTACTTGGCGTACCTAACTGCGTGCTTTTTGAATACGGTAATTCCGTTTTGTTTTGTTGTTTTCTTTTCCTCCCAACACGATCCCGGATTGAATCCCGGTGCGATTTCGAAGGAACTTTGACGATCACGAATGAAAAATGTAATTGTAAAAACGTGCAATGTCGGGGAATTCTTGTAAAATTGAGCTAACTGTATCTATACGGTATAAATATAACATACGCGTGAGGCGGCAAAGTATCGCAGTATTTTACCTTCACAGTCGGACGAGCCCACCTTGCCGCATGTCGCGCGATATCTCGGGCGGGTAATTTTCATCAAAATTACAGATAGTTTGGCGCCCTTCGGAAGTTCAGGGCCTGGAGGGGCAGCGAGTAAGCGAGGATATGCAAGCGCCTTGGTATACCTTTTGCCATCCCTCCCTTTCCTCACGAAAGGAGAATCGTTGCCGCAGCTCACGCGCCTCAGCGTTCCGCACGGCTTGCGGCACACGCCGAAAACCCGGCAGGTTCCTCCGCAGGATACGTTATTAGACCGATTAACATACTCAACCGTGTTCCCTGCCCTTTCCCCCCTAATTAACCAGCGAACTGCACGAGCGTGTATCGCGTTTATTTCTCGGCCACGCGAGTTGGAAGTTTCATTTCTTTTTATTCTCTCTCGCTTTTTTTTTTTTGCCTTACCTCCGTAAAAAATTCGTCAGTAAGTTAACGAAGGAATCGATTTAACGAGAGACGGATACGAGACGATCAAGTGAGACGGAGCTTGCTTGCATGGCGGATGTGATCTTCTCTTGAAGTGTTTTTTATTTTTTTTTAATTCTTTTCAGAATTCTTACCGTAACAAGTCTTTTTTCGACACTGCCATCGACGCCCCGACGCGTGTTCAACGTGTGTTGGATAATAATAAAATTCCCCCTCTCGAAATTCTAATGAGCCTTGGTGCGTCGCGTTTTGACCGTTACATTTACGCGCGCCCTACTGCAGTTCGTTTTGAACGACGAGTCGAGGGCACAGACGTTGTTTTATTTTATCATATACGGTAGCCGTTTTTCATTTATCTCAGAAAATCTACCCCTCACGTACTTAATGCACACACAGGCTCTATACGGCAAATTACACCTTCTCTAGGCGCGTTCACGGGGAAATGGGAGAACGGAGAAACGAAGTTGGAAAAAAAAACGAAAAGAAACGTGCGAGTCACGCGGGCGGAAAAGACGCATTATGTTTTTCTGACCATGCGGATTATTATGATTATTGTTATTGTTATTATCATCATCATCATCATCATCATCATCATCATTATCTTCATCTTCGAAAAGGCAGCTAGAAAATATTGACTTCCACAACGGCGGAGGATTTGCTCAGCGAAAAAATTTATGTTCGCAGCGAAGCGCCCAGTCACTCGGGTGTAACAGGCCGATTGTTTCGGTGTAATATGACTGCAATTTATACGAACGGTAAGCCGAACAGAGACCATGCAAGAGCTTTTCTTTTCCGGAAATAAATTTATCCCCCGGCACGTGCTGCTCTTATACGTAGACCTATATGTTTGCGAGGCATTCCACCCCTGACCGACCCACGTCTGACCCTCACCATTGGCAATTTTATTGGTTTTTAAGTACGGTGTAGAGTGTGAGAAAAAATAAATCGTCTTTCACCGAGTTTTACAATCTTTGGCGGACTACGGGTTTGATTTTTACGGCTTCTAAAAATACAAAAACCCAGTTATCGAATAAATTAAGCCTTAATTGATTAGCGTTGAATTTTTTTTATGAATTCTTTGTTAGAAGACAAAAATTTAGATACCAAGATGGTTGCGAGGCGAGTTTCCAGGGGAAGCGAGTAGTTTAACAGTGATAAAAATTGAATTATATATAAGTTTCAAAAATTCAATAACATTGAATTCGTTAGGAAAATTTCAAGTTAATCGATTTGGGCTGTTCGTTTTAAAATTAAGTTTTCAAGTTATTGGAACCAGTAAAAATCAAACCTGTTGTTCAAAAAATCTAAAACCCAGTGATAGATGTTTATTTTGTACGCCATACCACACCGTACTTGAAAATAAAAAAATCCCCTCATACGTATATTACATACCTCGGTAAAATGAAAATGAAAAAATCAGATATCGGGCCTGACGAACCTCTCCGGTTAGCGGGTTTTTTCCTGGCACCCGGTGCAGTCCGCGAGCCAAGAGCTTAGGTAGGTATGTGTCGAAATACCTCGTGGAAATGTTCACGAGCCTCTCGGCACCGTAACCGACCTTTGAAGGGTCGGCGGTCCTGCACCCCGATCGATTTCAAAGTACCATTTCGGTCCAGTTAACCGCCACCCAGGCGTGGCTAATGACTCGTAAATTGGTTGCCCCTCGCCCTTGGCGCCCCTTCGCTCCAATTCCTGAATATCAAATTCACGGGGGAGCGGGGGGAAAACAATAAAACAAATTATCCTCTTTTTTTTGTCCCATCGTTTATCCTTTATTATATTCTTTTCTTTTCTTTCTTTATTCCCTTTTATTCTCTGTTCGATAGTTACCGTCAATTTTGAGTAACTGGACACATAGCGCTTGATTGCTTTCCGCACAACTTGTATCGTAGGTACGTCTACGTACATGGTGTGCAGGTGTCAATTTGCCAACCATATTTACAACCCGATCGATTGCTTTGATTTTTCCCTATTAATACAAAGTTGTGCGAAATTTTTTTGCAATTAGTACTCGCCTAGTGTATGGTCAATAATAAAAATGACAAATCGGCGAGCGTTATTCTCGCGCAAGGAACGAAGACGCGCGCAGCGTAATGAATGTGAAATGCGAAGTATGAAATATGAGCGAAGGTTAATCGATAACCTGTCAGTAAATTCCCCCTGCGATTCCGTATCTAAACCTGTACATTTATTCACACGCCTAAACGTACGATCACATGTACGGTACACAAATGGAGAAACCGATGTGACGTAGATTATTTCCATTCTCGATGGCTAACAGTACATAACGGTCTGTCTTAAGAATCTTCCTAGGCAGTGCGGCAGGTAAACATTGCCGCCAACTGCCGACCCATCGAATTTAATAATCCGTTGTAGATATCCTGGCTTGCGGTATTGCAAGGATACGATATTTTCCTCGAGTTTATCATCTCGAATTGCGAGGAAAGAAAAATAGCTCCAAAAATCGAAAGAATTCTCACCTCCGGGTTACTTTTTGTTTGGATCAACCACTTACCTGCCAATCGAATATGCATATGTACTTTTGAAAGCACGCGATTCAAGTAACTTTGAACAAGAGGAATCCGATTGCTACCCACAAAAAGTTCTTTTTTCCTCGCATTCGTACAGTTTTGAGCCCTTGAAGTTGACGGATTTTTCATCATTTTCTCAAATGGTGTCATAGAACAAACCATCTTCCGTCTTTGGGTTAAATTTTTCTTTCGAAGAACATGGAATGATGATATTTTTCAGTCCAAATGCGCAGTTTCAAGAATTACAGAGTAATTTTTCTAATATAAGTTATAGTTAGACTGTATGATAAATCGCGTAATTTGGCAGAAAAATAGTATTTTTCAGTAGTTTTTAAAAGAAAAATCCATCCCGAATAAAGAAAATGATAGTTTGTTCTAAGACGCAATTTTAGAAAATCATCAAAAATTCGTCAACCTCGAGGGCTCAAAACTGTAGAATGAGTGCAAGGTATAATTTTTTATGGTCACAATCGGATTTTTTGACTTGAAAAATACTTCGAACACGTGCTTTAAAAAGTAGATATTCACCTGAGACACCCAGAAACATTGCATCACTTTATGACGCCATTTCGCGACTTGTGGCAGTTACGGCACCGGTGCTTGATGCCGCTATGATGCCTGAGCAGTTCTAAAAAAATTCACCTTGACGTGCTGCGAAAGTTATTTAAAAATACTTTTGTTTTTTACAATTTTCATAGTTCACCCACAAGAGAAATATATGATAATTCGAATTTTTATAGTTTTTTCGATTCACACATGAATTACAAAATGTGTCTTTCGCGCCAATTGGAAACTACAGTGGCAGAACGCTCACGGAAAGGGCTCGTTGCTCCGCAGTTTATCGTTGTATCTACTTAAAAAAAAAAAAAAAACTTATTCTTACAGTTTTAAAATATACCCTAACGTTCGTTGAGCTAACGATAAGCTGTTTTTTTCCCTTTGAAAAAAATCCTTAAATCCGACCGTTGGAAATACATCGGTGCCCCTTTCCGGCTTGAATGTCTCCTCCTTTCGCCTAAATTCTTACTCCTAACGCGCCCTTTATCGGCACAAGTATAACGAGAAATGAGCGTATAGGCTATACCTACGTAAGCACGACGGTATGTAGAACACGCGTGCACGGGGATAATAGATGGACATGGATGTAATGCAGGGGTTGAGGAGTGCCGCCTGTATAGTCACGACAACGCGCAACGGGCCGAAGTGCGAGGGACCATCGAGAGGTTGTGTCGCGTGCCGTTTTGCTCCGGTGCTTTTAAAGAGGGCCAACCATTTCCTCGCACATGACTCTCTCTCGACCGCTGCCGTTGCTGTTGCTGTTGCTGCTGCTGCTGCTGTTGCTGCTTACCATTCCAACGCGAGTCCTGCACGGCACGCGGCATGAAACGGGAAACGGGGAGGCGCCGGATCCTCTCGCTTCTCTTGTCTCCCCTCCCCATGGATATGCATTATACACCTAGCTTATATGTAACGTACCTACGAACCAACACGCATCGCGATATGTATACCTGTGTACCTGTCTGCCGGTTTGCCTGTAGCGCGGCACACGCTTTCGGTACGAAACGTCGAGACCGTAAACCGAATCCCACCTCGGGGTGACACGTGCCGCCACGCGACCGGATTCGAGGGAGTTGACGGGCTGGAGGGAAGACTCTGGTCTTTATTCTCACCTTGATTGTTAATTGCGAAATAACGCTGGGGGGGGAGGGGGTGGCAAATCTCTCTACGTCAATTTTCGAGGTTTTTCTTCTTTTTTTTTTCGTTTTCCAAACCTCGTCTCGTCTGACGGAATTTAACGTTAATACCGTTCGTGTAACAGGGAACGTATCCCAGGTCGATCTCTTCGATTTGATTTCTTTTGTAATATGTCGTAGTAAGGTAAAAATCAAGCGATACGTACTTTGTTTTATTTTGCCATTAAACACTTTAACGGGGTGAAATCAATCTCCGAAGTAAGGTGTCTCGAGATGCGAATTGGCAGTTTTTTTTTTTTTGTAATTAATATAATTACATTTCTCAATTCTGGTTATGATTGAACTTTTTCAGTTGGATTGGTTAAAAAGTATTGTATTCTTGTGGGTGAAACTGCCGAATCAACACTTCATATGCCTTACTTTGGAGGGTGGTTTCACCCCCTTAATATGTTTAATGGCAGATAAAAAAAGAAAAATACTCGTCGCTCCGTCTTTAGTCTACTGTAACATGTTACAAAAGAAATCAAATCGGAGGGATTGACTTGAGATTGCTTTCTTGTTAGTTTCAAGTGGTAAATAAAATTATGCATATTATTCGTTTAAACGGCGTGATCGTGTTACGAGAAATTAAGTTGAACTGGAAATCGCGTTCACTTTTCAGAGAAGTGAAAAAATCGCACAAATTGTTTCTCATCTTGTTTAATCGAGCCCTCCTACGCCCTCTCTCGAATGATAAATTTCATCTGCTGAATGCGGGGTGAACTGACGGGGAGTACGTGCGGTCGTATTGAGATATGATACTTTCAGAGGCCGGTATATACAAACAATTATTGTTGAAACAATTTTCCGGTTCGTTGCCGCCGACGTAAGTCGAGAAATTTAGCCGTTTGTCTCGCAACTGGTAATTATACAGAGAGTTGGAAAAAGCTGGACAGACTTTTGATCGATGCGGCTCGGGGTAAATGAGTCGTAGCTTTTTTCACCCGACGTTGTACGCGGTGTGTGATCCAGCGATGGAAACGAAGAAGCAAATATCTATACCCCCGTTGTACGATCGATCGCAAAAATAATCGCATTGATTTCTGTGCGTCGTTCTTCGACTCTAAATTGGTGATTGTCGATTTATATCGTCGCAACAATGTACCATAGATTATAGAAAAATAGGAGTTGAAAAGTCGACCAACTTTAACCTTAATGTTTCAAACATGTCCTGTATTTAATTAATGGGGGTTTTCATAACCATTCGAAAAGAAAAGCAAAGTAAAGCAAAAAGGAAAACAAAATTGGACCCATAATTTTTGACGTTTTGTTGTTTGCCTGTAGTTTGAGAACTGATACTGAACCTTTTTCTCGCTCGACTAATGGAACTTCGGTGTAAATTTCCCCGACAATTCTCCTGGCGACAACATTACCGATATTTACGATGGAAGGAGACTTTGGTTCGAGGCGTCAACGAAACTGTTTCAGCTTTGTCAGAAGCGCCTTCAGGACTCGATCCGCTTGTCTCCGGTAAATCGTACTCGTCTCCAATTATCGTCGGAACAAAGTGAAGGTAACGGAGATGCGGAATCTGAGGTTGCGTTGCAGGGCTGGTAGTCGGTCACTCTTCTCGCTATAAGTCACTTTTTGTAACATTTTTCAAGAAACGATCACTCGAGTCACTTTTTCGCTCGTCATCAGTTGGTATTGAGTCACCTTTTTAGGTCTGAAACTTACTTTTCTCAACCGTTTGTATAAGCATCTACCGACAGAAAGGATATTTTTCGCAGACTCGAACGCTGATCGTAGCTTTGCATATCCGGTACTTTCTAACGTCGGAAAAAGAACTTGTCCATCTTTTTGTTTTCAATTGTTTTTACCGCAGGCCTGTACAGCCAATAAAACAGTAAATTGACGATTACGGGCGGTAGATTCTTGATTCAGACCCGTAAATTAGAGGGCTCGATGACGTGTCTGAGGGTGGTTACCGCCGCTTAGGGGTCGGTCCTGCCGCCACATGGCACGAGGCCGGAGTCAGCCGCCTCCTTAACAAGCGAACCGTGGATTCCGGATTGGCCGGCTTTCGGTGTGCCTCCGGAAACCTCCGTGCACGCATTCGAACCCACACAAACCGGACCGACGAACAAAAGTGTCATCTGTTGCATCGGTTACGTTTCGCCCTCGATGCCTCTGCCGTGCCGGGGTTCGCGGCTAATGTTAATCGCGCTTTTACGGGGGTCGAGACACCGGGGGTGGGGAAAAAGCTCAGGGCTCCTATGAGCTATCAATTGCACGGCAAATGCAACTTACGAAACGCGTACAATCGCGCAGGACGAGGGACGAAGGAATGGATAAAGGGTGTCAGCTTTTGGTCGTGAAAAGATTGCTTCGTCGGTTTCGGGACCCCGTGGAGAATTAGAAATCAATCATTTTTTTTCGTCACTTTCATTACACGAACCGTCGTAGTCTTCCACCGAGTAGTTGTCGAAATTTGTAAAACGAGGCAGCCTCGAGCAGCGATTCTTTTTATCCCATTGTACGTGTCGATATCGGATTGACGAGAATGCGTTGATATTTTCATCGCGAATAACGTGTCGTACTCTGCATTTTAAGGGATAAAAATCGGACAAAATTGCGAATAGAACTCGCGCTCTGAGAGTTCTGTACAAACTTGATTCTTTTTTCTTTCTTTTTTTTTTTCTATGTGATATAAATAAAAATTAACTATTTTCGGACTTTTGCCTTTACTCGGGTTGTGAGATCTCGCTTATCTCCGAATATCATGATTCTAGGTCAACGGGACGTATCTTATATTCGGTTTCGATAAATGGGTTTGCGAGTATGTAAAATATGCCACACAAATGATCGTATCCGTTAATTGCTTTGACTTAGAAACTTGAGTTTCTTAGACGTCCTTAGTATTTGATATTAATTTCAACTCGATATCTTTACCCGTTCCCGAGGAAAAGGATCTCGAATAAACGGACAGACGGACGGAGAACAAAGTGATCCTACAAGGGTTCCGTCTTTTCCTTTTTGAGGTACCGAACCCTAAAAAGTAGTAAGCGGTACGTATACGAATACCACGTACCTATAGAAATAATACATTTGCTGAAATAATTTCACAAACTTTTCGTCGGTTTTGCAACCAACGCTCAAAGGCTGCGGTCGCGAGTTTGGGTCGAGAAGTGCAACGATTTTAGTAAATATTGTACTAATTGTAAGCTTGGCACGTTGGCACATGGACCGCATTCAAAATAGTGCATCGTACCTCGTCGTTGGTGAAAATGGCGTTATTATTTCTCCGGGAGTAGGTATTACGATCGACTGCACGCGTTGTGCATTTCATGCGATGATCTACGGTGCAGGGTGAAAAACTTCTATCGGCCGCGAAGCTCAGACCTTCAGAATATCACATGCAACATATCCTTTTCACAAAAGTTTCGGATGCGGACGATTAAATGGTGCAACTTCCGAGAATCTTACAACCCATACAACGTTGATATAACAAAAGTTTGCCTCGTACATGGTCGTATGAAAGGGATAGGGTTTTTTTCACCTCGTATAATTCTTTCCTCGCGTTATACAATCACGTAAATCTAATTTAGTCGTTGCGGCACGATCCGATTCTCTAACCTAACTCTTTTTCGGAATTCCCCCCCATCTCTTTCTCTCTCTCTCTCTCCCCCCCCCCCCCCTTCTCTCTTCTTCTCTCTCACCGCACCTGTGTTCTAAAACTACCCCGCAGTACGCGTCTCGCCCCTCGATCCGGCAATGATACTCGATTCTCGTTCCGCTTCTCAAGTCACGAAGGTCTGCGCAGCTACCGAAACATGACAATGAGATTAATCGTTGTAGGTAGGTATTATTGTCTTCTTTGGCAACCTCCATGCCAATGGTAAACTTGCTTCGCCATTGCCGACGCCTCGAAGATGCGGTATCAAGGTATCAAAGGAAAGAACCGCAATTTTCTCAACTTCGACTCCAACTCCAACTCCAACTCCACACCTGTTCAGCATATTTCTGACGGGACGCGTGCCCAGTGATAATATACTATTACGCAATGGAACGATACGCTCGTCATACTGCAGCCACGCCGGAATAGCGAAAGGCTCGCGAACGCGGCAACGTTACTTCAATTACGTCACGTATATACATTATATGTACTGTAATGTTCGTTGATGCCTTTCCCATTCGGACTAACTTTTTTTCCGTTCGATTCTGTACGAATTATGCGACAGTGACTGGCGGTTAATAATTTAGTTTACGTGAGAGAATGGAAATCGATGTCACATAATTCGTACGAATAAAATTAATGAAAACTACTGTACGTATAATATGTGGGGGGTACGGAGGGTGTTTTGGTAAAAATCCCTCGGCGAGTTAATAACTTCGTTCGTAGACGATAGCTACGTTTCGTTTCATCATTTTTTACTTTTTTTTTTACGATCAACTCTGTTACTCTGTTTCGTACGTTATCGCTGTTTAATTTGGTCCTCTCTCTAACTTTTTTTTTTTTTTTCAGTGAAACCGTTTTCCTTCGGCACGAAGTCTTTGGATCTCAGGGCTCATTGTTTCTGCTACTCGGACGGATTGACGTGACCTTGTAAATATGGAAACGCAGGTAAATCCGAAGTATCATGTATTTATAGAATATATCGAATGTACGGATATGTTTATTATCTCCCATAAGGCGCTGGAAGATGATAATCCGTATTTTACATATCGTACGTACATATGTATATATATATATATACAACGAACCACAGCCATATGTGTGTTACACCGCACGGTGTTGCATACCTATCAATTGACTTGTACACAATATGCGGCATATGTTCCATAGTTCTTTTGTCGGTGACTTTTTATCACGCGCATTAAAAGAAAATAAGAAAGGAACTAACTCCTTGTTCAGAGGTGTTATTAGGCTAATATAAGGTTTCCCCCTATGCAACTTCACATGCTGCACTTTTATTCTATCGTATACACAATACGCTTACGTCGTATGGTATACATATATAGTATATACGCACACGCATGACACATATGCGTATAGATATTGCAATATAATTTGAAGGATTATTTCGCAGCTGAGACCGACTCTCAAGTACTATAAATAAATAGAAGGCATTCGTATTAGGTATATTTTGTCAGATCTGAAACGAAAATGCGTCTAGGTGTAACAATCGTACGCATATTAATATGCGACGAACTTTTTTCAGGATTTCCTCGCGTCGGTACGCAAGTGTGACTCGTCTTGTCTCTTTTTCTCTCTTTCTGTTCGCTGCATACGTCATCGGCGCCGTTCGCAAAATTCCGGCGAGACGTCGCATTCGCGTATGTAGTCCTGGCGGGCGTTATCCCCCGAGGAAGAGACGCGTTTCACTCCTAATTCGAGCCCCACTTACCCTCGAGAAGTCCACCCACGTCTCAATTATTTTCAACACGCAACCGTGGAATGCTCGGGAAACCGTATTACGGTTGTCTCCTTGCGGCTTATACATATACACTACCGTATTTAGCAGACGACGCATAAATTGAACGTTTTTTGCTTCTCGTTCTCCTTTTTCAAAAAATTATTCGAGATTTGCGGAATCGGATTTATTCCGGGAAAATATAACGAGGCTCTCGGAACGAAAGGAAATTATACGTGGAATACCGTTACCGACAGACCGCTTATAAATGATTATCGATCAACGAATGAGCAATTTTAATTTCACGACAGAATTTTTTGAGCGCAACGATCTGACGATCCGCACCTGAAAGTTGGGTGATCAAAATTCATAGCGTGGATTGAAACGATTTGAATGATCGTCGTTCACCGCGGTTAATTGGCCGAAGTTGGCCTCTGGGGATCGCGGGGTTTATACATATATATATATATACATACACATATATATGCAGGCGATAATAGTCGCCGATCGATAGATAAAAATTGAAAGTAATACCTGCCTGCCTGCCTACCTACCGGTATTATTTCCTTGGTTAGCCGATCACGTCAGATCACGTTTTCTCCGATGTTTATAAGTTGAAAAGAACGCGTTCCGTAAGCGTTGGCCCTTAGAGAGTCATTATATACCGCATGAATCAACTTTATTTCAATTTCCTATAATGCACGTCAAAGCTCGTATTCGCTCCGTTTACTCGTATCACCGAGACATGATTTATCGGGCTTCAGGTTCACTCCGCAATGTTTTTCTCTTTCATCGATACACCGTATTAATTACGATATTATTGTATGTAGCGAATTTTTGCCCGGAAAATTCCCGGTCAAACTAGATCGTTATATTAATTATTGTTTGTACGTTATAAACCGTGTTTTGCGTTCTCCTGTAGGTGTGTAAAAAATTCAGTACACCCGAAGCATGTACGTATTATAAACAAATGCAATTAATTTTGTAAACTCGTGTACCAACGGATCTCAGATTGAGCCATCAGGCGAAGCAGCGGGAGAAGGCAAACAGCCGAAAGGAAAATCTGTTGGAATTTTCGGGTGATCGGCGACCCGAAATAATTAAATTCCTACTGGATGAGCCGGATCGTTTCGGCTCTTCCGCTTGGCTCCGATATTTTGCCCCTTGGCACGGAAGTGGGGAGCCTAGATTGGGGGTAATTAAGTTTTTGATTGATTCGTGTAGCTTGCGACCTGTCGCAGTAGGGGGAATTCGGGTAAAAACGATTAAAAAACAAGATACGAAACGCAAGAAACTTGATCCGTACGATATATCATGATAGATACGTACGGAATATATGTATTATGTACCGGGCGCAATTTTTTTTCTTCTCATTTAATGATAAATTATGAAGACGGGCGAAACAGAGAGGCTGCACTTCGGCGCCGTAATTCTGAAGGATGAAGGAAACCGATAATGACCCTCGTAAAATTGCGCTGCGTTGTTTTTTTTTTTTTTTTCCTAGTCTCTTTCTCGTTTTGTCCCCGAGGATCTCGAGTATAAATTCTAAAGAGACCTTTGCTGCGACCAAGGTCCTTAAGGCCATCGTTAATTGCTCGAAAAGATAAAGTGAGAAACGTCGAACAGGCTTCTGGATGTTTGTTCGAAGACTTATTGACAGAAAACGGTAGCCTGTGTCGTTTTTTTTTTTTTCTTCTTTCCTCTTTTCTCTTTCCCTGGACGGAAAAAACAGCGACAGAACAATGCGTGGTTCTACGGAAACAGATATATTGGCACCGTTGTAAATGGAAAAGAGAGAGAGAGGAAAAAAAATAGGAGCAGAAAGTCTTGAAAGATTTTTTCTTCTTCATTATACGATACGTGAGTAAAATTTTGACGACGAAAAGCGAGACGATTATACGAAATCGTTTCGAAAATTGATCAGGTACTATTTGGTTGGTCATCCTCGTATACTTTATTATATATATATATACATGCGATATATTTATAGAAGCGCCACGATCACGGACGTCAGAAATTTACGACGATTTTTCTCTTCCGTTCCCCTTCGCATCGGAAGGTCGGCTTCCCTCTAACGCTAACCTAATAACCAATAATATAATCGTACAAAAGATAATCGGCCGGCGTATCGAATCGACGCCTTTTTACGAGGAGCCGCGTGACTAGTGAAATTTAGCCAACACGTTCGAGTCGCCTCATTTACCTTCGCCCTCGTCCCTCCCGGGATTACAATTCTAGAGAGAGAGAGAGCGAGAGAGAGAGAGGGGGGGGGGAAGGTAAAAGAACTTGCACTGCTGTTTTTAAACAAAAATTGACGCGTGCAATTAAACTACTTATTGGCGTTGGAGGTGAAAATAATTGGCCAAGGCTTGAAATTGTTGTTTTATTCTTTCACACGCACACGCGCGTGCGCGATTTCACCGCCGGCGATCAGTCTTCCTGAAATCCGAAAAGTATTTTTGACTCGTAGGGTGCCCGACAGTTTCTGCCTGTGAATTATCCTTTTATTTCTGCACGAATCGTTTAGGAATGTCTCTGCATCCTAATATATGTGAAAAAATTCTTGTATAATTCACAGACGCTTGCAGATCTGTGTTATACGTAATGTGTATATGTATACTGTCTTGGCGGAGGTGCGCGATTTAGACGGAGATATGTTGAAAGGAATTTCGAAAAGTAAAAGGTGAGCAATAATCTTCGTGATAGTTCGATGCCTCGGTCGCCCGAAGAGCCGAAAAGAGCTGGAGGTGTCGCACGCGAGATTCGAGTAGGACGAAATTGAAGAGTGATAAAAGGAAGAAGACGAAGAAGAAGTAGAGGAACGGAGCGAAATAGCTTGTCGTTAAAATACAATATATAATATTTCTCATCCGAAGCGCGGTTCGTCCAGTTTTGTTATGATAATTGTAGCGAAGGAAGGGTTTCGCCCTTGAGCATTATTTCAAACTACCCCAAAACGTTTATAATCCTTTCTACGGCTCTCCTCGCATATTCGGACCGAAAAACTGCACTGCGGAGGATAAGAATTGACCGGCAATCGACACGGCCGTTTTATCCCTCCAGGAATTACGATTTTCCGCGTCCAATACGCACCGGATAATTACATCAGCAAATTTATGAAGCCTATTCTCAACTACACCGGTCAGCAACTACCACGAGTCGTTGAAATGATCATCTCGACGCGATACAGAGATGTACCCGTTTAATTATCCTATCATGATCATAAATATGTCCACGCTATGATTATAATATTTCGCTTATTTAACGACCGCTAATTTGCTTCTTTTTTTCTTTCTTTCTTTCTTTTTTTTTTCGTCATCTTCCCTCCTCTTCTTCTTACAGGCACTCGGTAACCAAGCCCGCACTTTATTCTACGCGACAAGGAAGGATAAGGTCCAGTCGTGATTGCCGGTTTGGTACAATCGCACTTTGTATAATTGCCGGATAAATTTTGTATCTCGTCGCTGTCGCGTTTACTAATTATTATTTAAAAATAAAAAATCCATCACCGCAACGCGTTTCACACTCGGTCCGTTATACCCGATTCATTTTTCCTCCAACGTTACCTACTTCGGGCTCTGCAGTTTTTGGAATATCGTAGACCTTGGCGTTTTCCCAAAGTTGCCTCGTTCGTCTCTCTCGCCTCTCGGTGGCCGAAGTCTGGGCGCCAGCTTCGGGAGTCCGTGAGACGAATTTTGGCGGCATCTCTGATGTACCCAATCACCTCAAGCGACTCGAGGAGGGGTAATGAGTTTTTTTCCTCTCCTTCCCAACCTCGTCTTCTCTGCTCTGGTTGGTGAATGAAGGAGAGAAACATCCCTGTTTAATCAATGGGTTAACAAGTGACTATACGACCGCACCTTCGGCCGAGTCGCGCAGAGTTCGACGTGTTAACCCTGATGGCGAAAAAGGTCCTTTAGACACGGAGTCAGTTGGGTGTAATCATAATCTCGTGAAGGGGTTGGCTTTGACACCATAAGGAGAGCGATATTATGAATTTTCGGTCTACTCGGCCGCACCATCCATTCCCCGTAACGCATCCCATCGATTCCCTCCGGCTTGGCTTCGTTATTATACCTGGCTTTTTTCTTGCCCCCCCCCCCCCCCTCCCTTTTTTTTCAACGTATACTTCAAGTTACTGAAAGTCTGTCCGCGTGGAGAATCTAATGAAAAGGCCAAAGTTCCGCCATTCATTGATTCGTTCGTTCGATTGTCAATATTACTCGTTGTTTCACGTTATACGCGTAGATGAGGGGAAAACTCTGACATCCGTATTTTTCATCCTTCGTTAGAAGGTTCGCCAAAAATGGTCGTAGTTCTGACTCCTATGTATACATGTATGCGTACGCTATACATGTTTCTGGGTGGAGTCACATGGTCCCGATGGTAAATTAGGCCTGAAATCGATTTCAGACCGGGTGGAATCTAGTCTTTGAAAGCTTGACCACTCTAGGTACACGCCCAGCCGGCTCCTTCCTTCCTTTCCATATTTTCGCCTTTCGATTCATCTCGGAGCGACCCAAGCTGAACGCAGTCGCACGCCTTCTTCTTTCTCCCTAATTTCGTATTACAATAATACGGAGAATTCTCGGGACTCGTTGACATTCGGACAATGGATCTCGTTTAACCGGCCATTGTGCCGTGTGACAAGTTTACGTGATCGGTCAATCCTTTGCTTCAATTTTTCCCACCGATGCTGGAAAATCTACAGGGTGAAGAAGGTTCGAGTTTTGGGAATCGGTTTTCGATATATTTACACGCGCAGTTTTTCCCATAATATATCGTATAGTTCGTAGTTTATATTTCCGGGAATTAATTAGTCCCCGTGCCAATTGTCGCTCGTCGAGCAAGGCCTTCCTCGTGTCGTCGAATACTCGCTTCGCTCCGCCTTCTCGGTTAACCGGCGTGAAATCTTCTCTTCGACTAACCGTCCAAGCGTGCGACGACTCGCCGCCGTGGCGATGCCTCATTTTCCAAAGCTTGCCGAGACACCGTGATGCAACATCCATCGCCCACGCGCCTCTGAAACCCATGTGCGCCGAAGGAAATTAAAAACTTGGAATATCGTCTTCCTGGAATATTGAATTTCTCGTCGGAATCTTGGCTCAAAAATCTGCTTCACAAAGTACTTATACGGATGTATACATGTGTGTTCAGGAAGTCGCAAACGTTGACACTCGTCGAAGTATACTCGTTTAAATAACAAATAATAAAATATAAAATCCTAATATTCGACACGTTACCTCTTCACACTGCATTTGTAGAACTTTTTAACTTGTTTGATTCTTCCTAAATTGTTTATACGTGATTTTGAAAAATTATTCATTTATTTTAAAACTCCTTTAACGTAATCGCTGTATTTGATTCGATGAAAAATACAACACGCAATTATTGGGATCGCTTCGTTGATTTCTCAACGATTCCTCTATCAAAATGACGCTAAAGCCTACATCGATAATATCTCCACAGGGGCGAGACTGTCGATCTTGCAAGGCGAGGCAGATCTTATCCTTGGCTCGTTGCGTGCTTGATTGGTCCCTACTTTGGTCAGCGCTTCCTGTCCGATTTGACAGTTACAAGAGGGGCGAAAGGGTTCGTCAGCACAGAGTCGCGAGGTTTGATTCCCGCATTTTGTGCCCCAGGTGTGATTAATCAAACGATTATCGCGACCTTTGAGATCGGAGGCATTTTTCCTTCCTCTCCTGACAACGAACGCAATTTAATTTTCAAATTTCTCTCTCGAGGCTGCAGTCAACTCTGTACAAATTAAAGTCAATTTTGACCCATTTCTTTTTTACATTTGATTCTCTTTTTCGTTTTGCCTAATTCGGCAGAGTTCTAACCCACTTTGTGATCCGCTCTGAAATTTTCTCGAAAGGTATACAATTTGCGGTTGTCACAGTCATGGGACTCGACCTGACGTTTTTTCTCGCCTTTGGAAATTCGCATTTCATTCCCGCGCTCATTGTTAGATTACGATGATTATCGCTAAATCGACACGGTTTCTTGGGTGGGCTTGTTAACCGAAATGACCGGTCTATTCGACCACCTTGGTCACCTCCGTCGTTGCTGCATCCCGGAAACACGCCCTCTTGGTATTTACGCGTGTTTTGCGACCGCAAAGATCTTTCATTAAAATTCGCTTAAGGTGAGAAAATAAGGCGCGGAACGAACGCGGAGAAGTCCGAATTTCGGTAAATGAACGGGCCATTAAAACCCGATCAGCCAATTCTGAAGGTCCAAAAAAAAAAACCGATTTGCTCCGCTTCGATATCTTCGGATAATTTATTTCCAATTTGCCACTCGGAAAAAATCTCGGGAAAGCGTAATTTCTCTACAGCCGTCGTTCCCTTCGGTGATAATTATTAAATATCCCGAGAGAAGAGTAAATCTTTCACCGTTAATCACAAGGAACAAAACTTTGTTGCAATTGCCCTTGTTCGAATTTTTCACACATGCCCGTAACGATTTCGTTTTTATTTACCAGACGAATTAATTCCGATTGCCTCGAATTGGAAAGGCTTCCCGTTCGCGCTAGACATTTTTCACTCCAGCGCTGTCTAAATTTTCTCACACGTTCGAAAGTTTCGTAAAATTTTCTCTACTCGAATTTCGAGCGATCCGAGGGACAATCAATGGCCTGAAATATGCGCGCACCGGTCAATGACCGAAAGCTGAAGACTTCCACCCTCGCAGATCTTGCCGGCGATGAGTCGAGACACCTGCTTCTGTACGCATACTGCAGCGACTGCATCTCGGAGAGTCGCGACGGCCGTCGGAACGCCGGGGTGAACCAGCTCCACCTGCCGAGATACCGATAACATTAACATATCTAACCCGTTAATAACCATAGCCGTGAAAAAAGTACTCGACACTGTATACATTTTACGCAACCGACTACTCGCGGTCCGTGGTGGCGGAAACTTATTTAATTTCCTACGTAACGACGGAGACCTTACTCGTGATATTTGATTGGACACGTAACTGCGCGGAAGACGGCAAATGTATAATGTGAGGGGGAATTTATCACTGGAAAAATTAATTGGACGCTTCGTTTAAGGATTCTTTCGTATATGTATAAGGCGGCGGTTGTGTTCGACTAATGACCGTTAATTACAAGACGTCAAAGTGGAAAAACATTATTTACCCTACGGGCGAAAAAATATTTCGAACCGCTTTGGCAGCTATAACGAAAATGCGAAATCGCTAACAAGATCCATTGTTGTACCGACACGCGCTGGACCGAATTCTGCCCCGCCTTTTGGTCCGTGCCTCGAACTGCCCATTCGCTTTTTTCCTCTCATCTCTCTTCCAGAGGGTATAAAAGGCTAACGTGTCTCGCCGGAAGGGCAGCTGACAATGACTGGACCATCCTCTTTCCTGTCTGCACCAATTTAGGAAAGAGTCAACTCTTTGCTCCGAGGATAACGGTGATCGCCCAAAACGCGGTACTCTTCACGCCGACGATTGACGATAAACGTCGCGTGAAGGACGCGTTCGAAATCGGGCTTTCGAAAACTCATGAATCCGGTCAGTATCGCAGGTAGATATGGTTTTAAATACAAAAGGATCGAGGTTGAAGTACCGGTCCGATTTAATCGGTACTTCTCAGGGCTTCCAACTGATCCTCAGAAAAGGATCTCGACGCTTTGTTGCAAAAAAATCTTTCCATTTTCGGATTAAGCTCTGATTGTGAGCGATGTCTCGCCGACGCCCTTAATTTGTACCCTGTACCTCGGATACGTACTTCCGTGAACGTGTTTCTTGTTGTTGTACCGATACTGAGGCGCGTATTCGCGGTTGAAAAGCAATTCGCGCACGGTTTGCGATCGCGGTGCAGAACGCGACTCGGGTACGATTTAGCCCAGCGTTAATTGATCGTTCCACGAGATCGATTAAGAGAGTTCGCGTGGTTCCTTTTAAGGGCCATCTCACCCCGACATAGCATCACGCTTCGCTCGATCCGCGAGGATCGTCGACGACTCACTTCGCTTGTCGAACGATTCGTCCGTGTGTAAGCTGTATACTCGTCTCTACGGTGTAGGTATAGGTATACAAGCGTCACCCTCTATCCCCCAGCTGTTGCTCGATCGCGGAGAGAATGTTGTCCGATCGTTGTACGATGTCAAAGCGTTCGGATCTGTCTTAGATGTGTTAGTTCGACGCAAATTCCTCCGATACTTTTTGCAACATCAATTATTATTTTAATTTCTAAGAATCCGTAAGTTCACCTCTCTCGCCACCGGGGTAACATTATTATACATACCTGCAGCCTCTACGTGATTATTCGCAAGTGAAAAGCCGCTCTATGCACACCCGAATGAAGTTGAAAGGAAAAAGGTGGAATCTCGTACCATCAGATTTCTAAAACTTCTCTTGCCCATTTTCTTCTTTTTCTTCTTCTTCTTCTTCTTCATCTTCCCTTTTCGCGTTAGAATTGAATTTGAAGAGGTGGCCGATCGAAATGACAGTAATTTTCGACATCTGGTGTCACCTTTTCTTCCTGGAACCTCAATTAACATTTCTGCCGACGTTAAATCCTGAGGGACTCATCTCGGCGGAACGACCCGGATTCGTGTCAGGTTCCGCAGGATGCCGCTGCTTCGGGACAAACTCGTCCTGCTTCGGGACCCAAGAGAACTCGGCGGGCAAGGGACGCACCTCGGATAGGAATTAGGATAGGAGGCAGGACCTACGACTAGCAGGACTTCCAGAGCCATATGGCAGTGGAACCGAGAGGCTCGTGCCACCGCAGCGGAAGTCATATTTTTATCTCTTGACCAATTATGTTTAGTCATTGTGATGGAACACTGAAACAACTACTGCAGGCACACGCCATACCTTATGGTGGCCAATTCCGAAACGGCGATGACGGCAACGCGAGTCGAATGGTAAACGAGAACTAGGACTCGTACTCGCCCTCGTTCTTTACCTATTTTCTACCATTTTTTTTTATACTCGTTAATTCGATCTTTCTTATTATTATTATTGTTATTTTTTGGCTTCGTCATTTCGAGTCCAAAACGTTTCTTTGCGCAAAAAATAACGATGGTAAAATAGTTCTCGTTGAGAAGTGAATTGTTGATTTTCATCCTCGTACAGTTTTACAAAATTATCCTTTATTTACAAAATCTTGGAAAAATACAATGCGACACAATCGTACATCGTGGTTCGAGCACAATGGGTGTACAATAAATGATGAATTCTTTGGTACTTGGAATGATTTATAATATTAGAAAACTAATTAGTCAGATTCGTAATACTTGAGGTTAGTGGATATTTCGATAGTTACATTATATGTTGTGGATCTCGTGGCCTTTGGTAATTTAAATAAAATAAGGTTTTCGTCGATTTAAGGGTAATAGAATATATTTAATAGTTCCTGTAGTTACATAGTCAGTAGAGATAAATTGTTTATGTCGTGACTCTGCGTGTTGTTCGGGTATCTAATTTGATCAAGTCTGTTTTCGATGGCTGATTTGAAAAGAGTTTCAAAATTGTAGTTCGCTATTAATTTGTAGTACACGTACACGGGGAAAATCCGAGCCGTTGAATAAAACTTTTGACTAGACACGAAAGGGTCGAGAACACTTAACCCTAGGACAAGAAGTAATGCAATTCTTTGAAATATTATTACGCAAAGATAAAGAGTATTGGTCAAGTAGAGAAATTTTCCAGCACGTTGCACTGACGTGATGTTCGTTCATTTAATCATAGCGATCAATTTTTAACGATACGAATCATTGATTTTTTTATTCAACCGTACGTGACGTGGAACTTATGTACAAAAAACTGAGATCATAAAGCTCGTCCGAATAAGGCACGGAATTCACGCTAATTCTAGTTACAGGTTAGAAGAAAACTAAACGATATAATAAGTAATTGTGTACTAGGCTTTTAACATCATAAAAAATAAGAAAATTACCACATTATATAATCTTTGGATTGTTAGCTGTCTCTTTGTGCGTCGGTAATGAATGACGCATAAAACTGTACGCTAATCGATTTATAACTACGTATAAAAATTAATCTAGAATCTTTGCACACATTTTCGCACACATTCAAACTTAAATGTTACAAAATATACTATATATAATACTTTTCGCACAATATATGGTGTCGAGTGAACTCAATTCTTTGTTCATAAATTCGGCCATTGACCATGGAGTAAAAATTGAATCGACCTCGACGCGTCAATTTTCAGCGTCCACCGATATAACTTCCAATTTCCCATCATCGTTTCCCGTCGTGTCTCTCGAGCAAATCGCAAAGTGCGGCGATGTAAGTCTGAGCCATTTGCAGGGTTTCAAATTTGCTCAGCTTGTGATCAGCCCCCAGACTCGGGACGACTTCCCTCAGTTTATCGAATGCGTCGTTCAGCCCGTTCATCCGTCTTCTTTCCCGCGCGTTGGCCGCGAGCCTTCGTCTCTTCAAAACGTTCGGCGAGGGCGGCACGTCGCGAGATCGTCGTCGTCCTCTCCTCGGGCTTGACGTAGGCGAGGTTTGGACTTTCTGAGGAATCAAAAAATGCCAACTTTCTTTGACCTCGCCGAACAAACTCTCACTCTCAATTGCGGATCGAGCTAAACCCTTTCCCGAGTGTCCTTGAAGCACGGGAAGAAGGATACGCGATCGTTGCGCAATCGTTCGGACGGCGTTGCATGTCTGTTTGGGGTAGATAAAAGACTCGCACTCACCTGAGTCGACGAGACTGGATCCCAGCACAACGATCTCATTTCCGTTTCCGTTTGAAACGAGGTCGACTCACCGGGATGAAATCTTGGCTCTTGGGGCGGGGTTTCGTAACAATAAGTCGGTGGCTGATAATCCGTCGAATTCTCCTCGTAAAAAGTTGATCTCGGTGACGTCAGGTTCTGCTCCGTAGCATTGGTGGCTCGCTGCGACTCAAACCTGAGATCATCGGGATGCGTGTCGTGAGAGAACGGAACACTAAAGTAGTCTTTGATATTTAATCAGATTTTCTTGGAAAATATCTGAACAGCCGGAACGGTCATTTTAAACCATTTGTGTAAGTTTTTTCCAACTCATCAGCGCATCTCACAATTTGTACAAATTATACAACATTAGGAGAGAGAAATAAGGTGAAGTGTAAATTTAGAAATCTTAATATATTCGGATAATGTTAAATTCACCTATTGGTACCGTGTCAAAGTGAGGAAGCTAAAAATGAACCGGACAGCTGTATTTGTTTGCTAAAAAATGACTAGAATATTGCAATACAAGACCGTCGATGGGAAACTCGACTCACCGTTGCGGGGTTAAAGGAGTTAGTACGCCATAGGGTCCTCTCTCGTATCCTTCCGGTGTCCTGGGATGAAAGTCCGCGGGCTCCCTGTGATAGTCCGAAAATTCGAGATCTCTTCTCGGTGTAACATCGCCGTCAGGTTGATAGGCATCTCTGTAGGGTCCTCGCATAGTTTCGTAGCTCGGCGAGGTGTAGGGTGATTGATAATTAACAGGATCGAACGAGCGGTTCGGGGTCGGGTAAATCGGCGTGAGCATTTCGGAGGACGACTGATTGTAACCGCTGCTACTGTGGTGGTTCGACAGGAGGGCCATTTTCTTAGCCGTCTTTGAGAGTCCCAGCTGATTAGAAAGTGTCAAATGTCCGGGCTGCTCCTCCTCCGGAAGGATCGCCCCGGATCATCACCTTCCCGCGGTTTTTCCTCACCGTTCGATTCTCATCGCGATTCGGACGGATTGCGACGACGCGAACCGCCAACCGACACTTTAACGAACCACCCGTGCTTGCCGATTTACTTACTCTCAGCGACCGGAGTCGAGGCGATTATACTAGACCAAGTAAACCACTGTGACCATCACCAACACCTGTGGAATCCTGCGTCGGGCTGCAGTCCGATCGACAGAGAGGTTGCCGGTTGAATGTGGCGCGTGCCAGGGCGGCACTTCACCACGTTAACATATGGCCGTACGAACGGAGCTCATCCCTAGATACCTATGCACCTGGTGCATGCCACCTTCTTCCCTACGCAAACTTATCCGGGGCATCGCTTCGGGAGAAGCCCCTGTTTACCTTCCTACATTCTCGATTCTGATGTGTTGGTGTCTAGTTTACGTGCTGGAAGTGTTTTTTCCCCTCCCTTTCTCTCTGCAATACATGCATACGATGCAAGTCGCCTCTTTTAATATTGTTTAAAGAGACCAACTTTGACTACTGGACAGCTGATGCGGCGGTTCAACCGCTCGAAAGCGGACTCGGACTTATATTTATACGTTTGTCGTGCGGATTCATTCTCAACTTATGATTGGAAAGCATTAACGAGTGTACGTTTCTTCAAGTGGACCAATTTTTTTCACTTGTCACAATCCCAATGCCAATATATCACGATTCGTAACGATAAATTAAATCAAATCAGGTCTGCATTATCACTCTCAATTCGAATGTCATGTCACGATCCGTAACACTTGGAAAAGATACTGACACACCCGAGTCAGATGACTAGACAACTTTTACTGAACGCTGGAAGTGGGAATCACTCGAGTTTTTTTGATTTACTTCGACATTTTTCGCCCCCCCCCCCCTTTTCATTTTACTAGTCAAAATATTGCGATATCAAAAAATTACCTTTCCAACGCTAAAACCTTAATTAAAAACCCTGTCTCTTCCTTGATTTTACTCAAGTGTATTTGCTATCGATACACGAAGAAAATCATAGGCAGACTTGACTGAAATGTTTCGATAGATTTACGGTCGCGATTTCTGAATCCAATGGTTGTTATTTTTGCGTTCCCGTCTACTTTGCAAGGATTCCTAGCGATGTGGTATAAATACTTCGAAGTCATTGACGAAAACTTTCCCTCTCTGTTACGCTATTAGTTTTCTCTATCCGTCATAGTTCCGCCTGCCCTGAGTCAGGCTCACGTGCCGCTCGCTGTGGTCTCCATTGAAAATTAATTTCCAATTTTCAATTTCCGATTTATTTGTGGTGGCGGCGGTGGTGGTGGTAAATTTTCGAAGCCGCTTTCAAGAGCGGTCGTCGACGACAGATGCGCGAACAATGGAGCCCGCAACGGGACAGAGACCGGCCATAATGAGGTTAAGAACAATAAAGGATACCGAAAAGGCGGGAGAGACGGAGAGAAGGAGCACGAGAGAGAGCGAAAGAAGAAACCTACCCACCAACGAGGTACCCGACGGCACGCGACCAGACGACCCGGTCCTTTCCGCACTTCAGACTCCAAGTTTTCAGGATTAGACGATCCGCGGGAAACCAGGGAGAGGAATCACGCCAAAGAGGTTCATCAATATTCGAAGATTCAATTCGAGGAGCGTTTTGCCAAGAGATCTTCTCGTTGGTACGTTCTTTCGGCATTAATTGCCGAGCAGACGTCGGGACATGGGGCTGCTTGTTATTCGTGGGTTATACTCACCGTAGGTACGGTGTTTAGCGCAAGTTGGCGCTGATCGTAGGGGATAATTAGCCCCGTCTTGGGTTAGTTCCTGTACTCCGTCTCCGAGCCCTCCTCGCCGAAAGGAAGTAGACGCGGGGTATTCCCAACGACAATTGGTTCTTGAGGAAAAAGGCAAGGTGCAAGAAGGCAGATCTTGGCTCGATACGGTGCAGTCGGTACCGGTACCTACCTCGTATGCCTACGCGCACGTTGAACCGCGGGAGTAACGCTGAGAACAATTTCATTTGTTACAGTAACTGGAAAAATTGAGTAAGATGGGTATCGTTAAAAACAACTGTTTGAATATTGTTGGAATTACGAAAAACGAGGTACGCCTAACCATTTTGCTCTATTGTCGATCCGTTTCTGGTAATTGGAACGCAAAATCTACTTTTTTAGTTAAATAAGGCTTTAACGTCGGTTTATCGTTGCGCAAGCGTTAAATTTTCGCAACAGTTAGAAGAAAATATAGGTAAGAGAGATCGTAATGAGAAAGAATAGTAACGGATACTAGACTTTCCGGTAACAGCTAGAAAACTAATTTTCTTTTTCTACCTAGAACTATATTCTTCGATTGTGGTAAAAGATAAAAATAGTTAAGGACTGAGCGGTGACCGGAATTAGCCTTATTTTTTTTTTAATCGGTTAGTCAACAACAACCTTTTTGGGCAAAAAAGAAACGAATTTGAAGTAATTAGTTTTTCACTTGAAGTGTACTATGATTGCAATAATTAGTAGCCTACCAAATTGCTCCCTCGCCTACAATTTGATTCTTATTTTCACTCAACGCATACATGAGAAGCGGACCTGCAGGCATCGGCTGCTGCGCCTTTGAAAAATTGTACTTTAGCTCGTCCTATCCAATTATCGGATTCCGAATGGGGTGGGGATTCGCCCACGCCCGATGAAAGCATGTGATGAGTGTATGATAGATGTTGTTTTCTGTTTCGACAATCTGTAGACTCGGCGTTGAGCCCTGCACCCGTGCTCCTTTCGGATACATTCGTCCTAGTCCGCAGTTTGTACCACCGGTCACTGACTAACTGACTGACTGACTGACTGACTGAGTGAGTGAATGAGTGAGTGAGCGAGTGACTGGGTCGGTTGCCATATGGTATTAAATTCAACGAGAGATTGGTTCAGCTATTCCTCTCTCTGACCATTGAATAGCATTTTTCAGGAAAATTTACCGCGAAACTCGCGAATCACTTGTGACTTGGAACTGACGAGGCACGGGAGGAGGCAAGATTGCTGGAACGGTATCTTTCCGAAGGGCTGTGATTTTTATTCGACAATTTTTACAGTGCTGTGTATAACGTTTTCATGTTTCATTTGATTCGGCTATTCTTGCATCGATGAGAGTAGAGTAAAGTACGACATCGAGTTGCTCAGAATCTGTAACGCGAAACATTGCTGTCAAATATCGCGTGAAATCCTTTCAGACTTGTTTCCAATTCTTGTAACAGGATTGACAGGACGAAAGAAAAGAAAAAACGAATAACGAAGACTCGTGATATTACTCACATTACAGTAGTTTTCCATCGACATGAGACAAAATTTTCCCGCAGTGATTTTGCACACCTCAAGACTTCTCGCCATCATTTGAAGCAGCAGCTTTCGGGTGCGAATGGAAACGCGAAACCATTCGATTTCATAACTGGAAATAAGAGACAAGGACATTGACGCGAGTCGATAGAGTGGCAAAAGGAGCAGAAGATCCTCGCACCGTTGATTCGTCATCGAGTTTTGGCCTCGTCAACGAGTGACATCGTCCTCGTACTTCCTCCTATTCCCAGCCGTATTATAAGCCGTCGCTACGGGGCAAGAACTAAATGCTGATTTACAGAGCACTAGGCATTAAGTAAGACGTACTGCAAAGTGAGTCGGAGGACAAGAAACCGGCTAATAGCTAGGGGATAACGGTTGCCGTTCACTCGGGCATTAGACACGGAGAAGGAGAAGGTGGGGAAAAAGTGTTACCCACGTTGCTCGGTGGACGCTTAAGCTCTGGTCCATCAGCTCGTGCGACGGCCAACTGTACGATAATAGATGCAGCATTAATAACAATATCACCGCGAAGTACCTGACCAGTTCCTCGGGCTTCGCCAGTTTCGTTACCGCCTGAAAGGTGATCGATAATAATTTGACGAAATCACAGCAATTCTTCGTCTCTTATTATTTGATTCGTTAATTGTTTCATTCAAATGATTACGTGTAGGCCGGTGATACTCATAAGCAGACAGCAGGTACCGACTTGAAATAATTGGGCTGTCGTGTAAGCTGACTCGATCTCACATGCGTACCTGAAAATTTAATTCCCGTCCAATACCAAAGTTTGAAACACCGCAAAGTCCTTCAGTTTTAACGAATCATTGCGGAAAGACAGAGCATTAACGCAGTAGGTGCTAATTAAGAATATTATCGAACAGATATTTGCAGGACGTTTAGTCGCGTTGGAATTCTTCCCGAATATATGGATCCTTTGGGGCTTTTTGGATCCGTCTGTTTCTAAATGTTGCTCGAAACTTTTTGCAAGACTCAAAAAGGAGAGCCAAGAGATCAATGCACGTTATATGTATATATATAACAAGGTTTGTTTTTCTGAACAAACTTTGAAAGTGCCAATTTTCAACGCGGTACTTGATTAGCGTAAATACAGAGCGTTTTGACACTGCTATACCGTCGTAACGTCGCGCGCATTAGCAGAGTAATATGACAACAAAGTGTTTTGATGAAAAAATTAAGCACCGAAGTTTTGATCAAGGCACGCAATTAGCACCTAAGGAGCAGCTAATCTTTTTTGACTCGGCTCTGCCGGTGCATCATTCATGCTTCAGTTTCACGAATCGTATGTCGAAAGTTTAAAAATATTGTCGCAACTTGTGGAGTACACAATTTTCTAATGACGGGTAAAACGTATCCCTAGTTCTGATTGAGACAAACCGTATAGCTTCCTTGTGAAGATCGATACATAGTTTAGTCCTCTTGTATACAAAATCATCGATTTCAGGAGGATTCAAATCGACGTCGAGATTTCCCGGCTCGATTATACGCGTCAATCGATACCTACGGATGTATCAATTATATGACACAAGTAGGTAAATTATAAGCTTGCGTAGCACACTTGCCTCAATATTGCAAATTTGGCACAACCGTGCTGCTGATAAACGGTGAACGTCGAGTCAACGCCGATAATTATTGTCACGAAGAAAACCGTCGCGACGTAGGCGTGGAGCGTCATCAAGTAAAAGTACTTCTCCGTGTCGATGTAATCCGCCGCTATGTAAGGCAGACGTCTACGCGTTTCGGTCTTATTCTCTGACGAATTCGCTAGTTGAAGGTTTGATAAAATCGGCGGTAATATGAAGAAAGACATGCCGGTATACATGACGTCTGAAAATATTGGCAAGCGGAATTTTACGAGAACTTTTAAGTTTTTTTTTTTTTTTTATTCTCCGCTATTTCTCTTCTCCAGCGAGAATTGAGCGAAAAAATTTGTCAATTCATCCACGGGAGAAACGTGAGTCGATTTACTCACATGCGTACATCTTCGTCAACTTGACACCTTCTTCGGCGTATCGTTTCACGATCGTCGTTTCTTGGTCAGAAACGACGGATACGTCCCAGTCTTTCTGGATCTTTGTCAGCAAGTTTTTCATCTTGTCAGATATATTTTTCTGTTAATATACTTATTTCCAATTCACAATTATACAAACTGATGTTACGTTTCTAGATAATTGTCACACATAATGGCTTATCATCAATCGATTGTCATTATCGTTACCTTATCGCTATTTGTAACCGCATTGACCACTTTTATTCCGCACAATATCGCAACACCGAGAGGGGACAGGCATTCTATAACATCGTCCATGTTGTTTCTCACCTCGAGCATACCTAAAAACTGTAAAAATTGTGCTCACAGAATCGGAGCTGTTAGTCTATATTTTCAGGGAGCGTGAGAAATGTAGGTGGTGATAGTTTTGGTTTTATTTTCTTCGTTTCTTTTCTCTCCTCTCTCTTTCCCTTTTACCTGCATGAAGAACAAACTTGACGTAAAAGCGAACAGAACGCTCAAACCCAATCGACTTTCCCAAGGCGTTTGATAGGGCCAAAGGCCAATCGATGACAGAAAGAATCTGTTGAGTTTAAAGTAAGTTTCAACGCGATCCGAGACTCGCGACATTTTCCGAACGCTTTCAAGAAAATGCGACGAACGTGTGAGGAAAAATACACCCATGAACGACGATTATATCGAACTGTGCCAATTTTACGAATTCTCTCAGAGGGTAAGTTAATTGGGATAATTTATATCGTGTAACGTCCGCATATCGATTATCGACTGTTAGATATACGTAGATAATTCGCGTTAGCTTAGGCTAATTCATCGTATAAGTAAATTTGCAAATGAAGGAATAGCTAATCGCGCCGAGTTGAAAGAAATTCGTCCTCTCACTTTTGTATGAGATCACGCGATATCCACGATAATAAAAATATTGCGCTTGGAGGATTTCAATTTTTAAAACAAATATGAAACAACTCGCCCGACATCTTGCTCGAAGTACGGTCTTTATCGATGAATGTAATCAACTACGAGGTCTGTATAATCGAATAACATTAACGATACCGATAAGTTGACAACTATGGTTACGAGGTTAGCATTTCAGAAATAAAGGTTTTCGAGGAAAATGTCTGTCACTGCTTGAGGAGACACACAGATTGAATATGAAATCCAACAAAACAGACAATTTATTGAACGACGTAAAAATCACAAAATTTATAGCACAAACAAATTAGTGAAACATGAGTTCATTTAATTATTATTATCATTATCATCATCATTATTATTATTATTATTATTGTTAATAATTTTTTTCTTCTTTTTTTTTCTCTTTTCTTCGTACACGAATATGTGAAATTGGAAACGTATCTCGGAGGGATAGAATAGGGCCCAATTAATTACCTAAGAGGTACGGCACCGACAAACAAAAATACTAGTTCGTTGGTTCGAATGAAGTTTTCTCTTTTCTCGTTCACGTATCTTTTCTGTTCTTTCCATTTAATTCCGTCTTACATTTCATGTCACTTCTTCTTCGTCATTCATACTTATCATTTTCATTTTCTCGTACTAGTGCTTTTGCCTCACGGTGTTCGTTAAGTCTAAGAGAAAGGCTATGGGTTTCCCCAGTCATCATATGCTTAATCATTATTATACAAGATTTTTCTATTAATGTCAAAATGAATGCTTCGTTTCAACGTCGAGTCTTCGTCGGTCTCCGAGCAACTCCCCGAGTCCTTTCGGTATATATATGTATACAGACATACATGTGTATATATATAGACGTACGCATAGACGGATCGCTGAGCAAATACTTTTGTCTATTTGGTTCCTCCAGGTTTGTTAGAATTTTCAGTGCAACGACACAATCATTATGTTATGTATCATGGATAAAACTGCGACGCGTTTACCCTTCGATTTCGAATATTCTCGTACCTAGATACCTTTATATATTTATGCAAGTGTCTGTGCATGTATTCACGTGTGTGCATATGTCTGTATGCATACATCTGTGTCGGGTGGCTCTATGTATTATCGCACAGCGCATTCATTTTGCCCTTAACAATTGGCGTCTTAAATATTTAGTATACAGGGAAGGGAATTATATTTTATATTATACATATATATGTATATATACATATATGTATGTATAGATAATGTATGATTTGACGATAGAATGAAAACTCTTCAAGCTACTCACGCTTTCATATATTTTATGTGTATATACATGTATATATATATATATATATATATACATATATATATATTTGTTTTTTTTTTTCCGTAAGCTTATGTACCTCTTACTCAACACTTATCTAAACATGTTTACAAGTAGTCGTACGTACGTATCATGCTATTGTTACGGTTTTTACTTTCTTTGTTCAAATTGTCTGATTGTATTGTGGCAACTTTAACCGAGAAGGTACGATTTGTTTCGTTTTTTTTTTTTCTTTTCTTTTTCTTTTCTTTTCTTAGTCTCTTTTTACGATGTTATCAGAAATTCAGATACTATCTCGATATATTACAACGTCGATATATTAGAATTAGACAGTATTTGCGTTCCGTTTTTTTTTTTTCTTTTTTCTTTTTATCTTTCTATTCTTTTCTCCCCTAAGTTCAGTCATGGTTGTTTAATTCTTTCTATCTTTTTAACGTTTTTCTTTTTCTGCTCTTCTTTGAATCTTCTTACGCGACCGTTGCACTAGACGATAATATACCTTGTTCCGTCGAACGTTATGCACAATACCTAGATACAACACATCGTGACAAAACCGGAAATAATACACAACACACCGTTGGACGACATTGTTTTCTTTTTTTTTTTCATTATTTTCTTTTCTTTTTTTTCTCTTCTTGTTTCCACATCTTTTGCAATACAAATCACTATTTATCATCGTCCTCAATGTCGCTGTTAATTTTCTTCCCTTATTCAATATCCCGCCATGATATTATACAGGTATGCATTACGATTACAAAGGAATAGAAAAGAGATTTGGAATTATTATTTCCATTTATATAGCTTATATATATATATATGTATATATAGATATACAGCCTTGAACTTCAACGCGTATTCACTGCACTATTACATCAATAACTTCGCAGGTATTTTTAATTTTAGTTTTTATTCTTTCCTTCGCCTTCGTTCATCTTTGTTGGCATTTCAAAGACGAAGTTCTTGGCGACAGTCGAAAAAAAAAAAAAAAAAAGAAAAAGAAATGTGAAGGAAGTGAGATTTGTGGTGCAGAGTTTGGAGGTTTCGACTCTTTTTTTCTTTCTTGGATAGAGAGAAAGAGAGTGGGAGAGAGAAAGAGTGTGAGAGAGATAGTGAGAGAGAGAGAGAGATAAAGAGTTGGGTTTATGGATTTAAAATTGAATTATTATTATTACAAGTTGATGTGTTAACAAGTCAGTGATGTCGATTAGTTGGTTTCCTTTTTTCATCGCTTTTCTTTTAAATTGAAATTTTACAGCGTGATAAAGTATATGGAATTATCGGAATATTCCACATATTATATGTAAACAATTCACCTATCTAGAATTCATGACGTTTATCGCATAATTGCATTAAAGTCGTTTGAATAATATTTATATATACAATATACTAGTAAATCAATTGCTTAGATCAAATCAGGATTTTATCATATACGTATAATAATAATAATAATAATTTATATATAATCTCGTACGCGTGGCAAGATTTATTTTTACTTCTTATTATTTTATTTAATTTTCTTTCTTTCCTTCATAATAAATCTTTTCTTTTTTTCCGTTCATTATCCGTATACACCTTTTTTTGTTTTTTTTTTTTGTTTTTTTTTTGTCAATTAACACTAGAACTACCAGTACCGGTTAATATGACTGCGTTTACTACTTCACGTTACATTTGTTTCTCGCAATGATGTACATTGACTTTTACACCGATAACAAGAGGAGTAATACAATGAATTTTATTTTTATTTCATTAGACTGGTTTTACAATGTCATTTTTAAATTCTTACGTCATGTTGTACATTTACCTCGGTAGTTCTAACGTTAAAATCCAAGTTTTGCCGTCAGGTGTTACGCATATCATGTACAGAGTTATACCGTGGAGCAGATTCGATTATTCCAACAGTCATATAAATTTTATTCCAATTACAAAAATGTTGTCTGGATGAGATAATGGATAATCGTGTCTTGCAGCGAGTACATTTGTTCTATGTCTCTTTACTTGTACATAGTTTCGATTACTCGTCCGCGTGAATGAAAAATTCTTCCTTCGTTCAAAATTATTATACGGTTTGACGTTTCGGTGATCGGTTATTACTTATACGATTCAATACGTATTATTGTATCGTATACGGATATGACGGATATACGTAATAGGTACAATGATGGCGATTACGATGACGCGATAGAAATAAAACTACGAAATACTTACTTGAAATTGAATTACAGGTATGGTAAATTATCAGTTGAGAAGTAAGATTCGTAGGTAGTACAAGGTTTTGATATTTTGGTTAAACGGGTTTATAAATTTACAGGAATCAAAGATATCATGTGAATAAGCTGCTCGTGCCGTTGTACTAAACGAGGTATCGAAGATATGTTTACTGCCCATGTTTGCATATCCCGCAGTCGATTGCACTACTTATTGACGAATAAGCTTTTTTCAAATTTTCAAATCTTGGCCACTGGACTTCGTATTCAAATATCAATTCACATTAATTTCGCGTAACGAACCGCGCGCAAAATTTTTTCCGCGGCTTTTCGAACAAATAAAAATAATAGGTTAAATAACAACAATCAAACGCATCGCATCAGTACAGATCATCCGTTAGATTTCTTTATCACTCTTATTTTATGCTCACATGATATCTTCACTTTATAGGACAAGGGGGTGAGAGTGGTTCGCAAGGTGTTTAAAATGTTGCACAAACTCATCGCAAACAACCTACAATGCAGTTATTTAGTTTAAAATGTATTATATTACGTTTATAGTAATCGGCTGAATGCCGAATGAATGAATAATTTTAATTTTACATATGCGGGATAATTTATTTAACAAGACGAGAAACGTAGAATGATAATACAGGCTACCCCGATTGAATAGTTTTTGCTCACTCGCGAAATTGCATGTATCAGGTGAATTCAATTTAGATAACAGTATTTACAAATTTTCACAACTACTCCTTTCGTTATTATTATTATTGTTGTTGTTGTTTAGATTAATATACTAAATTATTATTATATTACCGCTGTCGTTGATGTTGACGTATTTATGTTGTTGCTGTTGTTTTTGATGTCATTATTGTTATTAGAATAATTATAATTTCACGCGCGTCTCTCAAGCATCCGAATGATACGGAAACGCGATAGCGAACGGAAACCACGGAGGTTATAAAAAGTTCTTAAAATAAGAGTTGTGCAACATTGGGCAGTCAGACGATGGAATTAAAATACGATGGATAATATAATAGGATCCAGATAAAAGGACTATATAATTAGAGAAAGATATTCAGATATTTTATAGGAGAAAACTTGTATGACGCATCATTCATGCAATGCCTATTATAATATAAACAAACAGATCTATGTATCCATTTTAGCATATACAAACTTTGTATGTATATAGATATATATGTATATCGGCTTATTTCACATTTCTTTTATCTTTTTCTTATTCTTTAAATTTTTACTTCGTCATATATCGTCGTAGTGTTTTTTTTTCTTTTTTCTTTTTCTTCCTCGTTTATTTATTATTTTTTTTTTTTTTTCAATATTTTTATTCAAATGACTTTAGATTAACTTTACACACGGCAGAAAATTGCCTAAATTTCATAATAATAATAATAAGTTGTTTTTCTTTCTTTACCTCGTAACTTGGATAATGTTAGGTTTGTTTTTTTTTTTTTTCGAGAATTCATTCACGCCCCTGTTGTATTATATATATATATTTTTTTTTTATATATGTAATATACGTTTGTGTTGTCTCCGTTATTCATCCTCTTATTTCTTTCTTTGTGTTTCTTCCGCTCCTAACATTCATTTATATTTTCCTCCTCGTTTCTCTTTGACTTTTTTCATCTTTCTTTGAAATAGTAATAATAATAATTTTATCATTAATAGTAGGTAATTAATATTATTATAAGATATATATAATATGCATTATTTATAATTGTATATTATATTATATATTTATTTAACACATTTTTGTACAAGTAAATTAATTAAGAATAAGTACAACTTGGTAGCAAAGAGAGATAGAATTATTATTCATTATATATTATCATAGTGAAGAGAGAGATATAATTTTTTATTTTTTATTCATTTAAATTCTTTCATAATTTTATTATATATTTCCGTTATCCGACCGTTGGTTGTATTGGCGCCGGATTTGGCTTGAAAGTGGTTTTTTCTATCATTCGTTTTTCTGCATCGTAGAATATTCTGTAACTATGTACTACTCTCTTCTCTTGCAAAGTGTATCACCACGAGAAGAATGTCGTCGATACTAAGGCAGGAAAAAAGTTGAAATTGCAGGAAAAAAAAGAGCGTATAGAATTTGCCGTCTAATTGCAAAAATACGAAAAAAAAAAAAAAAACCGAAGAGAATGAAAGAGGTAAAGTTGAAGCGAAACAAATATTATCCCATTCTTATCGTTGCTGTAAAAATGACACAATTGGACAGAAATGAGGTTACAACGTGTGGCGATAACAACGATTGATAAGGATAAAAGTTTTTACGAACGCAGAGAAAATCACCGTCAAGTCAAAAGGTGAACGGCACTGGCCCAGACTTAATTTTTCTGATAGCAAGGACACACATTAGAATCATTAGAAGACGAACGGTATTAGGTGTTGTACGCAATAATTTATAATTGGTATTTTGTTTATTTGTTAAAATCGTCCCACGATCGAATTCGTCGTCGTTTCCTTTACTTTTATTCTCCTGCATATTACAGTACACGTATCATCCTTCTCCTCCGCTTTTAAATTCTTATTTTCCTCTCAACTCACCGCATTTCCACGATGTTTTTCCGTCGTCTTTTCTCATCGACTTGAATTTAACCCTATGAAATACGAAGAGTTACCGCTGCAGGAGAAAGCTTACCGATGGAATAGAATACGCTTACAATATTACGTTTCCCGTACATAACATCTTCTTTCGTTTTTACTTTACTTCTGTTTTTCTCCGAATTTAACGTGTGTGTGTTCGGGTAATATATGTATGTATGTATATATATACACGCATGCATATATTTATGTATAGTATACAGTTTGTTTGTTTCTCGTTATATTTTTCAAACAAATTTACCTCACTCGCCGCGACGCGGCGGCAAAGGTATAATTGCCACGGGGACATGTCATGGCTTTGATATACCTATAATATTAGATCTTGTCTCTGTTACACGCTTCGAATTGTCAATTTATCGAGATTTCTTCATTACATATGATCTATACTCTGCCGAACGTAACGTCGCCGGGCGGATATTTAAACAATCAAAAGTAACGTGCCATTCTATAACAAGTATAATATACGCGAGCAAATATTTGATATTTATTTCGTTCGCACCTTTCGACACGTTCTATCAAAGATATAACACGGTACACTCGCATTCTCAGTGTTTTTATGAAGGAAAAAAAAAAAGAGAGAAAGAGTAATTTTTTAAAAAATTACCACATAAAAATACTGCTGGTGACAATTGAGTAAAATATTCTTGAAAATTTTAAACCACCTTTATTTAATATATGAATAATAAAATTTTTATAGAATATATCGTAATATAGAACGGCGACACGTTCTGCAAAATTTATAAGTTACAAGCTTAAGCCGGTTGTTTTTTGTTTCGTTTTGTTATTATGTTTATTTATTTTTTTTTTTTATACTAATTTTCTTTGTTTTCTTTCTTCAACATCATCAGGGGGATACGCATATATACACACACATATACATATATGTATATAGGAATTATAAAATATAATCGATATATATATATATATATATGCATATGCATTGTGTAGACACAACTAGCGAAGTTAGAATTTGTATTTCATGTACCAGCTCGACGTTAGCTCGACTTGATTAACTGTTACAAGTTGTCCCCGTGGACAATTCATGCCGTTGCAGCACCGTCGGGCGTGCCGAGATGTCTAATTGTAAATTCCCTGACCAGACAAACGCTCTTACGCGGCATCGCGACAGACCAGCTGCTGCAGCCGGGTAAGGCGCCTTTTTGCGTGACGTGCGTGAATCCATTCTTCATTTCTGTATATTATCGTGGAGGTACGCGGGGCTCTCGTGTGTAGTTCGTATTATCAATATTATCGTTATCGTTATTAATTGTTAACATTATCATTATCATTATCGTTATCAATATTATTATTATTATTATTATTAATTTAATTATAGATTTTTTTTTTCGTTTTTCTCTCTTGATTTTTTACTCTCAATAATAATAATATATTCTTGCGTGTGAGTTGGTTTTTTGTTTGTTTGTTTGTATTTTTTTTGTGGATTTTTTTTTTGTTTTTGTGTTGTTTTTTTTTTTTTTTTTTTGGTGTGTGTATTTTCTTTCAAATGTTTTGTTACATTTTCTCTGTTTGCTTGTTCGTATTGTTGTTGTTGTTATTATTATTACAATTATTATTATTATTATTGTTATTGTTATAATTATTATTATAATTATTATTATGTGTATTATGTATATGTTTGCGGATCGTATAATATATGACAGTGGTTGTGATGCCGTGGGGTGATGCGTTTGATGATTTCAATGATTTTCTTTATTTTTTTTTTTTTTGTGGTTTTGGTTGTTTTTTTTTTCTGTTTTAGTTTCTTCTTCTCGACCTCTTCCGCTTTCTCTTCTTCTTACATACTCATGACCGTTTCTTCACTCGATGACGATTTACTCGATGAACGTATTCTATTCTACCGGCTAGGGAGAGACGAGCAATGGTTGGTTGTTTTTGTGGCGACCACTAAGGGACAAAGGTCCCACACTTGTCACCTGCGAGGAGGAAAAGAGATTATAAATAAATTTGATCGTTGCATGATCGTGTGATTGATTAATATTGATCGGATAAAGAAAAATAAAGAAATTGCACGGATTCTACGAAATAGCAAACAGTCAATTCGTAAAATTCATTCAATTTTTTTATTTATGCGTTGAATGAAAATGAATTCGAGTGGTTTTCTTCAGAATTGCGTATAGAATGGGGATGTTGGGACCTTGTGGACTTCGATATTTGAAGACATATACGACTGCGTCGAAATCGACCAGGACTCGCCCTTAAACCACGAGGATCTCTTCAAAAGTTCGAAAGAAAAGATACGGGAATTAGAAATGAAAGTTTTCATATCGCGCCTTTATTTCAAATCGCTTGAAAATTCTTGAAAATGTAGTAGATTCGTTCGATATTATCCTACGATTGCACATCTTGATGGAAAATGATTTTTTTCAAATTCACTAGTTAATCCGATATTGACGTTGTAAAATTAAACGTTCAACCTTTCAGTGTTTCAGTGAATTTATAAAGAATACGTAGAATGTTCCGATTAAAATTTTAACGAGCGCCCCTTTGTAGAGCAAAATCGAGCTCAATCTACTCGATTTTGAAGAATTCCGAGGCGATTTGCAACGAAGAACCTTTAAATCCGACCCTCTTTTCTGCAATTCCAGTAGGTATCTTTTTCTTCGTTGTATTTTCTTAGAGATCTTAGTTGGTGCATGTAATAGGAAACCAGGTATATATAACATTGATTCGATAAATAGTAAATGTACGGTTGTTGGGTAAATAAAATCAAAAAAAAAAATGATAGCATCGATTTCAGATGACGCGAATTCCGTAAAAATGGAGTAAAATATTTTTAAAAAAATTGACTCGAAGCGCGACGATTTACCGAAGAAACTGACCTCAGTCGGAAGATTTCGAGGCTCACGAATGTGGCTGCGGCGTGCTAGTGTCGCGTTTATCGCTTGGACCCGCTGGCGGCTGTATGACGGGCTTTTCCTCGGCCGCGGGTGTCGGCGGGGCGTCTTTCCTGGGTGGCATCCTCTCGTTTATCGCGTCAAGGCCCTTCGCCTCGGCGAACGACGTGATCTTGTGATTCGGCGAGAATCCTTGTAACGCTGGAAAAACGTTCGAATCGTCTCAGTAACGTGTGACGGTTAGATAAATATGGATCGAAATGAATCTTAGCGATCCGATCGATCGTTCGAACAACGTGTGTCTGTAATTCACCATTTTTCAGAGACGTCTTTCCCCCCGATAATGCACCCAGAGGCAGCGCACCGGTTGGCGTGAGTCCCTTGAGTTGCAGCACGCTTTCGCTTTCCTCTCTGTAAATAATAATAATAATAATGATGATAATCCTAGAACAGGACTCAATTTTAAATGCGCGCTAGCGATGCCCGCTGAGCTAAAAATAATCGAACACGACTCTAGATTGAATCGGTGAAAATTTCATCGATTCGTCGATTATTTCGTATTTTTTTTTTTTTTTGACACGGTGACACGTGAATCGAAAATTTCGTAAATTTTCGTACGTAGTCTTGATAGCGGAAAAGATTTTTGATGATTTTTCGATTCGTTGAAAATATTTTTCAATATCAGGTGAAAATATTGATGTTATCTTTCACTTGTTACATCCAATAGGTACTCGTTGTCGGTGAGTAAGACAATGATTATAACGGATACTGTAATCGCGTAAATCGATGTTGTATTGCGGCGTTTATGGGAGTAAAAAACAATAATCGACTGTACTCGATTAATAGGGAAAGAATAACCGATTTAATCGAAAATCCGATTAATTTTGGAAATTCTTAATCAACTCACCTAAGTACAGAGAAAACTCGTGCCATTTTTCCGATCGCCCTGATTTTATTCCTTATAACTTCTTTGCGAAGATTAGCTGCTGTACCTATAAGAGAAATCGTTTGATTTAGAGCAAGAAGTTATAATCGAGATAGCGAAAAGCGCGTTCACCGGATGTTAAATCGAGCGAGGAAAGCGGATTTACTGTACAGGTATACCGGCTTTAAAAATTTGTCTACGATAAGTTTTGCTCTCCTCGTGATGTTGTTATATCGTATTGTTTATCCGCAGTTGAGTTGAAACCCGTTGACGAATAATTCGCTACATTATCGCGAATTTTGAATAATCGATGACGACGTTCAAGCAGTTGCCGGAGTTCGAGTTTTAAAACTGAATTTATTATCATATAGTTACAAACGAATTTTAGGTGAGATTTTGAAAACGGATGAGACGTTTACTTATCATATACGTTACATACTTCGAGATATACTTGTTTCGTAGATATGTGTACTGCGTCTTGCGATTTTTTCTTTTTGTTCATTTTTTAGCTTCGAGATTCTGTACAAAATTCTAGACAAACGTACATTACATAAACAGCGACACTACGATATATTGTACATCATGATTCGTCTACACGTGTTTTATAACTATACAGTTATGAGTAAGAACGTGTGTTAAATGAATAGTAAAGAAAAACAAAAATAAAAATACAAAAACAAAAGAAGAAAAAAAAAAAACAACAACAGAAAACCACTTCGTAAGCAAGACAATTCATACGTGTATTATACGTTCACGTTACAGATAAGCGCAAACCATGCCCATGCGAGCTATTTAAAGTGTGGATAATAAGTTTATGGCTGCGTTTTCCTAGTTATACTGTAATAATAATAACAATAGCGACAAAAACAACAACAACAACAAGATTAATAATATCGTATTAGGACACGATTTGAAAAAATACAAAATTCAAATTGAAATCATCAGCAGTGCACTTCTTATGTTTCTGTAATATCCGAAGTTTGGAAGTTTCTGTAGCGTATTGCCTTGTATTTTTTGCTTCTTGAAAACATTCGAATATATGCATCTGCGTACGCGTATTGTGTTCAATGTCTTATATCGAATGGAATGCAGATTACATGTATACGAACGTTCAACCTCGATATTTTTTATTGCGAGTTGACATGTCGTGTGGAATTTGATTTTGAGTAACCGAATATTGCTGCGAATTGCCTGATGCGATTTAAACTAGTACACAAGGATTCAGAATAATAATAATAATAATAATAATATTAATAACAATAACAATAATAAATCAATAAAACATTTCAAGATTTCAACGACTCTTTACTCGTGAAGTACAATATATCGAGATAAAAAAGTAATGAAACAATAATGAAAGAATAAAAAACAACTACGTCATCGTAACATTTAGTAGAATGTCTGAAAAATGCTCAATTTTCGTCATACTTGTGCAGTCAGGCAGGCTTGCTAGTGTACTAGAAAATGATTAAATTTTCTTTCGTTGTATAGAATATACAAATGTTTAAAAAACAAGAACTACAACAGCAGACGATCCACTGTGGCGAAATTAAGGTTATTCGATTGCGGACGCCAACTACGCGATTATTATACGTGCATTCCTATTTGTATGTGTGTGAGCGTGTGGCAAGGTAACCGTGTATTACGGAGTGTTGATTCTAAAAGGAAAAATTGAGGAAGAAAAAAAGAAAAAAAAAAAAAACATGGGAATGTGTTCGAAAATAGAAATAAAAATGTTGCAGCATCGTCGACCGAAGTGTGCTGCAGGTATACTCGTATACCAGTATACAGTGTAGGCACACACGGTACAGGTTTACTACTCACCTGATACAACATCTACGTCGTGTGTACGTGTAAATTACGTCTACCTATACTACTCGAGGCACGATTCTCTGTATGGCATGTGTATATGTGTATATATATACACATACATACACCCATATACAGGTATATATAGACACGGGTCGTGGAAACGCTCGCGATTCGTTCGTTTTCTTTTTTTCTTTCTTTCTCTTGTACTTTCGGAACTCTAACGAACTCACTGTACGAGGGAAAAACCGTAAAAGTGGAAAAAAATACGAGGGAATAAGGTTTGTAACGATGTACCTGCGTTTCGAACCCCCCTACCATCATCATATTATACTTTGCGATATAAAGATCTTCTTCGCGCAAGCTTCAAGATGTATTCGTATCTCGTAGGATTTCCAAAGGCTTACCAACTTCTCAGGAATTTACGATCGGTGTGTAACGTACCATTTTCTTTTTTTTTTTTTTTTTTTTCTTGGTCATCCACCGTCTTTTCGCACCACGGCATTTATCCTTTCACGATTTTTCTTCTTGTTTTTCCTACAGAACTTTTATCCTCCGAGCGTTTCCTCGACCGAAACGAAAAACACAGCCCATAGGTATGCAGATTTTTTTTTCTTTTTGTTCTTCAAGTACGGGTAGTCGAACGAATATTCGTTATTCTGTGACCAATTGGGCTGTACGATTCGCTCGTAATTATATTATGTACACACATAATGTAGATACGATATTTTTCTTTTCTCTACAAAGATGAGAAAATCTTTGAAGAGCTAATAAATTTTAATGACATATTTCTGTCTAGCTGTATGCGTGATTTTGATTTGATTTTTTTTCTTTTTTTTTCTGCATTGCTTATTATACTCGCGAGGATCCTGCAAGTCTAAATGTGAATAAACGAAAGATTGAGAAAAAATTTTTAAAAAATTTAACATACGAACTAGCAATGACCCGAATTTTGATGTCAATATTATGTATTATTATATAGTTTTACCAACTCATTCGTCTACTCAACGATAGATACAAGTAGGTATGCGTTTAACTACCGAATGGCATAATGCAGCTTTTTACTATTCTGCATCACGCGGTTAATCTTTTCGTATCGACGTGGACAGACAAGCGAAAAAAAAAGTTTGAACACCGGTGTAAAATTTGTACTTGAAATTTTTTTTTTCCCCAATCGCCGCGAGTGTTTTTATTAGATGGGATACTTCTGCAATTAAGTTTGAGGTTGTCTCGCGAAATGAATGAGTTATACGTATAAAACGTTAATCGATACAGTATATACATAAATTAATACACATCGGTGGTTAATTTGAAAGGATTTAATCGAACGAAGAGTTGAAAATTTTCGATCGCAATGCAATTTTACGGTCCGTATCAATTGATCGAGATTCAATTTGCGAAAGGAAGATTATTCCGAGCAACTTTTTGTCCGTAGATTTCTTTCCCAATTAGGTATCCTCGAGTGATGCAGAATCGTTAAATGATAACAGCAATAATAATAATAATAACAACAACAACAACAATGAGAACAACAACTTTTCATCGACATTTCTACCAATTTACGACACAATATCAAGCTGTTCTATGTGTCGTATCTTGTTTATTTACATAGTAATATCATATCATTAACACTCAAGTGTATATATCGTTATATTTGTATGTACGTCATGAAGGAATCGTGTATCATTTATATTCCTTTCGATCAGCGTGGCAAGCGAATCGACGCGTGAAAATGACAACCGTCGCGAGTCGGTTATAAATTTTTATTCATTCGCTTAAGAAAGCGTCGATCGGTCGTTCAGCTGCCACCCCGTTTCCTGATCGTTAGTTCGCGCAAACTTGAAGAGGAAGAACCTCGGCATGACACGAAGATCGACTAAATCACGCGAATTTACGATCAGACTCGCCAACTTTCACCGAGAAAACTCTCGGTCAGTAAGATTATAGTTTTCACATATAATATTGCATATTATCATCATTGTTATTAAAAATCTCTCGAGGAAGAAAATATTTTTGCCATACGTACGTCTCCAATAACGGGCTCTTGTTCTTTGAGCTGATACGTGCGTATTGTTTATTTATTTTTTTTTATCTTTAAAAAGAACGGGAATATTGCGAAATTCTGATCGAACGTATCGTCTCGTAAATCGTGTGAAGTTTGTCGAAACGAAACGACGATATGAATCAATGTAAACGTAGAAATGCCGAGGCTGATATGCAAATTGGAGCTGCCGTTGTTACCAGACAAAAAATGATAACGTTAACGCGAACGAAATATTGAAACTGAAATCATTGTTTTGAACATTTAGAACGTCTTTAAACGAGTTTTATTTCCAAAATCTGAATTCAATTTGCTTCTCGAAAATAGATAACTCAATTTGAGACGATCCTAGAGTTAGGAAGTAATGATTTTTCTTAAAATTTAATCGTTACATCAACGTCGCGAACTCGACTCTCTTTCGTTATTCCATAATTAAGTGATATTGTAATATTGTGGGTATAGGTAGACGTTTTCGCATATTTAAAACGCAGTTTTCGGCCACCGAGTAACAGAGAGACGAATGAATGAATAAATAAATAAATAAAACAAAGCCTCGATCTCCGGCAACGGACCGAGCGTCGTGACTCTTATTCCCGTCTCTCTGTTCGCCTCGGAGCCCGTTCGCCAACGTTTCTCATTGTCAATCGCAGAGTTTTAAGCACTCACCGTACGCAAGGTGCAAAGACGGCGTCATCCACGAAGACCGAGCGAGGTGTTGGCACGTAGGCGTAGAATTGGCGAAGGCGTGGGCGAAGAAGCGTTAGGAAAAGGACAGAAGTATACCAACAATGTGAGAGCAGCGTCATTTGCGGCCATTTTCATTCATGGTTGGTCGTGATTGTGGTGGTTGGTGGTGGTGGTGGTTGTGGTGGTGGTGGTGGTGGTGGTGGTGGTGGTTGGTATAGTTGGTGAGGTATCGATTCGGGTATATTGTGGCGCAATTGTGGCGGTGGATCAGTGATAATAATATTATCGTAGTTTTCGTGGTAGTGGAAACAAAAGAGCACATAGAACAGACGTAAAAAAAAAGAAACAACAGAGTGCACGTCGTCAGTGGCATTCTCAAGCATGTGCGACAAGACAATTTTCATTTTCATTTATTTTTTTTTTTTCTCATAAACTTTGTCTTTTCACCTTTTCACCGTTTCAACGCAATAATCATTGTTATAACATAGGTGTACACCGTCATTTTCCGGCTGGCTTGGCTTCACCATCGGCATCCTTCACATCGCACACCGATTTTCATGTCCTCCCGCATAGATAGCTGTACGAAAGTAACGAGATATTGGAAAAACACGCGCGCGGTCACAGCTGTTGTATGTATGTGCGGTAATTTGTTCATTCCCATGATCTATAACCGTGTTCATCGAATTCGAAAAACAAACTCGAGCCTCCGATCTTGTTTGACTGATTTTTATCGTCAATTTGTTAAAAATTGGAGGATTTTTCAAAAGTCGTCGCAACGTCACCGAATTTATATTCTGTACGTGTATGATACAAGTACCTGTGATTTGATCTCTTATTTGTCGAGGTTTTTTAGAGTGCCGCTGCTTACCGTTCAACTTTTATACACGCGCGATTCCTACTTTTATTGCTTTTTACGCGTCGAACGCGTATAAAACGTATAAAATTTTTCGTACATAGCCAATACCGTATGTAATATTATGTAAGTCGTAAAATTTGAGGACCGGACGAATATTTTTCACGATAAAATAGGATCCGTGAGTGGAATAAAGCCGGAAGTGGAATTTATTGTGTATCTATGATCTTTGGCGAAGGGTGAAACTATAACTTAGGCGTAAATTTGCTGAAGGGCGGTGAGTGTGAATTGCCAGAAATATAAAAGAGTACAATCGGTCTTTCGGCAAGTTTGCGACGATAGAACGTCCCGTGCAGGACTGTGATTCAAATATTGACGGGTGATGGTTTATTGGCCGCAGTCGGTGACTGGTTTATTTTCATTGCCCGGGGTTTTCTCGAGTTTATTAACTCGCGTTTTATCGGTATTTACAACCCGAGCCGAGAATTATGACCGTTAATTAAACTCTCGAGGATCGAGTTTTCGATGAAAAACAGGAATAATAAATTTAACAACGACACCGCAACGGATCGCAAATTTTGATCGACGATCGCGTCCCGCGAGTTTCACCTCCGAGATTCGATTTCGAAACTTGGGAAATTCCAGTTATACATATATTACAGTTATACGCAATGCGTGCAATTTCCTATTCACGTGATTCTACGTGTATTACACGTTACACAGGTTAAACCTTTTCGATATTTTCAAACGATCTCGTTTCGTTTATTCATTTCCCTCGCCTACACTTAAATAAATCATAAACGTCAAATGGCACAAGATTTGGCCGACAGCCAGCCAGCCAGCCGGCAATCACGGATCATCGTACGAGAAAAGTATGTTTATGTGATATGGAACTGTCAACGAAATATACTGAAAGCATAAGAATAATCAATTATTAGTAAGTAGTAAGTAAAATATTCCGATAATTGCAGCGATTATTGCGGTTCAAATTTTATCATCAATAATTTTCCGACCTGTGTCATTTTTATTTTTTTTTGTTTTACATTCTCTTTTTCTGTCCATTAATTTTCCAAGATTGACAGTTGGTATATAACTTTACGTTCTCTCTCTTGCTTTGCATCGCTGCAAACATTGGTAATAATACGGTATTAAAATTGCATACAAATTGATGTAAGAATAAAGATATTATTTCTGAATGTATATGTATTATATAATATATAGCATAAAACACGAAAGCTTTTTTTTTCCGTTTGCAATACATCGAGGCCTTCACGAGTTTTATCGATATCGTATTGTAATAATCGAGGGCCAATAATCACTTGATTTCAAATCATTGTTTGTCGCCATTCGTATGTAATGAACTTCGATTTGAACACTGATGCGAATAAGTCAAATATTACAAATCGCTAGCGTAGAAACAGTTTTCTTTTATTGCAGACAAAAACCGTTCACTGATCAAAGGCAGTGTATATAATATATGAAATTGAAAACTCGACAACTGTAAGCGTGATAACAAATTGCGGATGTGAAAGAATTGGAAGAAGTCTTATTTGCTTTCTTGTTTTCAACTGGACGTAATATTTCGAATTTCTATTGTTGCACGTTTATAGAAGCTGATCCTGAAAACTTGTAAACATTACCGTTAATAAAATTTCAGTAGATCCGGTAGAATGCAGTTTTTTTTTTTTTTTTTTTATAAATCTCTTGAAAAATTTTGAAAATTACCATAGCACATTGTTGCTAAAACATACAGAAAAAATACTGCTTTCACCGCTAAACATAGTCGTGTAATAATAATTAGCATATCTTACGATTAACATGCGCAAATGAAATCTCTACGCAAGCATATATACGTATGTAATAAACACGCAAAATGATTAAACAAAAACATAACGCAACTTGTCAATATAAATATACATTAAGATAATGCGTGTGAAAAAGGAAACGAAACCAGACAAGAACAAAACATCGAACAAAGAAAAAAAAAAAAATAACTGTAACTCAAGAAAGGTAAAGAAAAAAAAATAAACAAATGAATAAATAAAAACAAAAGGGTCGAAAGAATAACTCTAACGGGTCAAATTGTGTCAACGTAAAATCCACGAAATAATAAAAATGTGAAGAACGTCAAGTCCGATAGGGATTGATGGCAAGTGTTGTGTCAGTCCTCTTGTCGCACGCGAACGATATTGTGCTAATCGTAAATTCATTGTATGCAGGGTTATGCTTCTTCGCTAAGTTTTTCGCTAAAAGAGCTTTGCAAAAATCGTATAACAAATTGTCGCCAGCCATGAATTTTCGAACGGATGATTCAGGGAATCGGAGCCAACTATTTTGTGCCTGTATTAAATAGGTACATGTATTACTTCGGTATATTTGGGGAGTGAATAATGGATGTAACCTTTTCTCATTTTACGAATCATGGTTATTTCGTATCGCAGAATAACCGAGCATTACAAGTCAGCAATAAGTTCGGTTAAACCTGGGCTTCTTGGATTTAATATTATTTCAGCTTATCAAGATACGATATCAACTTTCATTACATAAATTCCACCGCTTATTGGATCGAAGAAACAAAAGAACCGGAAAATTTTTAGTCTAAATCAGCAGGGCGAATGTGAATAACGAGGTACGGGGTTAAGATCGATTTTGCAGGGAAATTTTTACGATTTGGTAAGAAATTATTTACATCTTCCTCGAATTTGGAATACGTGTTTTCGTTATTTTCTCATTCAAGCGATATGTAATTTTAACCGGAAAATTTTACATTTCATCCTACATACTTCCCTTATCGTCGAGAGTTATCCCGATGTGAAATGAAAATTAGGAAATGCTCGGCAGAATCGAAGAATACTACTCACTTATACCGGAAGCAAATCATAGTGATAAACGGATAAGAAATGATACATGAATGCATAAACAATAAAAAAATAAATAAAATCATAACGAAAGGAATTACTGTAACTCAACTGTCGAAGTCAAAAATATAATAACGGAAATGAAATTCAACGATCGATTGCTGGTTATTTTGAAAGTAAAGGCACTCCAAACGGTTTCAATATCATCAATTATTTGCTCTGTTATTATATGCATATGTATGTATTATACAAACGAGAATCACACGGTTATAAACACAATGACGCGAATCGGAAAACCAATTTTTCAAACAAACCAAACGAAAATCAAATCTCAAACAAACGTGATGAAACTTTCGGTTATTTTGAACACTTGGGGACGAATGGTAGAGGAAAAAAAAAAGTTGTGCCTATACATTTCTTGTTCTGAATGAAAATTGAAAATGGAGATAATCGCAGAGTTGCGTCCGAAGGACTTTCGAGTATAACAAATGCATTAAGCTTGGATAAGATTTTAAAAACTCGCGTTATGCCAGTTGAGAAAATATACGTCATCAGCTATAGGATTGAAAGTAATTGAACTTCCAAAAATAGTATACGGAATTTATTTTCGATTAGCAATTATGCGACAAGTGAATAAAAGAAAAAGGTGCAAAACCCGAACGAAAATTATTGCAGGTGTTAAACTTCTCGCCTTGTACATTATACACGTTTATACACGTTGCATAAAGTCGGAGGCTGATCGGCTGCACGGCAGAAATGAAAATCGAACGCTAGTTATTTATGAATTAATTATCGCCCAGCCTTCTGCAGGAAGTTGTTAACGTGCAATCAACGGTATCAAATACGGTGTATTAGGTAGGCTGGCTGATAGGTAATACGTATCATACGTAGGTACGTATATACGTCTACCAAGTGGGTGTACGTAGGTACGTAAACACGTATCGTATGCACAAGTGGAGGTGTAAAGGAAAGCGAAATCGTTCATTTACTCGACTGGCAATTAACGAATTGATTAAACCAAGAATATACATGTACGTATACATATATATGTGTGTAACGGCATACGGAGCAGTTGAAAAATATAGCTCGGCTGTTTATGCCGCGTAAAAGTCAACACGGACGCCACTCTGCCTCCGGTCCAGAAAACGCACCGTCGTTCGCCTCTGACTCTTTTCCATCGATCGATTCCCTCGCGCGTCAATTCGGAAATTAATTTAACAAGCGGGGATTCGAAACCGAAATAATGTTGATGAAACGAAGAATAAACGGAGGAACATGAACAAAGAATAAAAAAAAAAAGAAAGAAACTAACGCAGCTGGAAAAGCGTGTGTAATTTAATCGCGTGTTAATAATATGTATCGCTGTTTTTCTCACATCCGCAAGACGAAGTGGTAATTAATGCAAGTAAACGAGTATATAATTTTTTCGGAATATCAATACGGTGACGGAGGATAATCAGATTCCTCGTCATCGTACCTGAATTTTTATTTTTTTTATTTTGCACGTCGAAAGAATTCGATGAGAAGCTGAATAGCTCGATAGAGGAAGAAGATTAAGAAAATGACGAAGATTATGCCGCACACGGTATAAACTGCTGTTAATCCGATGATGATTTCGGTCGAATTTGAATGAATCTGTAGAAAAGATATGAAGAAAAACCGTCTCGAATGAAAAAGTCCATCTATTCCTTTTTTTTTTTCTCTCTCTTTTTTACTACGTTATATGTATACATATATTGGATAAGTCTAATTATATCGTGATAGAAAATATATAACGTATACTTCGACGCATGCGAGTAAAATTAACGATCAATAATAAAAACAAAGCGTTATTATTATTATATATATATATATATATTCGAATCTAATAAATTGACCGACACTCAGCACGGCGCCCATGTGTGCGTGTTTGTATTTGCGTGTGTGTATGTGCGTGTGCGTATGATCGGCTTTCTACATCGTACGTGAATCTATGAAAATACATCTGCCGATTAAACTATCGGCGTCCATTTTAGGTGTACAATTTTTTACACGTTTTTCCCCCCATTTTGTGCAAATATTTCGAGCAATCGGGAAACATAACACTAAGGTTAACGGACCGGTTTACATATGACGAATACAAATGAAAATGCGACCAAATGTCACGTCGCAGCACAGAGAAATCATTACTCAATGTTTCGTGAAATTTTCTTTAAAGATTCTTCGTCTCGAAATGTTTTCGTATGTAAGGTTTTTTTGCATTTTTTGTTACTTCCGCAAAAATGTAATTGACGCGCGAGGCGTGGAATGACGTTGCAGAAACGCGCGGTGGATTCTGGGTATAACAATGAGAGTAATAATAAGAATCATAATAATGACAACGATAATAATGATACTGATAATGATAATAATAATGACAACGGCGACAATAATAGTAATAATAATAATAATAATAATAACAATAATAATAATAATAATGGCTAAAAGTTAATACGTATACAAGGTGGGTAAAGTATTAGACGCCGAGTAGCATCGGCCCAATTATAATTCGCAACACTCCACAAAATGTTACAATTGTTACTTGCGGACAAGTAAGTCTTTGGTCGGACTTACCGTTCCTTTTTTGAATAACGATTTTGGCTGCGACTAACGGAGTTTTGAGTAGTTGTAGTAGTAGTAGTAGTAGTAGAGTAGTAGTAGTAGAAGAGGTGGTAGAGGTGGTAGAAGTAGTGTCGTGCCAAGAGAGGAGAAGTCCAACAAGGCCAGTGTGATTGATACAAATATAATAGAGAAGGCTCACGATAAAAGACAGTCAAGTGCATCATGGCGGGGGTGGGGGTGGGGGGAGATTTATTTTATATTTCATCTTTTATATTCTTCCCTTGCTTTGGGGGGGGGGGTCGATTTTACAATCTACCATCGATATGCGAGAATGCTATCTGTTGCTTTTATCCTTCGTCCGGACGAATCGATTTTATATATATATACGGTTCATGGGGGGGGGGGGGGGGGGGGGGGGGGAGTAGGGTGGGTGATTAGATAACGAAGAGGGTTCCGTTCTCCGAATATACCATTATTATACCGATCGACAAATTTCCAACCTCAAGTCGTACAAAATTTATTTACGTATATTATTCGACTTTCTCTGGTACTGACTCTGTTTAGTACAATATATATGTATATATACGCACATGCACACACATTATGTACGTATGTTACGTCAAACGAGATAAATTTTCTGCACGAGCAAAGTTCGCAAGTTTCTGTTTTTTTTTTTTTTTCTTTCGTCGTCGTCGAATATTACAATCTTGCTAATGAGATTCTCTCGATCGTGTTTTAACCTGAGGCTAATTTCGCGATATTATAACGAAACAGAATTCGTACATCAGAGGATTTCGGAGAACATTACGCTCTTGGGCAACCACAGGTTTGTAACGGAAAAAAAATATTTCAGAGGTCAGCGATGTATAAGAAGGTTATTAATTAATTGATTCAGGTGAATTTGGCATATTAAGATAAATAATATGACAACGATAGTAAAAGAAAAGAAAAACATATTTTTTCCCTAATTTGACACATCTATACATACATTCGACCAAATATGGACAGGGTAATTTTTTTTCTTTACTTTTTCGTGAGTCTTCAATTTATTATGTTTAAACTTTATAACGTACTTGCTTATTTCCTTTTTCCTTTTTCCTTTTTCCATTTTCCATTTTCTCACGAAACGATATATACATACATTATCCTGTTCGTTAAATCGGATCCGCAAAAATTTTTCGAGACACTGTCTATGTTTGGCGACACGCGGCACGTCGAACGCATCCAAGAGTGTGAGATTTGTTGAAATCTAGTATTTTGTTGCTTTTGATTTTTACGTTGAAACGTGCTCACGCTCGAGCGTATTAAATCACAATCTTGGATATCGTTGCAAAGTAATTTTCGAACCGAAGGTACTCGAAAAAATTCATAAATTACAGGGACAAAGAATAACAGGTACCTATGAAAGTATACTAATGGAAGAAGAACTAAAAATTTATGCAAAATCAAATGGTTCTACTGTGGCTATAAGAATGCAGGCTTTGTACCGTGTTTTGAGAGAGAGAGAGAGATAGAGAGAGAGACAAAGAGAGAAAAAATAATATCACACACGTAATGTAATATATAATAATATTATATATTACACATATGTCTAAATATGCTTATATATATTATAAATATATATAACATATATAATATATTTAACGAGATGAGAAAGACATAATTTTCCATTACCTTAAACAACGTGTCTTCACAGGTATAATCATAATAGTAATAAGAAAAATAGTAGTAATAATGCGATCGAAGGATGAAAAAGTAATGTGGGCAGTATAATATAATGTAAAACGAAGATTGACACATCGACGATACTATCTATTGAGCCGAGCCAAAAAAATGATAATTGAAGCTGAAATTTTGGCTAAGAGAAAGAAAAAAAGTAAAAAAGAAATATAATAAATCTAAATGATAATGATTATAAAGTAAGTACGTAGTTTTCTTACCATCTATCCAGGCAGCCAAAAGTAGAAAATTTCCAATTTATGAAAAAGAATTTGGCAGAATATTTAAACATTTCTATTTCGTTACTGTAGTCAGTGTCTGTAATTTTTTTATTTTTTTTTTGTATATAAAACTGGAATGATCCGCGACGTCAACTAACATTTTCATATCCATTTGTCCGTATTCAAAAATTTCGTACATACTTCTCACGATTTCGCGACTCGAAATGTCGAAATTTTATCGTTAGAAATACAAAACGTGAATTCTGCTTTGAAACAAAATTCGATCAGATTTGATAATCCTTGGCAAAAAATAATGCCACAAAAAAGTTTCACGTACTTGTTAAAAAAATTTTGGTACGGTGCTTTCACCTTGAAAGAAAAAACATCATGTTCAAGAATCGAGTTCTGCAAGTGGTATGTTGAAAGAAAAGGAGAGATGAAAAAAAATATATATATATATATTATATATACATATTTAATTGTAAGTAATTGTTTAAGTTCTAGAAAATTTCGAATAATTTTTTACAACTTCGAAAAGAATCACGTGAAACTGCTACGACAAAAAGTGAAAAAAAAGAGCTCATATCGAAAGATGCTCTCTCTTTATAGGTGAAACCACTCGATTGTTGCAAACTTTTGGCGGTGTTTTTGTTTAACGATGAAAAATTTAAGTTCACTCGGCCATAAGCGGTAAGCCGCTAAACTCTGACACCGGAGTATCGGGGATCCGATACAAGATGCAAAAGAGGCGGAATACGATCCTCGTAGCTTTCCCCGCGGATTCACAGACGCAACGCTTTAGCGTTCCAAGTTCAGATCGGTGCCTGTAAACTGTTCGACGAGTAGGAAGTTTCGACATGGTAGTTTTCCTATCTCAAATCAGGGACAGAAAGGGGCTGTTAAACAGTCGTACGAAAAATTGATAGATTTTACCTTCCTCCAGGGCGTCGTCGCCGTCGTTCATCAGCTCGTCGTCCGAGCAAATGTTGAGAACGTTCACCAGCATTTCCGTGACTGCGAGGAATAAGTCAATTCAAAAGATACACGTCACATTTCTCGCCGCGAGTGTGCGGACGTATGTCGAGAGAAAAATAATTTGCGATTTTCCGTAGGGCACCGCATAAAAAGTTTGTTTCGGTTAGAAGAGAGGTTCTGGCAAAATATGAGCGTTCCACGTTACCTGGAAGATCGCGCTTGGTTGTTGTTTCACTTTTATACATTTATTTTTTTTTTTTTCAAATTTGTGAAGAATCGTGAATGCATTTTTTTTTTATCGCTTGCATCAGTCATCGTATCAATTTGCGTTACGAAGAAGACCCAAACTTGTAGTATCAAGTCTCCGGTTGATTTTTGAGAAGTGGATCTGACGACTTTTTCATTATTAATTCAATCTCATAAAATAGTTGTGAGTTAATATGAACTTTCAATTTAGGAGAGTAAGATTCCCGGATGATACATCGTTGTGTTACGGATCGTGATCTTTGGGTTGAATGTAAATGTCAGGAAAGAAATAATAACGGAAGTGCTACAACGTGTTTTTTTTTACAAATTCAAAAAAAAAAAAAAAAAAAAACGTGAAAGGAAAGTGAAAAATCAAACGAGTGCGACCTTCCACGTAACGTAGAACGCTAATCCTTTGACGGAATCTTTATTTTGACCTAAATAAATTTTTTAGGAGGTGTCACGGTGGAAAATCCCAAATTATTTTTTTCTGAAACACTTTAATTTGTATACATATAGTGTTCAAAGTAGTATTGATATAGACCGAATAATACAGGCTTTCTTTTTTTTTTTAATATTTTCAATCGCGTTTTACCTTTCTCGCCAACGAACGGCAACGACCACGTAAATACGTCCATGAAATTTGGTAACCAATAGGGATGTGGCGAGCAATTGAACTGCCTGATATTCATAACGTTGTTCTCATACTTCAGAACAGCCGCCTGTAATCATAAAACGTTGATGATACATCTAGTCAGAATTCAGAATATATGCAAAAAATAAAAATAGAGCATAAATTCATGGCAAAAGAGACGAAGAAGGAAGAAACAGCCCAACTTTTTCCACCCTCACGTCATCAAGTCAATTTCAATCTAAAGCGGGGCTGGATTTTCAGACGCGATAGTCTCTCGAGGCAGTCAGCTAGACTTCAAATCCGTCAATTTCCGTTAGGAGAACGATCCGATATCCGTCAACGAACTGAAAGAAGTTGCCTCGTTTTTTCGCCCGTACGAACGTCGTTTATAAATTTACCTGAATTCTTGATTATTTTTTTTTTTACAAAAACAGATTATCCAACGGGGTGGTGTTTGGAAAATTTATCCTACTTATTCTTAGTTCACACATTTCGTCGTAACGAATTCGATCTCAGGTACCTAACAAAAATTCCAGAAGATCGCGGCGCATCTTCGAACTCACAAGTTTCGTCTTCTACCCTTTTGTTCTCTCCGAAACGCGTGTATACCACAATTGACTGTGTCGAAGAACCTTCCGACTGATAAGGCGAAGTGACAGGATGTCAATAACGGTTTGACGCGTTCGCGTCACCAGCACAGTGGCGAAACAAGACGCAATGGTTCGAGGTATAAAGAAAAATTCCACTATCTGTAACCGGTGTACAGATATCGTATAAGACAGTCTGTGTGATACTAAACTTGGAATTAATACACTACACGTAACGCGATACGAATACGTTTTGAAAGAAATTTCAACTCCCGTCGATTTTGCTTGGATTTTTTTTCTCACATTTCTTTCCAGGGCTGGAAAAATGAGTTCTGTTCTTATTTATCGCATCGATCAATAGGAATCGAAAACAACGGTCTTTGAGTAAAGATTTCCTTGGGAATTTTGCTTATTGTTATTGTTACAATGAAATTCGAAATATCGTCACAATCTGTTGTAGCTAATTAATGATCGTGTGATTTCTTTCGATTGGGCGTGAATCTTGGGGCTTACTTTGTTGTTGTATACGTCCAGGTAGTTTGGGGCGCTGAATATTGTTATTAGGGATGGAAAACCCGTCGTCTGCGATTTGCGGTACATACGATATCCCGCGTCCTGCGCCTCGTGCGCCCTTATGATACTCAACAGGTTGTTGTTCTGGAGGAAATCGCAGCAGGCCGCGTAGCTGAAAAATATCAAGGAATATTATACACGTATAGGTACACTATTACAGAAACTTATTGCGCGGCTTTTTTTTTTGTTTTTTTTTTTTTTTATCATCAATATCTTAGCAATTTTTTTCTCGCAATAACAAAAACTGCGTCATCCGTGGTAAATTGTGGAATTTTGCACCAAGGCGTATGATACATGTATAAGGAAGAATAATAATAAAAAAAACATTTTTTAAATTATCTCGCGAAAAGCGGTTCATCCTCTGGGATTTCGTTGGAAAAAGTTGAGGTGACATTCAATTTTCCCGTGGCAAGTGTGACGAGGTAGAAGCGCAAAGTTAACTTTCTAATCGCGCAAAGTTAATTCTAGAACCTATTTTCGAGTGAAACAGTAATATACATGTATAATATATAACATTGGGTTATATAGTGTATAATTTATTTGGGAGAAGCGAGGGTCGTGGTCAGAAAAAATATACGACGGTGAAAAACGAAATACACGGGGAAGAAAAAAATGAAAAGAATAAGAAAATCGCATAACGGAGAACGAGTTTTGAACAAGTGAGTTCCAGCCGAGACTGACATTCGTCATTCGATCATTTACCCCTCTAATCATTCGATGAGATAATTTATACGCTCGATGGCAATCGGCCCAAAAATCATTAGCGCCGCACTACGGAAATAATGAAATGTTTTCTATACACGTACATTATAAATAGATATCAGGGTGACCTGGAAATGTCAGGGAATTTAAAGGGGTTGTGGAAAAACTGGAATTGTCAGGGGATTATTAATTTGTACATGGAAAAAATGGAAAATATCAGCTTTCCGTCATGGGAGTTAGAAATGATTTTTTGCGGTAACGAGTTTACTTTTTTTTCGTCGAGAAAACAAATTGGCTTAAACTGACTTTATTTTGTACGCATTGTAATTTTCTTCAATTCGAATTGAATTCGAACCGAATATAGAGTCAATAAGCCGAAAGGTTTAGATTTTAGTAATTTACTGGAACTGGGAAAACTGGGTTTCAATTTTTTTCAAATTTTTTTTTCACAAAAATAGCCTTGCCCGACCATCTCTCGAAACGATCCTCAATTCCATAGTATTCGCTGTTCGCCGCGTAGGCTCTTTCGGTTTATTACCGCGGTTCGTTCTTCATTCAATGAGACGACCAGCCAGCCCTCCATGTACCGTACGCATACGTGTATGTGTGTGAAATCCATGTACGAGGACTCGTTCGCTCGGACTCTACCGCAGTCTTCCTTCGCACGTCGCATCGTAGTCCACAAGCTCCGCTAACCAGAAAAGCTTCTCTCATATACGCGAATGCGAGACCCGAGCTTTAGTGGCAATTTCGTAATGGTGTCTCTTCGTACGTCTGTTGGCACGAAAAAACTTCGTCCCATTTACTCGTGTGTCATATCAGCAGCTTTCGCAGGAATCGCCGGTCACATCGAATTACCGCGCTCTTTTTCAATCCGATTCGACGCTTTCGAGATATCGCTTCGCAATTAGATCTTCGTTTCCAATCAACTCTCCGTTCGTTTCATTCGCGAATTCTTGCAACAAACGAATCTTCCTCGACGAACTTGTTTCGTTTCTCAAGTTTTCCTCGAGGTTCGCGTGTTGCGTGCACTTGGCCCAGATCTTGGATATCGTTTTAATACCTCGGTTACATAGAAAAAAACGGCGAGGTTATCTAGACACGCGGGATTTGAGGGAGGAATTTTATACGTACCCGGCACTCTGACGTTAGGTCACGCGGTTATTCGACATCGGGCCGAAATCCCGTGATCCGCTTCTCGAGATATGTACTAGGACGCGTATAGTATATTTTATACATACCTATGTATATCCACGCACACACGCGCGCAAACATATGAATATATATATATACATATGCCTATGTATATATATATATGTTTTTTATCCGTTCCTTCTTTTTTCTCTTTGACCCTAGAATTTCGCAAGGTTCCAAACGTCGTCGTTCCCTTGGCGAATAGAGTTTCGCGAGGTGATCCCCCCCTCTCCCCCCACTCCCGCATCCCTCGGGACTTTGCGATATCGAAAAGCTTTGCTCATCTGTAAAAATTCCCTTTAACCTCGTACGAAAAGTGAAAGAAGAAATCCCGAAGTAAAAATCAAGAGACCCGTTTGCAGATTTTATTTACGTACAAAACGTGTCTCCTCAGTGAAAATATATTACGATCTTATTCGATTCCCGTCTCGTCTGTCTTTACGAGTCGAATTCCTTTCTTTCACGAGCGTTCAGAATTTAGCCTCGATATTGTGAAGTTCGTGTCGTTTCAACGATTCTTCTTTCTTTTTACTTTTAAAAACGTTCGATGAAAACGTTTGAAATAAAATCTTCCGATTTCGACAGGTGGGTTAAAAGTTTTGTAACGACAAATTTTCTAACGATGTAATACGACACGCATCGCCGGGACTTTTTCTCGACCTGTCAACCTTTATACACGCCACGAATGGCGAGGAGGGAGAATCGATTTTGTTCATCTTCTCCCTTGCCCTCCGCCTCTTGTCCCTCCCTCTCGTATCCTGTTTTTTTATTTCCTCAAGTTTTTCTTCTTCTTTTATTCATCCCTTTCTTCGCGCTCTTCAAGGATCAGCTATACGGACGTACGTTGGATGCCTGCCGGCGGTGGGCAGAGAAGCCTTTAAACCCCCTGCGATCGGAGCTCTTCTGCCATTTTTTTCGTCCTCTTTCTTCGCCCCAAAATTATTCCCACTTTCGCACGTGTCACGTATATTCTCCGCTTCTACCCTTCAAAACATACTTCAACCTATCCTGGCGGCAAAACACATTTTCCCTCGCCGACTGCAGCTAAGGGTCGCAAGGATGCGCGACCCTTTCGCACGGAGTTTCGGATTATCGAGAACTTTTCCCTCGAGCTTTGTACAAAAACCTTCTTGCAGCTAACCAAAAAATTTCACCTTCGGTGTACGTCGTTTAGTTTTATCCACAGCTCCCGATCCAGCGATCGTACAGGTTATACTCTCGGGGTTTCTGTCTCCGTTGTCAAGATTGAAAGACAAGAATCACGGATTTTGCGCAGTTCTAGATTACAGTTGTTACCATTTTTTTTTTTTTGTTTTTCGCTTTTTATAAGCATAGAGTAAGGAATCACAGAGGAGGTGAAAATTACAACCAGCATACAGTATGTTGTTACTCACCTGTAAAAGTACGAGCAGCCCCTTACGCTGTTGTGTGAAAAATGTTCGGCGTTCTTTTCATTGCCAAAATCTTCTAGGGGATCCGACCAGAGTAGATCGCACATCGGGCCGAACGCCGGTGGTTCTTTGAACCTGTCCAACTGAAAGAAAAGTTTCCAACCCTCGGTTAAAAAAGTTTTCAAACACAGGGGTGTATAAATAGATTGAACAATGATGCCGAAAGAGCGCGAGCGTACAATTGTTTTGCCATAATTTTGAATTTTTTTACGAGGAACGCGCGCGAGGCGAGGCGAGACAGACGTTACGCTGAGAGTGGTGAATACCCAGGGAGGAAGTGCGAAGTACGATCCAACAAGTAGTTAGTTGGTTAGTTAGTACCAGACTTGGATTGGAAGCCACATGTGGCATTACGTGCGGTACGTTCTATTATTAGACGGGAGGTTAGACCAGAGACGAGACAGCGTCTGGGTTCGACGCATCTTCGCGGGCACGTCCGTCTCCTTCCGTATATCCTTTTTCGCAGCCTCAAGTTCGAGTCGAGTCGAGTCGAAAGAGCCGGACGCGAACCGAGCAGAAGAAAGTTCACCGAAAGTTTGCCCTGCGTATGCCGAACTTGAAAATACTTTGATCCGACGGTGCTGTTGGCACAAGAAATGTTCTTTAAATATAACCACGATGTCGCGGTATTTTATTAATTCTTTTTCTTTGAAATCGATACGCCAACTTTGAAGCACTCGTTGAAATGTAATATGAAGGAGGAAGAGGGAGAAGCTACAAAACTTGAAACGAAGGCCAAATTTTTCATTTTATTTCGTTTGTAAACAGGAAGTCGTTACGTGCGTTCAAACAGATCTTCGAACCACTATAAGGAAGTCGGATTTGTAACGAGCACTCGTCTCCTATTATTAGCGTCACGTACCCACTTTAACCATGCGGTGCATCGGACGCCGTACGCGAGGGAAATTTTATTCACGTTCGAATTCCGGGCCTATTTTTAGCCTATAAGATGACAAGAAATTGTTCGACCAGCTGGTCCGCGATATTCTCCCAGGCAAAGGTTATAAACCACGTCCGGATCGCGTTTTTTCGCGTGCAAACAGAAAAAGATGAAAAAGAAAGAGGAGGCTGCTTTTTAAAGGTATATAAAATATACGACGAGACAACGATCCGGGGAGTAAATTTCGAGTGATTTTTCATCTGCTTGGTTTTTTGTTTGTTTGTGATTTGGTTATTTCTATTCCATTCGCTTTTCTTCGACGATACCGGACTATTTTTGGTCTCTCTCTCTCTGAATTCGATCTGCAGACATTGTTTTTTCATCAAATAGAAGGAAACCTTTCTGTGCGCAACCTTAGACACTGTAGCCGGTATAAAATAAAGTATTTTCAAACTCGCTGGAAGCTTAATCTGCCCCGAGCTGAAAACTCTGTATCCTCCGTGAGTGTGTTATTTTCTTTGTGAAATGAAGAACGAGATGCGGTCTGGCGAAAAAAGCATAATGGAAGTGAGATCTCTCCCTTTCTTTCTTTCTCTCTCTCTCTCTCTCTCCGTGGAAAAAGTACCTGTTATAAATAAGGAGCAGTTTGCGATCCGAAGTAAGAAGATCGCGTCTAAGTTTACCGCAGGACTGGAAAGCAGATCAGAGGCTCGTGATTACACCTCGGCACGGTTGCTCTTTTCCTTTTACAACGCGTATTTTTAATCAGCGTTATTTTAATTTCATCGTCGGACAGCCGAAGGATCCCGCGTCTCGTCTTGCCCGGCACATCCTTAAGGTGTGTGGAACACAGTGATATTCGAAGCGCCATTTCATCCCGAGAGACGTGTATTTCCACCCTACAAGGCTCTCAGGACTCTTTGGTTTATTGCACACCTCTCAGGATTCTCGAGGTGACGGTTTTACCATTTTACTACCGTTGTCAAGAGCCCTTCTCCCCCTGACCCCCTTATACCCTCTACTTCTTTTTACACGGGCGTAAAACAACCGGGATGTACGACAGTAAGAAGAAAGCAGGTATCCTGGTTTAATCCAACTAACCTCTTGACTTTCTCTCGTTACTCTTAACCTTCAATTAGCCTTTACTCTCCCTGGCTGACCGTTGCACACGTTTTTTATCCCTCTCAATCCCACACCACCCTTACGCTTCTCCTTTTTCTCCTTCGCGATTTTCATCGGCAATCGCGTTGCTCCTTCTGCAGCAGCCGTCGTCAATTTTGAAAAAATTTCACCGTCAATATCGAATTCGCAACGATCCAGAATCTCGGTCTGAACAAAGTATCACGTAACGAGTCTTACTCGAGGTAGAACGCGTACGCCTGATTTTCCTCGAAAACTGAACGCTCTGTACCTACGATACAGGTTATATCTACCAACCCCGTATCCTTCGGCCATCCACCCAGTTTATCAGGCCTCGCTGGTTCGCCTTAATCGCAGTAGGCCTCTTTGCCGTTTTAGGAGCTTCGGTTACAGGCGTTTCCATCTGGGTACAGGTATCCGTATGCACGGTATGTTGAAGGTAACTTTGTGTGCCGTTGGTGCAAACTTTTGTGGGTAACAACCGACGGGGAACGCGAAGCTTTTTAAGCATGAACGCCAGAAAGTCTCTTGCCTGCCCGCCTTACAGTGAACGTAATTTAATGTCGTGGCACCTGCCGGCTCATTTCCCTAATGGAATGTTACCTTTTGAGAATAAGACGATGCTTTCGACTTCGTTCAACGGAGGTTGACGCCACCGAGTTTGCGATATCGCCGAGTCGGAACTCGCGCCGCTCGTCTATATCCATTCACTTCTTAACGCGTTTTGCACTTTCGTTTCGGGGCCGATTTAAACGACTTTAAGACTCTCTACGCGGCTTGTTATCACGATGGGCCATCTTTGAAGAAGATATTTTTCAGACACTGTGTATCGGTCGTATCGGATAATTGAAAAGAATTCGGTACAAGGTTTCGATGTTCACGGACAAAGGTTACTCGGAATGTGCCCGAGTCACCCGAGGCGTTTTCAACTTTATAGACATTTCGTTCGAGGCAAAGGGAAACGGTGGCTTGAAAAATTCTCTCGAATCGAGTACAACGCGAACTCGAGTCAACGGACTTTGATGTCGTTTTTCACAGGCATGTGCGGTATACGTGGTACGTATTTTACGTTCAGCTCGTCATGAGAGTACAAAACGTTCGACGATTCGCCTGCATTCCGAAGATGGATACGATGGAACGAATGTGTATATAACGCATAACGTACCGAACAGAATTCCGACCTGTATTCCCATCGCTTTGTTCATTCTATCCGAACGCTTCAGCTGGCAGAATAATGCGTTAAACTGAACGTGGTCGAGGTATTTCACGATCAAGCGCCTGACAAGCTCACCGCACGCTTAATACAATTTTCAATTTCCTTCGCCGCATTATCCGTCTCTCTCGGCATCACGGTCATTCCATCGAAACGTGGTTTAATTTTCATTCATTCATTTTTTTTTTTTTTTTTCCCAAACACGCTTTCGATTCGTATCTCAGAAACTCTTTTGCACTCGCGGTTAATTTTCATTGCCCCTACGTCGATTCACCAATAATATACCGTCGTCGCAAAACGAAACGTTTCGGGCTTCCGTGTAAAACAGAGGTGGATGAAACGGTTCATAGAATTATCTGTGTATACCTATACGTGATGTAACGCGAATCGTATGTATTTCACAAAAATCGCATCTTCGTTTATCACCGAAAAAAATTCCTCGCCAGCAGTTTATCTTTGTTCTAATCTACGTATTATACATGAGAGCGGCGTCGATTATCACCGTCAATTTTTTCCTCTCAATTAGCATCGGATCAATTTCTGAGCAGTGTGCATCGAGATTTGAAACCCGCGAGTCGCGACAATTTCTCGCGAGTTTAAACCGCGAGTGCGGCAGGTCCTGTACTCAGCGGTAGAATCCGAGTCTGATTACTCGAGTACTTAGTGCAGGGTCGAGAGGACCGCGGGTATTTATCCTCAAGTGTTTCGAATAAAGGTGCGTTAAGCAGGGCTGTCAAATGACCGGAAGTTCGTCGCCGCCCTCTTACCGACAAAGCAATCGCTACTTCAAAGGTACGTCGCGTCACAGGCATTATTATACGTCTAATACTTGCCGTAATTAGCGTGTTCTGCAAAGACTTAGTGAATTTTTCATCGCTCGGTTCTCTCGGGTATCGAAGAAGTTCGATTTTTAAACGGGCAAGATTTTGTTGCAGAATCGTCCGGAAAAAAAAAAAATTGTCGGTTCCATCATTTTAATAAATTATGTCGCGCAGTTTGATCAGCTTTATTCGGTTTAACGTTGAAAACGCGTATAATTTCGAGCTTTGTATTGTTTCGCGAACGATCGAACACTCGGTCCGAAGTTTTACGTACCAATGCAAATCGGCGAACACCGGTCGCCGGTTTGGATTTTTCGACTCGCCAATCATTCCCCGCAAATTCCTTCCCGCGCTTTTATGGAATCTATAAGAAATATCCAATTCAACCGATCGCAAAAGTTTTACCGACGGAGAAACGTAAATTATAGACTGCGATCCTTACAAGACTTGATGATACGCGTCAGAGATCCTGCAGAGAGTCTCCGAACCTCTTCCCTTGATCCCCCGACAAAAGCACCTTGGGACCAAAAGTCGTCAACTTTAGTCTCTCGGTTAAACCCAAGCGTTATTTAGACGGGCTAGAACCTGGGGATTAGGGGGGTAGGCATGGGTTGAGGAGGGGGCAAGGCAACGCCGGTTGAAGCCGTAAGAAATCAGGCAGCGGAAGGAGGACAAGGGCGGAGGAGGGTGGCGGGGACGAGGAGAGATAGGCAAAGGGCGAGATAGTTAGAGAAGGAAATGGAAATGTAAAGGGAGAAGGGAAAAGGAGATCGCAAGAGAAACGGAATAATTGTATTTCTCAAGGTCCCTGCATAGCCGGAGGGATTCGGATAATCGTGCAAGACGAGGGATGAAGCGAGGGCCTCCCTTTGAGGCAGTAATACGTTTCATCCCGCGTGAACGACGTTACGTACCTTTCTCAAATTTTCACGGCCAGAACTCGCCTGCCTACTGCACGAAATTAAATTACACGTACATTATATTGCGTAATAACGGACGGCACGGCACCACACCACACGGTGACGGATACTTTTGGAAAAAATATTTGCCCCCGGTATGTCATTAAACTCGGTCAATTTTTAACTTTTTTCCTTTCCTTTTTCTCCTGTGTCGTTTGCGCGTTCGGAAATACGGATACTGCGGTTCCCCTCATTTCGCACTTTGGCATATACCTATGTATACATCATATATATACATATACTGGGGGTATCGAAACTGTTTGTTTAGAATTTCCGCGGAGCTGCTGCAGGCGGAAAGATGTGAATTTGAAGTACAAGGTTCGCTCCTCGATTCACGGCACGTGACGTGTTACGGGGTGAAAGACGGGGGTCGGTATATTTTTGCTTTTTACGTTCTTTTTTTTTTTTTTCATCTTTTTTCTTCTTCTTCTACCCCTTGATTGTGAGTTATGCGGTACGTGCCGCACGATTTCCTTCGAACCTTTATTACCGATGAAAAATTCAAGATCCTCGAAAGTTATGCCGACTCCGTTTTCTACCGCACATTTCGCCCAGCTGCCCGCCCGCGAAACGATTGCGTCCCGTGTTTTGCAGAAAAGTATAAAAAAAAGACACACGCATACACACACATGCGAATTTATCCAGAAAATAAAATTATCCGGCTACGCAGATTGGTCAGATGAAGTCCGGGGAGTTTTCTATTTATTTTTTTTATTTTTCAGAAATGTACATCCGCGATTGTTTTCTTTCAAACAAATAAACCCCATGTATATAGTACGTATACGGGTATGTATATATATATATATATATATATATATATATACACGTAAGGTATTTGACAAACTTATCCTGAGGTAAAATTTCATTGCATTGGAATCAAAACTTTCTCCGGTACAATTTTGTTACAAATCCAGTCAATGTTTATTTTATCAGACAATATTTTTCCTCCAAGAATAACTAAAACATTAAGTTGATCAGGTATGATTTTTCCATGCACAGTCAATTCTCTACCCGAGGGTGTACTGTTGTTGTTGTTGTTATTATTATTTTTAATATTGTTATTATTATTATTATTTTCCGATTTGGGGGAAAAATTTTCATCGCGCACGTAAAGCAATAGGATGAAAGGTATTAAAGCCGGACGAACACAGCGTTAGCTACACCCTCGCTAATTGTACTTCGAGTGAGTTCGTGTTCTCTCTTTGAAACTAATTAGACTGTATTATTGGCGCCCCTTTACCTTCCTTCCATCCTTATTCTACACCCCCGACAAGTCATCGTACGTTGCACCTCGCGGAATTACGCAATTCTCCCGCTGCGGAGGTACAGATGCAATTTGTAACTCTCGCGTTCGAGAAAGCAAGTTATTATGTATCTACCGTATTAGCAGGTGCACGTTCATTGAGACAATTATACAATTATACGATGTAATAACTGCTCATTAAATTTCAACTGCAATTATACGTTACACCTGGAGTAATGTTTCTGTCGTAATTTCACAATCTCACATTGTATGTAACAGTGTTGATTGGCAAAATAGGTGAGAACAAATCATGAATACAGGCCTACTTGTACTCGTTACTGTATTCAAACCGACCGAATTTATTCAATTTAAAAAAAAAACAAATTCCTTCTCTCAGTGCATCACCGTTAAATGTGATAATCGTAAATAAACCGCAGCAGTTCCCTGTTTAAAGTAATTCATTGAAACAAAAAAAAAAAATAAAAATATTCATCTAGAAAAGGTTCGGTTTCACGTACCTATAGAATCGTGTCGGTACGTACATGCACTAATAATTATCCGTCATGTCGTGTAATTATTTTTGAAGAATTTTGCGTTAACAATGTTGCGGCTAGAGTTAGGCCGACGCCCAAAAGTCGGTGGATTTCTTCCTCGCGCTTCATCTCTTTCGAGTTATCTTGTCCGTCCGACTAGCGCGTTTGTATTCATGTCACTCGGCTGCTCGAGCCAGACCCCGACTCGCGCATACATCGACGGAATAATACATTAGCATTAGCCGCAAGTGAAACACGCGCCTGCCTGTGTATAACAGCCCAAGTTTATACTCAGAGCCGCGACCTGCATGGTGGTACATCATAGATCATCGTAGATTCGCCTCTGCGTATAATTCGCAGGCCATATCGCTTTGATGGGAGAAGGTATTTTTTTATGTATATATATATATATATTTTATTTTTCTTTCTTTCTCTTCTTCTCAAAGCCGATCGGTGTACCAAGTAATTTGCGTCTTTGGAATCGAGTAGAAGGTAACGATTGATTTTTTTTTTTATTTCAACCTTTTGGGTAGATTATAGAAAATGCGACGACAATGTTTCGCGGTGAAAAAATTCAGAGAGAAAAAATTGAAAACGGAAAAAAGATTTTTGAAAAGAAACACGGTACGAATTTTTATTTCGATTTTCTCGTAACACTTGAAAACATGAATGACATCTTTTCGCGGATTGTAGAATGAGACAAAGTAGCGCCATCCTCGTACGCACGAAGCTTAAAGGCAGGTGAAAAGCTGACTTATTTCATTACGCGGATCAATACGAGTGACAACATTACATAAGGTCGTTTTATCGACGCTGTTGTCAGCACTTACTCTTTACGTACAATCAACCGTAAGTCCGATGTGCAGCAGCAACAGCAGCGACGGTTGTAAAAGAGCTTGCCGTATATACATATATATAATACGTCGTATAGTCCGATCTTAGTTACACGGAGGTGTAATCTTCCGTTTTCCCAATAAACTCTGCGAGCCGGTTGCAAAACGTGTGAAAATCTCACGGCGACAATGAATTTAAATCGAAATATACATTTGTATGAATAAAAATAAAGAGAGCGTAGGAACAGCGAGAGCTTTTCACGGAATCAGTCGCCAGCTCTTACAGTTCGGTTATTCGTTCAACCGGACGGTTGTAAACTATTCATAACGTCGCTTATTGATTCCCTAAAATGTACTCGTTTGTAATCAAGGACGGACAGTCAGCGTCCAGGCCTTTTATCAAACTGTCTTTTTTTTTTTGGAGAGGTACAGTAATGTTGATTAATAGGTCCCCAGTGAATCATTATTTTTTTGGAATCAACACCGAAACGAGGTTTTTTTTTATATAGAAATTTGACGTGTCTATTGATCAACGTATCGTTTGTTTCTCCCTTTGTCACTTGCGTCGCTAGTCATTGGCGCGTAAAATTTGATCAGAAAGGAAACCGTGTCTAGTTTTGATTTCCAAAACGTAGTCACGCACTGGAAACCTACCAACGAACACTACTGTACTAGGGAAATTTATTGCAGAAATGTGACGACAGGAGAGGGAAAGAAATAAAAAGAGGCAAAAACGAAGTTCAGAGCTTGTGCCTGCGTCGCTCCATTTATCTAGATAATGGTTTTTATTAGTGGTAACGAAGCCGTGATGCGATTGAAAAATATTAGCTTATACCGATGTCACATTATTCCTTCCTGCAGGATGGATTATATCCAGATGCGGGTTGCGTAAGGTTATTGAATTTTGGCGAGCTTGTACAGATGAGTGGAATTTAAACAGAGTTAACCGTAAAAAAAAAAAGAAAAAAAAAAGATAGAACAAAAACAGTAGAGCGGAGAATGGAAATGAATAAACTAATCCCAGGGACAATTAATCGATTTTGGAGATAATAAAATATCGAACTTGAGGGTTCGGTATTACGTGTAAATGAAACATCGCACGACGACGAACTTTCAAACGAATGAAACAGGAGAAAATAGAACTACGGAGTAACAGAGAATCGCAAGTACGAAGAAAATCTTGACACACGATATGCACGTGAATCGATTCTATTCCCAGACTGTAATCTAATGAAAATCTAATCTCAGCATCGATGCATGACGCGTGATAAGCGAATCTAATTACAAGCATCGTTGATCCGCAAGAATATCTTGTCGTCTTTATTTCACCGATATCAGTTATTTACAGCGTTCATATGCATGCATACAGCTGCGATTTATAAGCGACTCTCGGGGATATTTTAAGAAAACGATTAACGTTACGTCTTGGTCACGTTTCCAACGATCGTCGTACGTTACGTTTAAGCATTTGTCTACCGCGAGGCTGTGGCGCAGCGGATTCAGCAATGAACGATAATTTGATTCATTTATTATATATTATTTATGTACACCCGCCTGAGACGCGACCCTTCGGAGATTTTTCTTCGTTAACTAGATCTTGCCATTATCGATCGAGGAAAGTCGCACCTTCAGCGAAAAAGATAAACGACGCAACGCTTGTACCTTTGCACGTAACTAGATGTGTACGTGTGCATAATTAGGGTGTTTTAGAAAATAGTCATTTGCCATTTTTCACCAACGGCACTCCCTGAAAAGTTTGATCAGGTTGAAAGAAAGATTTTGTGAAAAGATGAGCGTTCCACGTCACGTCGAAGATCCTCCCTATTAGATTTTTCGGTTTTTTACAATTTTTGAAATTTACCAAGTGAGCCAAATATTTCTTCTGCCGCTCACATCAATCAAAATATCAATTTAAGCCGCAAAGTAAACCCACAGTCGTAATATTAAATCACCAGACGATGTTGACGAAGTGTGTTTGACGACTTTTTCATTATTGATTCAACATCATTTTTCGAGTAAAAAAATTAAAAGCTATTGCTTCAATCGTTTTATTTGGCCCGAAAATAGGGAAAAAATCTGCCACCGTCGTATAACCAAATAAAAAGCGTTAAACGATAGTTTTTAATTCATTTTACTCGAAAAGTGAGAAAACTTTTCATTTTTCAACTTGAAATTGACTTCGGCACATTTTTCAACCAAGCTAAAAATCTGAAACTGAAATCATACACTGTTTTTTCGTCATTATCTATCGATTTCAGGGGTGGGAAGTATACCTTGGAAATTAACGAGCACCCTAACGTATGTAGGTATGATACAGGCACAAAGGGGACTACGGATTCTAAGGGATATTTCTCGCGAGACTTTCTTCACCGTGCTTGAAGAGGCGCTGTTAACCCGATTCGCTTATTTCCGCGAGAAGAGAAACGGGAAATACGAAGGGGCGGATGAAACGCGCAGGGGAAATATTCGAATGCCGTGGCGTATTTGCACACGCGTCTTATTTACATGCGGCCGTCGAGAGAATTGCCGGCTACCGCTGAGCGATTTACTCTTTTTTTTTTTTTTTTTTCTTTCCTTTTTTCCTTACCTTCTTTCATTTTCACTACATTGCGATACCGCAATTGTATCACGCTGCAACTTCGTCGCGTTGAAGTTGTCACCGATTTGCTGAACAGATAATCCCGAGTTCTTTCCGTAATCGGAAGCATGAGAATCGCCACCTGGGCACGTGGATCGCTGATCGGAGTAAAACAAGTTTGGGACTTACTAATCGCGACGTGCCGTGTATAATATTATCACGGGGGAAAAAGTGACCTAGTAGAATTTACAATTAGGTAGGGAAAAAATTTAAACCCACAGATGTTGGAATAAAAGAATTTCTTCGATCGAAGTGCGGGCGTTGAACTTTGAGAGTTAACGTTGTGTAATCTGAACAATTATCGAGCCGTTGTAACGAGTAGAGGAATAGGTGGAAATGAAGAAAAGGGAAAACGCGGTTCGCAAAAAACTGCAGTAAGTGCGAGGAGCTTGAGGGAGTTATTCTGGGAATGGGTTCACCCGGAGGAGAGGGGCTGGAATGAAATCGGGCGTTCGTGTGTGAATTTAACATGAGGTACGTATGCGTGGCGTGAGCCATAGCCGTAGCCATAGCCGGAGCCAAAGACATAGGTAGAGCCAGAGCCAGAGCCAGAGCCAGAGCCAGAGGCTGAGGCTGAGGCTGAGGCGTAGATGGTGGATCAATACAGCAGGTGGTGGCAGCACGCCGGGCCCGCCACGTTCTATCTACACCCGCGCCTCTGCAGGCCACTCTTGTCCGCCCCTGCCGCCTCCTTCGACCGAAACAATATCCGAAACCGGAGTCAAAAGTGCCGAGAGTTTCGACGAGTACTCAGGCGGGAGGCGGGAGGCGGGAGGCGGGAGGAGAGAGAGGGTGAGAGTGAGTGAGTGAGTGAGTGAGTGTAAGCCTCTTGAAATCATTGCCTAATCGGCAGCAGAGAGCGGCATTTTGAAGGGCTCGGGTTTCAGAGTTTTCTTCATTTCCTTCGTTTTCTCAGGACTCTTCGAGTCAAAGCGCTTTCAATTTCACCGTTGTTCCTTAATTTTTCGATATATATTCAAATCCGATCATGTAATTTCATTTCACTCTGTACATATTATGTCCACCTTGTGTACTAATTTCTTTCACCAATACTCTGGCAGTTTTATAATATCGAGTTTTTATTCATCCGTTTGTATTAGTTATGATTGTTGTTGTTGTTATTGTGATTTAAGCAAAATTTTCAATTGTCAGTTCAACGTACAGTAATTGAATCAACGAGTGGAAGGGATTAAAAATATGGAAGGATCAGATAATAGAGAATGATCGAAATGTAGAATTTTCAAACGCACGCAAGTCTGTTTGGTAAGATTTATAATTAAAGTAGAAAGTCCCAAGTACGAAAAAAGTAAAAATGTAGAAAAATCAATGTGTACGATCTTGAGTGAATAAGAATTTTAGATTGCCTGTAGGTACATTTCGTTTTTTCACTTCTGCATTTCGACTTTTGACATTTGAAAATTCTCTAAACTAAGATGTTGGCGTTTTGAAAAATCCAATACCGTTTATACCGGTATAATTCTTAATCTTTCCACATTTTTAAGCCGATTCAAATCTAAATCCTTACAGGGATCGTCTGTTTTATCACCTTACGATGTATACGATATTATTTTCATTTTATATCAAGATCGACCGATAAAAAGAGGTTGACCACTTTTCGTCTCAAGCGTTTGCAAGGGGAAAAAAAACCGAAAAGAAAATGAAAGAAAGAAAAATTGGCAGGCAAACGCAATGAATAGTTACAGGCAATTCGGCCAATTTCTGTTGAAGTTTTCGCCTCCGTCGTTTGGGCAGGTGGATCGCAGGCAGGCAGGTACCTAAAAAGTTTTATTTGTCGTCTCGGCGAAGCCGCGTTGCAAGTCGAGTCCCGAGGAACGTAATTTGTTCGTCCACTCCTCTCCCGGCATCCGGAAAGCTAGGGAAGTTTCGTTCGAGCGGAGAGAAACTTGGCGGACAACCTCGGGATCGTGGTGGTCGAGGGGTTGACGTAGCGCAGGGTGGTTGATATACCTCGTGTCCGTAAAGAAACGCGGCTCTTCTCACCGATCGATAGACGCGCACACCTCATCACCCCCGCATCGCTAATTGCATCCTGTTAATTCTACGCCGTAAGGATTTTCTCGATCAAGCGGGGAGAAGGTGTCGACGAAAAAGAAACGAATTACATTAACGATAAAATAGAATAGAGCAACAACGTGGACGACGAACGGGAAGGACCATCGACGAATTCCGATCCCTCTCGTGCAGCGGATTTGATTGAAATCCTGTTTTCGACGCCTGCGGACAGATCAATTAGCATCCCCCAATTTTATACCGGCGCACCTATGCCGGATTGATTTGATAGTTGAATTTAAATTACGGTTCGGCGAGTCTTCCATTGTTGTTTAATTCTTTTCCTTTCTATTTTTTTTTGTCTTTCTTTTTTTTTTTTTGTTTCTTTGTTAAGTAATAGTATAACAACACGAGATCTTACTTACTTTGCGTATGTCTTCTAGATTGTGAATTTCCGGTGACAGACCTCCGTGGACGCAGAGAAACTGTTGATTCATTAGCGCCGCCAATGGTAGACAATCGAACGCATCCATACACGCGTCGTATACTCTTTCCGAGTATTTTATTTTACCTGGAAAAGCAGAGGGGGAAGAGTAAAGGAAAGATAATTAAATCGCATGAATTTGATAAACCTATGTACACGTCTACGTGAACTCGTGATATTTTCATAATTTTTTTATATCCTCCCTCCCTTAAACGCTTTACACCCGTGCCAATTTATACAACGAACATTTATACAGGTATATATTATCACGGCATAACTTTCTCCCCACAATTTAGGCACGGAGAAGAACATGATCCTACTTTTATTCTTTTAATTTGTTCATTCCATTCGAATACGATAAATTGCGGTTTATGTTTCCTGCGCGTTTATGACGACGACGATGAAAATGGGTAGAGGTAGGGTGAAAAAAAAAGCGAGGCTTGTAGAAACGTAACGTAATTACGTGAATTTGATCGTGCATTCAGCGATCGAGGCACGGATCACTCGAAATACAGATATTGCAAGAAGTTTGACGATATTTCAGGATCGTAAGAGGTTTACACGGCAGGTATAGATGCTAGAAAGTGAAAGATAAATAGGAGGAGAGAGAGAGAGAGATAGAGAGTAAGAAAGTCGCCGTGGGCTCTGATCGATGCGAGACGCCGCCTCAAAGACATAAGACGTGTATGCGAATCGAGGGGCGATATCTCTCGTGTCGAGGGGTGAGGGGGAGGGGGATTGATCAAAGTGACGCAGAAAGACGGATTTCTTATCAATAAAGTGAACACAGTTCGTTGCCGCCTGGAAAACGGGGCTCCGTCGTATGGGGAAAAGCCTTTTCGTCACAAAGACAAATTGATCCACGCGGTTATTTATCGCGTTACACCGCCTGTGGCTAACAAGCGTTGCTGTGTCGCCGGAGTGACGAGTTTGAAAAACGAACGCGATTAAATTGCGGAGTGTCCGGCGATCCGAAAATCCTGTCAGACAAGTCTCGGAGGTATCCTTGAATTTGTGACCGAGTTTGAAATGTTTTTGAATGAAATGTTTTGTATAAATAATTTCTAATAATTTTGAAATTATTTACAGCTCGTTTACGTTGTTCCTTGATTTTATACGATATTAGCATCTGTTGTATTACAGATGTCGAGAGACACACGATTTTTTTTCGCCAAATCGATTAGCTCGCCTCTACCGCATGTTATGATATGTATATGCGGATTATAATTTAAACAAGTAAACGATTGTTTGTTTGTTTCTTTTTTTTTTCCTTCATTTTTTGTTATATTCAAAATCCGAATCCCATTTGTGAACGGTTAGACGATAATTGCAAAAAAAAGATGACAAAAATAACGGCCCTCCTTTCAAAAAGAATAAATAATAACTATCCGCAAAAATATAAGCTTGCCTCGAAGTTACACTGCAGGGCATCCGATAATAAATTCGTACAAGAATTGGAAAAATAAAACAATTTTTAATTACTCCCCTCTCGACGCGATTCGCAGTTCCGCGACTTTCAGCGCAGAGATGAAAATGATTAAATTAGATAAAAAAAAAAAAATAATAAATAAATAAAGGAACGGAATAAAAAAAAAACCGTACGACCATTTTAATTGTTTAAGTTATTATACCTATCAAGGGAAATTATTATTCCAAGACACAGTTAACATCGTCCCTCGTCTGTATTCAGTATTTTTGCCGAAAGACGTTGGACCGTATGTAAGAGGAATATTACAGGTACACTATACATATAATGTTATCCGTTTGAACTTGTTTTGTGAAAATATTCAGCGCGAAATATTAGACTTGAACAGATTGAACGTGAAATTTGACGACCATTTTCGGTTTTCCCATCAGATGGTTTTTTTTTTTCTCTCTCCTATTACACTTTTATTCACCTTTGTTCGGGATGCCTCGAGTTACCGATCCAAAAATAGATATTCCCTTCATCATCCCGGCGATCGTCGCGCTCTATGGGAAATCATATCGCGAGTAGGTACGTTCGTCACGGTTTTACGACGTCGCTAAAACCCGGCGCCCTTATAATTACCGGGATAATACGACACTGCTTCTCGGTTAACTATACTTTTTTCCATATCTTATTTCTGTCTTTGCTTTTTTTTGCAGGCTCGTTCCGGTCCGTTGAACTCTCGCAGTAAATGACCTCGCAACCTCAGGACCTTCGGGGCGTATCGTTTTCACGGATTTCGAATTCAGGGTGCGTATTCCTCTCTATTCTCTCCTGTAGTTTCCTTTTATACTGTATAAATAGAGTATAGCTGCTCACAATTACCCGCCACTTCTGTTACCTCCGATAAATAACGTCCTCGTAAAACAGCGTGGTACCACAGATATTGCCCGGGGTCAAACTTCCCAGGTTATGCTCTTTTATATGTACGTATTATATGTACACACACACACACATATATATGTATGTATGTGTGTATATATATAGGCGTTCTCGGTTTATTGCATACGTCGCTGTCGCGATCGTTATTTGATACGAGGAGTAAACCGACTTTCCTTATACTTACGATTATCCCAACCCCCGACCCGCCCCTTAATTCTTCACATTATTTTTTTCACCCCGACTGTCATCAAGTTTCACGTAACAATTCGGTGGGAAAAATTTTGCGAGATAATAACAGGGAACGAAAAAATTGAAAGCGAAATTAAATTAAACCAATCCGGTAGACGTAAGACGTAAGTATTTATCGATCTTACGCGTTCGCACGTCGTATATTTTTTAAGCGTAATTCTCTTATTATATAATATAAAGAGTTGAAAAGACGTGCGGTTTGCAAAATTCTTTCTTTTTTTTTTTGCTTGTCACGCCAAAGTTATTTTTATTTTAACATCATCCGGAGGATATTTGTTAAGCGTCGATCAGTCCCACGGACAAATCGTTGTGCAATACAAATTCTTGTAGTTTGTGTAGAATTTGAATACATGACACTTTTTATACTCTGTGTTGTTGCGTACGATGTATGTATCCGTAATGTATGTGATAATGACGCGTTGCATTTGACGAAATAAATTAGATGTGAAGAAAACTGGGAGCGTGGGTAGATTGTACTAGATATCTCGGGCATGGATCCAAATCGTCCCGCTATAAGATAACTTGTCGTTGCAACGTTTTTGAAAATGTTTCAAGCTGTGCCACTTTGTTGAAAAATTAAATAATTAACGACCCTGCCACGAATTATTTGTTGTTATAGAACTGGCAGGAATTATCTCTGATGTAAATTTATCTTTTCATTTTTCAATCTTTTTTTTTTTTTTTTTCAAACATTTCCCAGATGACATGATTATTGAGTCTTAGTCGTATAATTGCCACTCACTGAAGTGATTTAATGTCACATATAATACGAATCTCTACTGTAGGTAATAGTAAAAATATGTCCTCCGAAATTCAAGGTTTTAAAACACTTACTTTACGGATAGCTTGCGCTTTTTCTAAGTAACGACGAATGTAAACTTTTTTTGATCTAGAAAACAAAAAAAACTTCAAGCGGCATGTACCTCGTTTAATTACTTATATTTGACGCCCGATACGTCTGTAAAATAAGGGATAAATTTAAGAACCAAAGCAGTAATCATACCCTCTGAACGTCATAATTTATAATAACAATATTGACGAATAAATATTACAGGACCGAATTCACAGGTATTAAAATGATTGAATAACGTCTCTTTCGCGAAGAGATCAACTTTGTTCCTTGAATTCCGTTAATTAGTCGTAAGAAAACGATTCGATACAACTTGAACTTTGGCTTAGGCATCGTTTTCTTCTTCATCTTTATCATGCCGTCAGTTTGTTATAATTTTTATAATTATTATCATTCTCACCATCGTGAAACATGTTTAAATGAAAATCCTTTGTTTCTCTTTTTTTCTGTTTTGTTCTCTCAAAAAGACTGGAGAAAAATTTTAAACCGTAAAAGATGCATCGTGTAGACGGCGGGGGGTGTTATTCGTTGTTTTGAAAAATTCGCGTACGATTTCTTCTCTTTCTCACCCTGCACCCCTGCCGACGGGCCTTTCTTATCGGATCAAGCACAAAGAAAATTGGGTAAATAAAAAGTAAAGTTTTCAGCAGCGAGGCAGCTGAGGGTAGAAAGCAAGAAGCCGGTGAATTTCCTAACTCTGGGCGATATTGAAGCTTGGAGAAATCGGCGAAGGAGCTCGACGATATCGATTTCCGGTGTTAAATATGCGTTTAAACAGTGCAGGACGAGGCTACTTACACTCCTGTTTGAATGTGAAGTATTCCGTTAGATGCCGGCACTCGTGATTTCCTCTGAGAAGAAATAGTGTGGTGGGGTGGCAAAGTTTCAATGCCCACAGGTACAATACGCACTGAAACAGAAACGGCAGAGTGCCAGGTTTACAAACAATTCGTTATTACGTACTCGATTTTACTTCATCGTTAATTCAATCGTTGTAAATAACATTACGACAAATCGCTGGAGTTTTCGAAAACTGAACAATCAAATTTCTACGCATACGAGTTTAATACTCGCGTACGTATGTATGAAGAATACATTATTTACAGACCGACGTTTGAGATCTGATCGATCCGCACGATCCTGCCAAAAGCACACTTCGTGCTTTATGCTCGATGTTGTTCCGTTCACGGATCAAAGACGAAACTCTCGTGCAGCCTACGGTATTACCCGAGGGTTAAAACCCCGTGCAAATCCCTGCACGCCCTAAATAGTAACACGCGGCGAAGGGCGGAGGAACGGGGAAGATCTAAGGCTTAGTCTATAGGTGTTATCATCACTTTGTACACACACTTCCGACCATCTACATAATACACACGGATTGTACCTATAGGTAGCTGCGTACGAAACACTTTCTTGTTTGCCGTAATTCAAGTTCCCGATCTTGATGGAAAATAACGCGTTTACAAACGTTTCGTTCGGTGGATCAAATTTCTTGGCACTGCTAATCGCGCTGGATTTTACAATTCGCTTTGTGCTGTTGCGATAACCGTCAGCTTGACATCAATACCTAAGCCAACTGGCAGTTCCACTGTACCTAAGTAAACGTACAATTATTTACAGAAAAGAAGAGAATAGGAAACGCGGAAAGAAGCCAGATTTTCACTTTGTGTTGAAATTATCGAGGAGTGAGGAAGAATCGGTTAGGTAGTGCAGTTTATCGGTGACGTAACGAAGCATTAAACTTGTATAATTTATCGGTCCACGATGACGATTTTGAGTCTTTTGAGAGGTAAGTAGATCAAGAGTTTGAAAAATGTCATACGAGTTCAACGTTTTTTTTCTTATGCGATAATTTACCGAATTTTAATCGCGGATTGCAATCTCAAATTAAAAATGCAACGTGTAAACGTTTTTAAATCCCGTCAGTCGATGAGAAGCATATGTGCAAAAGTTATAGGATTCGATAACGCTGCGAAGTATGTTGTAAAAAAGCTTGAAAGTACTCGAGCGTATTTAATTAACGTCGCCTGTGCTTCGCTAAAGCGCGGCAAACGATTCTCTCCACGTACGTTGGCTACCTGGGCGGACTTGGATTTGCAAAGGCGAGCAGCGAACACACTCGTGTGTTTGGCAAACGGTCGGGCGGTAAGGATCGACCTCAATTCACATTAAACAAAACCGCCTCCGCACTAAATTCTTGCTGCAACTCGAGTCGATTTATCGTTTGGCAAAGGGGGAGGCAGCCAGTCGAGTCCCGGGCCGTTAGAACGTCCGTCGCTAATGTCGGCCCGTTATTCATTTCGCCTTTTACAGCCCCGAAACGGCGCACGCGTCGCGACGCCTTGTTAATCGGGATTTACGGATTCCGGAGTTCCGCTGCCGCTCCGGGCGAGACGTAGAAATTCGTTTCTACAAACGTGCACGTGATATGCGAAGGAAATTGCAAGGACGCGAAAAATTCGCGCGTCTATTTCGTAGTCGTACAAATATTATGCAGAGCTAGCGCGGTTTTTACTCAGTTATTCATTTTTTTTTTCCCCTCTTCACCCTACAAAAGTGAAATCGCAACGGCGCGGCGAGCCCCTGATCGTGTATCGGGAAACCCAGCGAAATCGAGAAGACTTCCGGCACCGCCTTCTCAAAGCTTCCGGAATCCATCATTCTTTCCTCCGCACCTTCGCCTATCGCTTTAACAACATACCGGTCAAGACGGGCGCGATCTTACAGGAAGGGCTGTTATATTACACGTACGTACGTATATTTCAACACTTATCTTTACGCGCTCACGATCCGGCGTGGTACTTGGTCCGCATTTTCGTTGTGCTTCTTTCTCTGAACCGCGGGAGAGATTCAACACAGCCGAATATGCCAGAGGATCGGGATCCAAACGATCGAACTCTGATCGAACGCGAGCGAAAAGTTGCCGATCCGTAATGTGATTTTTATCAATTCTAATCACAGTGGCCTCTGGTCAGGCTGAACTAAGAAGACGGGGAAAAGTCGAGGAATCGATAGATTAGGCAAGGAAGTTTTTGACGGTATGGAAGGACCAAAATTTTATGAGAATATTTTTTTTTTTTTTTTTTTGTGACATGTTTGGTTCCGTGAACAATTAAATGGATCATAAACGGATTTCTGAAAGCCAATTGATTTGGAACTTTATTTATTGAATTTTTATGCTGTAGATAAATAGTTTAATAAATTCTTGGAAAGATACTGTTTCTTTACACAACATTTTGATTTCAGTTTTTTTTTTCTCCCCGACAGTATTTTCTTGACGTTTTATCATTATTTCAGACCATTTTTTATACTTGAGTCTATAGAGAAATGTACCCACTGTAATTTGTTATATTTTTCATTGTTAGGAAACATCGATCACCCGAGCTTCTGACTTCGCGATGCGTAGTGAGAATATTCAGGTGGCAGGTATTTTATGTCTGAAAAGCTCACTATTTTAAAAACCTTGAATTAAAATCGATACGCGTACAATTTAGAATAAATTTCAAGTAAATACAGAGCTTTTGAAACATGAGCATGTTTTCCTTTAATACTGTTCATTCGAATTTTAAACGACCCTAATAAGGTTGTAGCGAAATAACGATTTTTTCAAAAAATGCATCCTCACGGTACGTTAGCTACGAACTTTGACCTAATTATCATACATTTTTCCTCTTTTTCTTCTTCTCTTTTGTCCAATCGTTGAATTGATCTCGAATCAATTAATAACGGAACGTAAAGAAACTTTCGGAGTTCCACGTTGAGTTGTGTGTCCGCCATAGGAGGGAAAATCAAGATAAAGAAATTCAGCTCAAGCGGAAGAATATACGAGGCGTGATATAATCCATAAATCGTTAATGTGAAAATATTTGCAAAATTCGTCGTGGCGGAGTTGGAAGAAAGTCGAGAGATCGAAGAATTGGCGAAAAGTGGGAGAAGCGTTAGATTTTCCGTCAAGTTTCTTCGTTTTCCGCGATTCTATCCACTCGTGCAATATTCAGTTCGATTTGCGCCAAAGGCACACAAACCTCGCTGTTTCCCTCCACTTTGTTCAGCTCAAAGCCCAACAAGCTCGAGGTTTCGCTTCTGCGTAGCTACGCGTCTATATAGAGTTTCAGACGAACCTGCCACACGCGTGTACATATTTTACAACGCTCTTCCAGAACTTTTACCGGCTTGGTTTCGTTTCGTTCGGTTGCGCTCTGCAAGCTCAGGTAGGTCGTCGACTGGTTGCACGGCAGCTGTGCGAACGTGACGGTGTAGATTTCGCCCAAACTACCCGACGGGAGTATTTTTAAGCTGTGCGATCTTTTTGCCCGCATCTTTTATCCCTTAAAGCTTGGTCTGTGTGCGTATCATTGAAACAACGAAGAAAGAAAGAAGAAATTGAGCAAATTTTCCTCGCTCAGTATCGAAATTTTATTTTTAATTGCAACGATATTGCTGCATTCCACTTTTTTCCCCCGTAAGGAAGTTGGGTGATCGGTTGGCAGGAAATCGTTACTCTTCGGTAATTTTACTACGAAATACTGTCATACGTTGGGTATTTAACAAATTGTTGTATATACGAGGTAGGTAAACGTATCTTTGAAAATTGATGATATCGGAATTAGAATGAAAAGGCGAAATATTATCGCTGCATCCCTTCAAACCGCTTCAAAATTGTCGATGATCTGGTAGATTTGTTCGATTTTATCTCTACGGTCGGTCATTTTATTCGAAAGAATATATTCTAGAAATTCAATGAAACGCAGTCCTGTTTCCTTTGTCCTGTTGATATCAGTAAGTAATGAATTCAGTAAATTTTACAATATTGCACCGATATTGAAATCGTAGAGCGGAAACGAGCGAATGTACTAGATTTTTAATTTAAATCGACTTGAAACGAAGCATTGATATCCAAGCTCTCGTTTACAACTCCGGTATTTTTTTTTTTATGTATTTCTAAAGAGCTCCTCGTTGTTTACGAATATATGTATAGCAATTCGTTATATACTCGATGTGCGACCTCCTCGTAATTCTCGTAAAATTGATAAAAAAAGAACCGAGTCAGCAAGTCGAACAATTATTCTCTAATTGCAGACTGATCGTGAACTGGAAGACAGAATATAACGAACGACGAAGTTTGAAAGTCTCTCCCGTTGAATTTCTTGCCGACCCGTAATTAGCAACAACGTTTCAATCTCAGCTGTAATGAAAACGTGAGACTGCAATTATATGAATGACTTATGCATAATTCTTCGGGTGAAAAAGTTGTTCCAAACCGCTTTTCTTTCCAAGACGACCCGAGATTCAGGCTTCAATTAATATCAGCAAATTGTTGTAGTTTCTATAATCGAAACTTGTGCTTTTCTTTCCCCTGCCCCCGAATAAGAGAAAAGTTTAGATAAGTCTTTTTGCGCCAACTCGTGTTTTTGACGTTCACATTCAATTCCCGCCACACCGCGTGACAGGGTCACAGCATCAACCGACCTCGGTGAAAATGTCTGTCTGAATTTGGCGCAGGCTGGTGAACGTCGTGCAAAAGTAATTAATCAAAAGTGCTCGAAGCTTGTTACACGCGCGAGGCCAAATTTTATGCGGATAAGATTGTGTGCGTACGTGCGGGAGAAAGAGAGGGAGAGAGAAAGAGAGATGAAGTAGCTATAAACCGGATACAAAGATCGTGAAAAAGTTTGTCTGTGACTCAAGTCAAGGAAAATATGTTTGTCGAGCTCAATCGTAACCTTTTATTGTTTTTGTTTTTTTTATTTTTGTTCGTTATACATCGATAAAAAATTAACTCTTTCGAATGAATTTTTGTCGTTTCGTCATTGCGCTATCGGCAAATAATGAAGACAACTGGTCTCAGTTTATATCGATCGCGGTCTATTTGCGATGCGGAAAAAGGAGAGGCTGTTTTTGCGCTTGATTACGAATTCCGGGGATTTTTCACCGTTCTGTAGAGCGAATCAACCGCGAGAAGTTGGCAAACGGTGAATTGTCCCCTTTCTCATCCTTTACCACGCCACCTTGTCGAACGAACCCCAAAATTTACGCGGTCAATTGACTGTCCCGCAGCCTGGCATCCGCCTTTCGTTATCTCCTCTGTCAATTATTATTGCCCTCCGGATTCGCCCTCTTTCTATACATATATTTTCTGAAATGAAATCATACCTGTCGATAGATTACGTTATGAGCGACTTTGGAACTTAGCGTTGGTTGATAAACGTTGATCCGAACCGAATTTCGAATTTCTTATAATTTTGGTAAAGAAATTCAAAGGCCATTCGTTATCGGTGGATTTTAGGAATTGAGAAGGAATTGAAAATTGCTGCTTTGCCAAAAATTTACTCATAGAAAGACGAAAATGGTAGGGAAAAAAATCTGCTCAAACTTGCCTGTGGCTGGGCAAGAAACATCGCTTTTGATATCCAATTAGTCGAACGAATGTACCTCATACGCAAAGTTTCGAAGCGAAAGCCGGTGGCTTTGTTTATCAATTTTCAACCCTCCGGTATTTATACTTCTTCTTTTTCTTATTCGTTCGTTAGACTCTCTTCAATAAACTTTTCTCTTTAATAAAACTCTCGGCACTAATTATAACTTTCAACTGCATCTGTGTAAAATATTTATTTCAACACAAGAATATAACGAACAATTATTATAACTCGACTCTGTTTTTCCGAGCTCTGGTAGAAAATGTTATTCCCTATATTTCAAGGCCTTTGATTAGTCGAGAAATTGCCCATTTCATCGTACGAATGATAATGCTGCGAATAATAATAACTTATGGAGTAAAAAACGAAAAAATGAATCAAGAATACACCAGAGACGCGGAAGCAAAGAACGGGAAACAATCCGCTATCATCGCCTATGAAAATGGACGAATGTATGGTTTACGAAGAGTACGAAGAAGACGCGTAAGGAAGGAAACTAATCAAACAGCTTTTTCGACTGCAGCGATGAGGTGAAGGAGGAGGAGGAGGAAAGGTTCCTCGGCTATAAAGGGAGAAAAGCGCAAACTTTGGTGGGTTCACCGTTAAGCCGGAGGAAATGTTCTTTCTGAAATACGAACTCGTAAGATATTACGATATATAGGCGGAGCGGGGAAATCCTCAAAGTTTGTTTCGAGGGTCGATGGAGGCAGGCGTTGGAGCCTGATAGGGATCCTCGCCACAGTAGGTATCTACCCTTTGCTAATGTACCGCTGCACAATTTCAACTTATTCACGAATAATTACGAAAAGAACAATCGGGTCGTTTCCTCGCTTCCTCCGATTTTCGCATCTCGCGCGGCCTGCCGTGCGTGTGATGAAAGAATCATGTTGAAGTTGGTAAGGTTATCGTACAACGATTCATGCTGAGGGAAAACTGTTATTTCGCGATTTTGGAATTGTTTGAAATTCGGTAAATCGTGGTAAAAGTAAACGTAAAAAAAAGTAAGAAAGTTTAAAAATCATTGCAAAGTTAAGCGAATAGCGATTTTTCCCCAATGTTTCGTTACGATAACGATACTGACTTCAACCTCGTAAAAAATAATCTCGAATCTCAATATCACCTTTTCACGTCCGTCTCGTGTATGTTTAATAATTATGTATAAATGTGTTAAATAATCTAAATCTGTTTGTCGGCGTAACTGCGGCGTTAAACAATTAGGCACTCACCTCGATACTGAAGTAACCTCTATCTACGTAATCGCCGAGGAATAGGTATTTCGTCGAAGCAGGAGGTCCTCCGACTTCAAATAATTTCATCAAATCGTAAAATTGACCGTGGATGTCGCCGCAAACTGAAACCAAAAATTTCACACACACACATAATTTCGTAGCAATTATCAATATCGTCGATTTATCGTTAATTCAAACTCGTAATTTACTCGTTTTTACATCCCATTTATCATGAAACGTTTTCATTGGTCGGATTTCAAAATTTCCATTTCCTTATTGTCATTCATTTTCAGGTTCGAAAAAATTAAATACTGCGCTTCTTCGCCAAACGATACGAAATCAGATATCGGTAAAATCTTCGCAGCCTTACAGCTGTTTCACCTTGCACATTCCTTGATCTAATTTATTTGTATAATTTTAATCGCAGCACGACTCTCAGCCCAATGTTTGCGGTATAATAATAAAGGATCGCGTGCAGCGTATGTATATATATACACATACATACACACTTGCGCACGCATCCTAGATATTGCGTAATCTACTTAACGGCGTGCCTGACCTTGGCCTCGAATCACTTATCAATTTATTTTTTCCTGAATTTTCTTTCTCTCTTATTCCTCGCCAAACTTTGACGGCTACGCCTAGCTGCGTGAAATCGTGCTATTTGATATCGCCGCTGCATGAACCTCTATATCGATCCGTGCGAAATTAATATTCTGCAGCAATTTTCCGTAAAGCCTTGGCAATTTCCCACTCTTCCGCGTTCGTTATTGCGTGCGGAATTCCTTCCGAATCCGAGACGTCGAATCCCAACAGCAGGAATATTCTTTTCCTTTATCTTTATTCACGACGGTTCAGGCGATCGAATTACCGAAGAAGAGAAGAGAAGAAAAAAAAGATTGTGTGAGTAACGAATCGACGATAAGGTAAAAAAAAAAGAAAAATCTTTGCCAATCTGTGCTTACAAAGTTGACACCATGCGCCAGGTATGTACACGTACATGTACGTACATGTCGGATGTATGGCTCATCTTTGCATTGTATACGTAGGAAATACGCGTATTATCGCTGTTACAAGACACGTACGCGGCTATAATTTGCGAAACGTGTAAATCGATACCTTCCGTCGTGAGAGGATGAATGTCAATAATTTGTATAAACGTAAAAGTAAATGACGCGTGTAACGTAAAACGTATTAAAGGTGATGTAGGATGATGAATAAAGCATAATGGTGTAACGTTCGCGCGATGAGAGGTGCCGGAGAATAGAGCGAGTCGCGATGATATATCGGGCGCCGTCGTCTCGTTAATTGGACGTCGCGACGCCTTGCAGGCGCCTCTATTACCCTTCGCGCGCAGTTATGCTTCTATCCACGGGCAAAAATTCCCACCTTTCCCGGCGAGCCTACGCTCGACGATTTCCTTTTCCACGTTTTCTACACCCTTTTCTATCCCGTCAACCGCGAGCGAATCGTCAAAGTTTCACTGCACGAACGAGTAGGTATGACATGATAATAATTCATGCGAAACTTGACAAATGTCGGACGGCTTGAAATTCTGTTACACAATAATGCATCTTTTATATGCATAAGTTATACACATTCGGGGTGTCTACGGTCAACGACGTGTCAAATTCCCTGACATTTCCCGGTTTCCCAGACGGAAGCAGACATTTTCCAAGATTCATTTCGATCTAACTTTACTAACAAACTCACTTTTCTTCATGCAGATTAGTTAATACTTAGACATCAGATGTCTCCGTCGTAAGTTAAGATAGTCCAATTCTTCTTTCAGTTCAATTTTGCTTGAACTCAATTTGTGAAAAATGTATCGATAAGCGATCCAATTTTAAGAAACTAACGGATGATTAGAATCAGCCATTCTTTCGAAACAATCGAGGTAGAAACATCGATCTGAGAGTATTAACTGTTTTTAGTGCCAGTTTATCTTTTTCATAAATTTTACACAATGCTCAACATCGATTTATTAATTCCATATTTTTCGCCCCTTATACCATTTTCACACATGCTCCCTCAATTGTTTCACAGAGAGTAATTTTCCACATTTCAACGAATCGTACATTAGTGAGGAAGAAAATACAAAAATTCCGTAAAATTAGCTCGTTGCGACGAAAAATTGATTTAGAAATATCGAATTTGCAAAGTTTGGTTTTAGTCGGCTTTGACACTTGTTGAAACGTAGCAGAAAGTTCAACGGAAGATAATCAATCTTTTTTTCGTTCTTTCTTTCTTTTCGCTTCAACGTTGTCGCTAGTACCACGAACCAAGCGTTCGCACATCGGCTAGAGGCGAAGAAGCATATTTCGCAGAATTAGCGAGAGTTAAAAAAACCATTTTAAAGTCGACACTCGATCTCTCGCCTGCAGATTATAAGACGGCTCTTAATTGCACGGGTAATTCAATTACGGCCTGGGCTTGTCTTTCTTTATTGAGAAAACTGTGTAAGATAAAAGTTGGCTGAACCTCGTATACGGTTGATATTACTTGACTTTTCACGTATATCGTAGATACCCAGCAGTTTCCATTACATCTGTAATTATCATTGCGTGCAACCCGTAAGTCCTTATTATGCGCAAATATACCTAGATATAGAAGTTCCAATCAGCCCGACGTATAGTTTGTCCTTGTGATTATTCTCCCGAGTAATAACGATAAAGTACGCTAAATATGCACGATTGTGTGGATGCCGCAGAATTTGCCATGGAAAAAAAGAAAGACGGAGAGAGAGAGAGAGAGAGAGATAGAGAGAAATAGCTGCACGAGTGCAAAATTCTCGACTTTTATACACCCAACTCGAGCAGTCGCATCTCTCGTCGTCGAAACGACGTCGTTCCAAAGACTCGTAACCGGAAGAAACGAGCTGCGATATTTCGTTTTCGAAGATAATATTGTTCCTACGGAATTGGATCGTTCGTCGTTCTCACCGCGTTTGCCGGGATTGAAAGTGGGAAACGCACTTGACGACTACCGAATCATAAACCGATGTGCAAGCCGCGTCGAATCGCCTTCGTGTAATATAACTCGAGGCTTCTTCTTCGTGGCTGTGATCGATCCTTTCCAAGCGAAAAAACGAAGTTGAGATTTTTTAAACGCACAACCTTTTTTTAGTCAGACAATCGGTCCCATTGATCGGATCCCTAAATTTAACATCCGAGTTTAATCCTCCTCTGCGAATATCCTGCTTAAAATGCGACGCGCACATTGACGAGCCTCGTAAAAATCAAGGACAGACCGATCGCCTGTTTCGCAATCAGATTCGAGAGCGACTTCTCGAAATCGGGACCGAGTATGCGGTATAAGGCAATCGTCGGAGAGTCTCCTAGGCGAAGTAAGCCTAATCGCACGTGCCGCAAGCCTAGCTAATTGAACGCTAATCCTTAGCTTACACGACCGCTCCTCACCGTTTCAGTTTCCGCGGAGGTCGGAAGCTTTGGAATTCCATTGTGCGCCCCAACCGTACACAAGCGTCTCGTTATAATCTGGAAACCGTTGCTCTGATTGGCCGCTCGATCAGACGCATCTACACTACTCGCGATTAGGCGAGGGATGCACGGTACGTCATTTCGTCGAAAGCTCTGAAAGCTCTGCTGCTTTTGCACTTTTATATCGTAAGAAATACGAACGCTGTTTTTGACAATTCAAAGTCAGACGAGAGGATGCAAAATGTGGGACGAGGTTGACGATTATATGCATGAATGAACAATGAAAAACTCTTCAGATACAGTTCTCAACAATCAACCGGAGACTTGATATTACAAGCGTGGCTCTTCTTTGAGACATAAATTAATATTACGTTTGATGTAAGCATTAGAAAAAAAATTGCTTGCGATTTTTTATGAATTGAAAAAAAAAATTCTTTTTAAGCGAATAATCAACTGATCGCGATTTTCCGTATAACGCAGAACGCTCATCTTCTACAGAATATTTCACTTAACCTAAACAAACTTTTCGGGAGGCGCTATGGTTAAAAATTGCAAATTATTTCTTAGGAAACACCCTTAATATACGTATAGACTCGATTTAAAAACGCTCAGATTTCGCTATACCTATACCTGAAACTCGTATACATGAACGTCAATTAGCAACGGATGAAAATAAACGAGAAATAAAATGCGGACGTGACGCCGTCTGCCCTTTGCGCTAATTCTAACGCATACAAATAACCGTAATACGTGCAGACATATACCTGTGATGCGAAGTTGCACGCACACAGCATCCGGTGGATGTCCAAAGTAATTATTAACCAGGCAAACTCGGTGCTGATACACAAATGCGCGTATATATATATATATATATATCATATACACATACCTATATACATATACGTATGTCCATGTGTGCGGATAATCGTTTATTTACGCTGCGCGATCGCGTACACACTACAAACAGACTATATTTCTACAAGGGACGACTTCCTCGTCATAAATTACCTACCGGCAATAAACAACATTTTCTATCTCGCTGCAACAAACCGATTCGCTTGATCATTATCTCACAATAAAATACTTCCGTATATAATTTACATAGTTTTTCTGTATGAATTTGATATCAAATGACGAATTCTTACGTAACGCGTGGTAATAAAAGAGTGATAAAATTATTGGAATACGATTCGTGTGAAATATTTACCGGACATCGTGATACTGTCAACATTGTATATAATTCTTACAAAGATAATCTAGAAAAAAGTCATCCGTGTTTTACTGGTTATGTTTCTTTTTTTTCTTTTTTTTTTTTTTCCTCCCAAGTTTTAGATAAACTTCGGGTTGTAATATTTATTTAATTAAATTATACCGAGAGATACGAATCAAATTTTCAAAACAACCAACATACCGTGTTTGCGAGGGGATGATTATCATTTGCTTCGAAAGAGATTGCGATAAACGAAATCGGCGTATTGAGGTTAATATCGCGTTGACGAAAGGTAGCCGACCTAGGGAAGAAATTTTCTCCGCTCATTCAAAACGAACAGCCAAACGGAAGATTTCGGGGAGAAATTTAGTCGAACGGTGGTGAAGAAATGTTGGTAAATATTACAAATATCGTTGGGAAGTTAGTTCGGAGGTAATCCGAAGAGATCAAAAGATCGAGAGATCAAAAGATCGTTTCTTGCAATTCCAGCTTAGGTATAAATATAAGTTAGGTATATCTATAGTCGGCGAGGGAACGTGCAAGAACGCTTTTAACTTTACGCTCCGGCGAATTTGCCCGAGGAATTTGCGACATTTTATCAATCGTTTGTTTCCTCGTTTAATATTCGTCAAACAGGCTGCGGAAATATTCCCAAGCTTTTCTTTATTTCTCGGTATTATTATCATTGTTTTTGTTATTTTTTTATTATCTTGGAGAAAATTATCTATACGCATACTTGGTAATTTTATTTCCTTCTTATTCACGATTTTTCCAAACTTTGTTTCCGAGTTTCGTTAACTTTGCATCAGATTTGCGCAGCGATTATAACGGTATAATGTGTCCTCACCTGCAATTATACAGTCTTGTTCCGTTTTATACGCACTGGTGAATATGTATCATAAAATTGTATGTATGCAAAGTATAATACACCACCTTTAACCACCGACGCTCTGGGGAAAAAGGTTTTTTTCAACGACAATTCAGACGCTTTTCTCTAAAGCCGCGAATTCGCCGGGTATAAACATCAGGATCTTTTTTACTTTTTATTTCGAAAAAAAATATTTTTTTTAAATAGGAGCGACGACCGCCTACGCCTTAATTATACTAAAATTTGTTTCCCGACGGGTTTTCCGCTGCTAACAAGCCGCGAAAAAGCGACGCTTTTTTTCACCGTATTCTTACAAACTCGTTCGGCTCTTACCTGGCATCGTATTATTAGCCGTAATCACGGACGAGTGTTTTGAATATAGATTTACACCGACTAATAAAATGCATCATGCCGTTTTACACAGTTGGGGTAGAATTTTTTGGCGTCCGATTATATTAACGTTTTAATAACCGGCTGAGATGATAGAAGAAAGATGAACGGAAGTTGGCCGGATTTTCACCGAATTTCGGAGTAATTAAGAAGGATGAAAATTCGATTACCGCTTTTACAGGAACAACGGAGCGTGACCGGATTATACGATTGACCGGATCGAACAAAAATCGCATTCGTATGTTCCGAGAGAGAGTGTGAGAAGGCCGCTGATTAATCAGCGTATAATTTATATGCCGCGTATTTTCACTTCGCAACCCATTTACCCCCCCCGGGTTCCCATTTTTTCAAAATTCCGAGCACTGCCGCTGTTTTGCCTCCGAAGCCATGCAGGGACGGATGCCTGCCGCACCGGCGTAAACCTCCAGGAATGTTTAATTATTCAGTATCCATTTAACAACTCCGCGGGAGACCCACGGAATCCCCTCGGGCCCGGTAAATACCCGGGAAAACCGGGGGAACCGGCCGAAACTGTGCAGCGTCTATGAAGGCACAGGTAAAATACGTACATATATGTATATAATTATACATACATATACATATATATATATATATACGTATATATGTATATGTGTGTACACATATGTAGTGTGTGGATTGCGTGAATGAAACATTGACACTTGTCTATATAATCATACGCCATGCATATGGATAGGGACTCAAGACCCTCCGCACCCTTATCTGTGTTACAAGATTACTACCGCGGTTAGTGTAAATTATTGGAAAACAAGGAATTTCGGGGTTTCTCGCATCTCGAAAATATACGGTATTATTTTATACGTGCAGATTAGGGTGGTTCTTATTTTTGTCGTGTTGGAATTTTTTCGCGATCACCCCCCACCCCAAAAAGTAATCAACATGTATAGCAAAAAATTTGTCTAAATCACCGAATTTCTTCGATAACTATGGTACACCCTACCAAGCAGTTCAGGTTTTACATGGAAAAATTCATGCATTTGAAATTTAAAAAAAAAATCAACTGTTTATTACTTTGAAAATAGATAGCGTAAAAAAAATTACTTGTGGTTATTTTGTAGGAAATGCAACGCTCTGCAAAAAAGATCTGTTGTAAAACTTTCATAAATCTAATATTTATTACGTTATCAGCGAAGAACTGTCTTCATTTTTTCGCTAATAACGTGATGAATATTATATCAACCAAAATTTTAAGAGAGATCTTTTTTGTAGAGCATTAAATTTCTTATGGAATAGATGAAGGAATTGTTTTTTATAATCTACAGTTTTGATGTGATTAACAGTTTTTTGGAAAAAAAAATTCAGTACGTGTTACAGATCTCTTTGATTATGATCAGTTTTAGGTACGTACTATGTTTTATCGTAACTTGTACTACCTGCGACAATTTGTCGTGTAAATATTTACTCCAACTGTAAACAAACAGATCTAAATGTTGCAATAACCAGAAAATCTCGAATCGACAATCTAAATCACACTATTAACAGGTACTTGTGTAAATCGTTCTTGTAACTAAAAAAATATCTGCATTTTTCACCCTCGCATTATCGACGCTGAATTCCCCCACACCTTTCTCTCTCACCTCTGTTCTCTTTCCTTTTCTGTTTGTCGTGCAAAGCTTGGAAGCGCAGGCCTTGTACACGCTATATTCAAGCCCCTGATATATCGGATAATGAGAGCCAGGTGCGCCTTTTTTGCATTCGCATTAACTTGTCGTGATTAGCCATTATAATTTCAACCCTTATCCGTGCAACCCTCCGTACGTATTGTAGATATACATACATACGTACACAATTCGCGTTATCTCCGAGGCTAGCCTGCCTCGACCCTGATTGACCCGGGTTGACCTCGGCTCGTTTTTCACTTCGGTAGGTAGTACACAACGCCGCCAGGGCTGCCCAGAGCAAATTTCGCATCGCGATTTGTGCCAACTTTTATTTTCTCTCACATGTTTTTACTCTTTCTTTTATTTTCTTCTTTTTTTATTCTTTTTTTTTCGACGAGTTTCAAGTTCTCAACGCTGTAATATGACGATGAATGCTCGGGGAAAATCGTTGATCCGCGACTGTATGTAATTTTATACATATATATGTGTTATACTCGTATTTTGATAACACGGTAACTTCTTAAAAGTCATTATAAAGTTGGAAAATAGTGTTGTTTTTTTTTTCGTTTTTTTCCTATTCCAAAGTTTTGCCACCATATTCTGCTGAAAAGAATTTTGCTGCCTCTTTGTCACGTCGTTTTTAAAACGCTGATTGTACCGTGTGTGTGTGTGTTTTTTTTTTTCTTCCTTTAAAGATAAAAAAGAAGAAAAAAAAGACACCGAAATTTGAAGTTCATCAGGTTTGCTCAAACGGACAAAATAGTAAAGAATTTTCTTAACTAGCGATTGTAATACCGAGAGGGAAAAATTTCTCGGTGGAAAAGCTTATCGCACCTTTAATACAAGGTACAAGTTGCGAGCAATTGCACGGCGATAGCAAGCATCAAAGCTGCGCGGGGAGACGGTAGGAAGCGTAATTTGTTTCAAGCAGCCGTCTGACGAAGAGGATAGACTAGGTGGTGGTAAGGTTAATCGAAAATCGATCAGGAATTGATTAGCCATAATCTCTATATCGATGGCAGCGCCATTCTGAGGTGTTTTTTTTTCTTTTTTTTTTTTTCTCTCTTATCATTTCATTGCCCCCCCTCCTCACCCCAACCTCCGCAATAAGCCGGCCGATAGTTTTCCGCGACTTTAACCGTCTGACTTTCATTGATAATTGACGACGTTAAACGAGCGTTTCTACAGACCGAGTCAGAGGTTAGCCAAGGGCGTTAAAACCTGATCGGAGAATTATTTCTTCGCTTCGAATTCCATCTTTTACCCGCCGTTCTCACCGCGGCTCAATCAGATCGCCGAGTTATTATACAATCAGGAAAGTATTGGTACATAGTCTTTGTTAAACGTACCTACTTTTGCTCTCTGTGTGAGATGGCCGGGAATTTTTTTAACGAGAAAATTTGGTAAAATTAGAAAGAAAAAATTATCCTATAACAGTGAGCGTGTTGTTAGTTCGATTTAACTGACGCACAATGGTTTTTACAATCGATGTTGAAGTTTACAATTGATTTTTTGCCCGTTGTGAATATTAAAAGGAATACATAAAATTGTATGAAAAGCATCGATGATCCGCGTCACTCCCGCGAATTCGCCGGGGTTTAAAATTAAGCTTGTAAAAGCGGGGAGGCGTAAAGCTCGATTCGCAGTCGGCGGAGGTGGTCCTGTGCCTTTGATTTTTTCTGAAAAGCCTTTCAGTGTCGGAACCCGCTGTAACCTCGACAATGAGATAGAATGAGAGCCGGCGGAGGAAGTCGCAACTTAAACGGCAATTGAGAACAACCGTTTCTCATTTGGCGCACGTTCGTTAGCGAATGCAATTAGGCGAAGGAATCCGACCCCGTCCTCGAAGCGATTCTCCCCTCTTACCCCGCCTCGAATTAGACTCTCAACTCGACTCGAGGCTCGGTTTTGGGGAGGCACGGAGATTTTGGGAACGATGATTAAACCTGCGAATCCCCCGGCGGGACGGAATCGTGCAAATTCATCCCGGCGCGTACCAAGGTACACGGATACACGGGTGTCTGCGTGAAAAATTCACCATCCATCGCCTAGAAATCTCGGCGAATTGCGCGACGAGCAACGGCCGTGACACGGCTGGATCGTCGACTATTTCCGCGTCTCTTGATGCCGGGTCTTTAGTCATTGTCAGGATGTAAGGAAACAGGGTAGAACAATGCGCGTACGCTTTGGTCGTACAGGCTTGATATTTTGTCCTTTAATGTTCATGTTGTTATTTTTGCAACTTTCGATCGGACAAATTGGCATTTTCAGCGAACAGAATGTACGGAAATAAACAAGTAAGCTCGAGTCGCTTATATTTACGTGACTTTTGTGACGTCGTATTGGATTTGCGCGGGCTGAGCGAAAATCGGTCCTCAGTTCTGACACGCCTTGTTTCCGTACGTAGTGATCATTGTCTGCGAACCGAGATGCCATTCGATCGAGGATATCGTACGTTGTAAATTCAACAGTTGAGAATTAATTTTTCTAACGAATCGAGCTCGAATTTAGGTAAGTATTCATACGTTCTTTAAATTCGCCAGCGAATAAGGTATTCGGATAACCGAAAACATTGCGAATCAATGATTGAAATCGCGCGGTAGCACTGAATTAAAAGTAGACGCGGGAAGCCACGGAAGCCATGAAAATCACTGTGATTATAATTAGTCTTGCGATGAGCGCATATGGTTTTTAAACAACATCGACGTCGAGTATTTTCTATGCATTGATTTCTATCTTACCTATCATTGTATCTGTTTCGTTTACTTTTTGTTTACCTGCAAGTCATTTTCGTTGATTGCCGACGATATTCACGGAGTGACTTGTTATGACTTCCCGCTATTCGACCCGATTCGGAAATCACTGAAAACGATCGTTCGGAACGCTGGGAAATAATCAAAAATCGGAGGGTTAACTATGCGGAAATCAGTATGAAAATCACTCGGTACACAGAAAATAAGGGAAAAGGCTGACGCTGTTGGCAAGAATCCAAGAATCAATAGAAATCACTCGCAATTGATGTCGATTAATTTTAAATAATTCAAGTAAACCACAATAATACGACATTCCGCATAGTTATCAATTGTCGCTCTCCGCCTTCCGCAGCGCAAGAATATTCGCTCGGTTTCTCGCCCACGCTTAAATTCCCGTTTTACCGCAAATATACGCGAATTTTCCCCAGCGACGGATATTCGGTAGGCACATCACACGAGACGCCTCTCATAATCCCCCCCCCCCCCCCCCCCCCCCCCCTCACCCCGGCATTTGGTATTTTCCACAAGTTCGTTCTCCTTGCCGGCTTCCATCTCTCTCTTTCACTCTCTCCCTCTCTCTCTCTCTCTCTCTCTCTTCGTAAGTATAAAGTGAAATTTTCATCCCGGCGTCCCGCCTCCACCCCGTCTTCCCCGCATCCGCTTTGCAGTACAAAGCCAATCATATGACGGAGAATTTATTTAAGACCATCAACCCTCAGCCGTCGATTCATGCCGTTCCCTCAGGCTTCGCCGTCGCGACGTTTCGCCTGATCGACAGATTTGCCTGACTGCTTACCTACCTGGGATAAGGGATGTAGGGGGCGAGGCTTCTGAACCTTCTACCGCCTCGACGAGGTTGAACCAAAGTGTCACGGCTCCAATCTCTCGGTAACGGGGTTTAAATTCTTGGGAAATCGAGAGAGAGAGACAGAGATAGATAGATTCCGAGAGAGTCGAGTCGGGGAAACCGGGCGAATGCCTCATGTTAGGTCCATTGACTCGTCGTTGATCGTTGTACGATTAATACAAGAATAGCGAAAAGTTTTTTCCGCCTTCTTTTTTTTTAGAAGCAAAACTATGCGTCGAGTAATTTCAAGGCATTGTTACATCAAAGTTGTATGAAATATCGAACATTATTCTCTCGCAAAACCGTTGATATTCTTCTACTTTTACTGCAGGGAAAATAAGTTTCTAGTGTATCGAAAAATTTGCGACCTAGAATTACGAAATAACTTGAAACTATAATTTCGCAACGCTGAAATTTAGTAGCAGAACTTTTTCACGCATCAAAAATTTTGGCATTTCGTATTCTTGAAAAAAAAATTATCCTAAATCTTTAATTTATTAAACATTTAGTGCTGCGTCGGTATATGCATGTATGTATGCAATTTTGGATCGACGAGATTAAACCAATGAACAAGATAATATAAAATTCTTCTTTTCTCTTTTCTTTTTTATTTTCTTGAAATATAACGAATTGTCAAAATTTAATTGCCCAATTTGAACGCACCCTAAACTTGGACCTGCAAACTCGTCTTGAAGATTATACAAAGATTTGTCTTTTACTTTCGTTGTAGGTATAAAGTTGGGCCGTGTAGCGCGTGGCGGGTATAAGAACGGAGTTTTTTTTTTTTTTTTGCTGGTGAAGCGAGTCGAATTGCCGGAGGCGAGGGACGATTTCTGTATGTGTGCGTAGGAAAAGGAAAAGGAAGAGGAAAAGGAAAAGGAAAAGGAAAATAAGAGATACTTTTCCACCTACCTATACATACGTATCATATACGTGCGCGCGTGCGTGTATTGTGTGTACATACTCGTGTATCGATATTGTGCCGCGTGCGTGGATAAAGTATATGTACGTGTGTACACGTTTTACGTGACTTTCGTCGGGAGAAGAAGTTTACCGGTGGCAATGAGATTTCACGAAATACGCTGTGCACCGTATTCAGACGTTGCCTGGATTTGGGAAAAATATAGTTACACAGGTATACGCGTTATCACGGGAATAGCCTTACACGCGTACATATATCTATACCGTGCGTGTACGGTAAGGCTGTTGGAAATCCACGAGTAGTTAGTTACAAGTACGTACCCACGTAGGTACGACGTCGAGTCGTGTTATATATCCACAGGGACGTTTTCTTCACTCCTCCGATTGTCAGGTTTACAAATATCATACACGACGCGGCAACAAATTCACGGATAATTACCACCTGCCTGTACATCTCGGCTAAAAATAAAAGTACGGCTGTGTCTGGACTGTACAAGGGTTTATTGCTACTATTATTATTATTATTGTTATTTTTATTATTTTCTTTTCTATTTCGTTAGTCAACTGGTAGTAATGACATCGCGTCATTTACTCGTGCTTCGAATGGAATGCAGATCTCGAGAAGCTCTTTTTTCGTATTTGTCCAAGCCTAGCCGTTGTATTGTAGCACGTCGAGAATCGAAAGGGGGAAAAAAGTAGAAGGCTAAAACTCGGTTTAGCTTTATAGAAAAAGAAAAAGAAAAAAAAAAAAAAAGAAGGGACGGGATCAGATCAGGTAGAAGATTTATTCCGTTGAGAGAACGAATCCTCAATGTCGACGCTGAAAGAATGCGTGAAGAAGCCACTCCCCGTACGTACGTTTTCATCTCGCAAGGAGTTTATACGTCACGCGGCATCTCACGTCAGAATCTTGCCATGAGACTTTTCTTGCTTGGTAAGATCGACTATCGGTAATTTTTCCACGAGTCGACTTGTCTTCCTTTTTTTTTTTTTTCATTTGTGCGTGGTTTTACATTCTTTTTTCACCTCGCTCGTTTTTGCACTCTTTACAGTACAAAAGTGGAGTTGGAACAAACCAATCATGACGTATCTTTGATCTACCGACGCTTAGAATTAGTGTCGTTTATGCAATTTTCACGCGATACTTTGTCGTTTTCAAAAATATTACTACGCGTCAATATTCGCGACGAGCCGCAGAATCTTGTGGCTGATTCGTTGGATCGTTAGTTAGCTAAAGTTACACCCACCTTATTATGTATATGCCAAGAAGTTACGCATATACACGTATAATACACGTGTATACATATATATATATACATATATATATATATGGAAGTAGAAGTTACGGCAAAATACGGTTACGGTATTGATCTCGCGGAGGTTAGAGGTTATACTAACGATTCGCTGTTGACATTGGGATTAATGAATTAGTCTTGCCGATTAATCGACGATTATTATTGATAGACAAACAGAAAGTAGACGCATCGCTGTAACGACATTATGCGGTAGCTAGCGACGAGTTTCTACTTCATTAATCGTCGTTAAACTTATCGTTGGTCCTCCGAATATCCGCAAGCTTCGAGGAGGAATACAACGCGGCAATCCGAGAGGCCTCTCGAAGCCGGCGTCCGCGTCTTTCGCGACCTCCGAGCACGAAAGTTTATAGGTGCCTCTTATATTGTTATTTATTATTTTCATCGCCCGTTAAACGCACCTTCGCCGCGCAACTTCTCGCATGAAAAGTCGCGTGAGCCTGCCTCGCCTTATACGCGAGATAGCCGCGTGCGTTATAGCATACCTACCCGGACGCGTTGTAGATTGTAAAAATTGATTAGATATGTTAAACCCGGGAGTCGGGCTGCGGCGTTATACGACCGAACAAAATATACGTACAATTTACAGGACGTGCACGGTTTGTCGCGTGTATTGTATACGTATGTTCAACCGGGGAAAAGAATATAACGTCGATGAAACTGTTCAATCCGATCAAATATTTACTCCGATATGTTGTCTCATTTCCGTGCATGTTTCATCGCGTTGTGGCTTTTAGAATGCTTGTTACGAGGTGGGTAACTGGCAAGCGAGAATCGTATTGCGAACTAAATAAAAGCAGGAAAGAAATATTGATCCAATCTATGTGTTTGCAAACGATAGCTATAACGAAATTGAAAGTCAAGCGGTGTGTTTTCCGTCTACCAAAACTCTCCTTTCGGAATACCCGAATATCAAGTCGTGTGCGGGGCTGCGTAAAGAGGATATGTACGTATTGACATTCAACCTGACATTTGAAACGAAGCAGCGGCAGGTAGGTAAAGTGCACAATTCAGGTCAGAGATAATGTGAGATAGCTGCAGGGAGGCGCACATAGCTCTTACAACGTCCGCAGAGTGTAATAAACATTTTGTCAACAATATGTGAATAACACGCGGAGTTGCGAAGGAACAGAGAAAATGAACAGGTGGAATGGAACGAATGGAAAAAGAAGTGGAAATTTGAAAAAAAAGAAAAAGGGTAGAAATAAAAACAGGGCAAATTAAATTGCTTCAACAAGTTTTCCAATCGGCATTTGCTCTTCAGCCTCGAGGGATTAGACTTCCGATTATACAGAGGCATGTTTGCGAGTGAAAAACATCCCGAGAGGATAACAGAATATGCCTACCTGCGCTATATTCGGTGTAATTGTTAATCATTCCGTCGGCCCGAAGGCGACCCGGTTATTCTTACAATTATTCGCGTGTCGCCGCCGCCTCGAAAGCTCCGCTCCTCTTTCCGTCTCACACGGGCGGCGTGTTAATTAGCTGTATCAACCGGGCCTGCAGTAATTTTACTCTGTAAACGAGTTCGGGAACGTCGACGACCGAGGCGCGCAACGTCTGGGAAACCTGCAGCTATTATCGACCCTGGAACAAAGGAGGGAGAGCGTGCTTCTAATTTTAACGTGACTGTTCCGATATAAATTCAAGTGCATCGCGAACGGACATTCGCTTCGTCTCGTCAACATCGGGTTTACTAAAAATCGAAACTGAATCTCGCCAAATCCGTTCAAGTCCCGTCGAATCTTCCGACACGTGTACGCGCGTCACGCGTAAATAACATCCAGTCGTATAAACTGATTATCCAACGTCGTAAACCTCGGCAATTATTATCAGCCGTCTGACCCGTTGTGGATTTCTAATTGAAGTTCGCTTACACTCCTTGATCATCTTCATCTTCTTACGAAGGTTTGATCAGAAAATACGGAATCAGTTTCGATGCGTTACTATTCTTTATTACATTTTCTTACGACTCTTGAGGTAATTTGCCAATTTTTCGACAATAAATTGACGCCGAGACTTTATCGTATGGTAAAAATATACCACAACTATCGTATTGCACGCACTTTCGTCATGATTTACTGTTACGCAACGTAACAAGACGAAATTCTTCCACGTCAATTACAATTCAGACGTGCGAGTGTAATTCTTCTATTCGAAATACAGTCGTCACCGATTTGCGAATCGCGTTTTTCTCTTCCACCTCTCGGCAAAAGGATATTTCCTTTCACCTGCAGTTTCTCGCGCACGCATACAATGTGTAACGTACCATCCGAACAACAGGAGGATGGAATATTTGCTCAGGGCAGGCTCGCGAATCCCCTCGACATCGGTGCGGTTCGCTCGCGGTTGGGTGCAGCGTGAGAGGCAGGCAGGTCGGAGCTTTCGCAGCCCGTTGGTAAGGGTGGAATATGGGTTGGCTGTGGAGGGAGGGAGAGGGGGAAAGAGGGGGGGGGGGGGTCGGAGGCGGCTCCCTCGGGCTGCAGGGGATATAATATATTCAGAGTTTCGCGAGGAACGGAGGGCGCCGAGATGAAAGTAGGAGGTGGTAGAACCGCGTGTGCCCCGTGGACCTCGGTATACTCGGTGGGTGGGTGGATGGTACGCGTGTGCTAGAAATACAGGGGTTCTCAAACTGGGTCGAACCCGCTGCCTCGCCGTACGATGGGAAATTGAGAAATTAGCGAGTGCGAGTGAAAGCGATTAATAGGAAAGAGGGGAGAAAAGTATTCGCGCCCTGCGGGGACGTGGGTGAAGGAAAAGTTTGACGGGAACTGCGTCGAGGATTATATTGTTGTACAAGGTACGCGGGGAGAATAAAAGGACAGATTTTATTCAAAACTTTAGGGAAAGAGGGTCATTTTCGGAGTGTTTTTTTTTTTTATATATAAAATGTTATACTTTGTAAAATTCTGAATTTAAGTTAGAATCAGTGAAAATCATTGTGCAAAATCTGCCATTTTTCATTCTCTCCGTGTATACCGCATAATATACGGATGAAAATCACGTTACGGCTGTGAATGAATGACGCTCTCGCCCGCTTAACTTGTTCTCCTTATTTTTATGACGGAGAAAGAACAAAGGACTCGTCCAACCCTTCGGCCACTTGATGTTTCAAGGTATTTTTAATTCCTACTTTTGAACCTCCAGGAATGCCGCTGCTGCACGGCGACCGGCGAACAATGCGCGGCTGGACCTTCGAACGAATCTCTCCGCATTGCAGGCTGCGGAATTACCTGCACAGAGTTGACAAGTACTCCCCTAGTAGTAATTTTACTTTGAAGAAAGCAAGGCAAGCCTCCGGGTACTCTTTTGAGAATAGCGTCGCCCCCCCCCCCTTCCCCCAACACCCCCGTTCAACCCTCTTGCCCCTGCTCGGGGCGATTTTCTTGGCGCCATTAAACACCGAGGAATCGTTGAAACGAGTCATCCTACATCGCACCTTCCGGCCCCGAGTTGTGTACCTTAATATTAAACTGCGCAAGACTTGCGGAACGGCACGGCAATGCACGCTCGTTAATGGTATCCTCTTTTATGTCCGCCACCTTGCGAATTGACTTTTATTTAATATTTCGCAACCGTAATAACACGCGGAATTATGATTCCGCGGTAACGTCGACGGGAATTGCCACTTCGATGTATACGTCACGCCTCTATAACGCGTTAACGTTGCTGCACCGCGTCATAATTATACCGTATACAATAACATTACATTTTATGTTTGTAATAAACTCGTTGTCATATTCAATTCATGATATAAGGACAGACTTCTCGTCAACCGGATTATCATTTTACCGCGGGGAGAAAATATTGTTCTGGTCAAGAAGAAGGGGCGAAAAAAAAAAAACTACGACCACACCTGAACGTTTCGAAAGCTCCAAGTTCAATACAGCGTCCTCAGGATTGCTCTTTCCGATGTTCGTTACTTCGGAGCAACAATAACGGCTGCCGGAAGGCCAAGATTACATCCGCAAATCGCTTCGGTGAACTGGAGCTTTGCTTATCGTTTCCAATTTTATATTTTTTCTATTTTCTTTTATAACTTTGTGAATCCGTATTACAGGTATAAAGCTGCGCTCGTCTCCCCTGTCACGTCGATCATTACCTAGCGTTGAAATCGATCTGCGAGTCTCAGCGAAAAGCCGATAGGTATAAATTTTTATTTAGCAATTTCCTCGCAATGTCGACCGACTGATTTCAGTTCTGCGAAATCGTTTGAAGCATTCAATTTCCGCACTTTTACCTCACGCAAAACTAATCCGAAAAATTGAGTGAAGACTACACGTAAGTGTTGGTCGTTTTATAACATGACCGCAACTTGTATTGCAGTTGCGTTTAAGCTTACGATTTTTTTCCACCGCGAGATGGATAAAAGACGAATAGAAGAAATCCTCCGGTTTTAACCCACGCTTATAACGCAGGTTGACTTTTGTTTTCTCAAGAAATGTATGAGATAATATATCTTTCTGCGCGTCCGTCTTTCGTAAAGTATTGCAACAGCTGACCGGACCTTTTCTCAGCTTGTAAGTTTACTGTGAAATTTATAATGTTCTTAACGTTTTGAATAAATTCGAATCGGTGATCGGATACTCGACGATACGTTTTTTTCTTCTGCTGTTTATCGTTTTCTTTTGACACATCTTTAACCGTGACACTAATCTGGTCCTGTCGGATCATCAAACCATTAATTGTACCACCGAAATGATGTGTCAAAATAGTATAAATACATAAATCAGAAGAGACGGTAATAAAAGACTAACTAGATTATTTCGCCCAAAATTTTTTGAATCAATAATTGGATGCCGAATTTCAAGCTAAACCGGAGTTTCACTCTAAATGAAACTACAAACAGGGGTACAAACAAAAAATCTCACGTGATGAAATTTTTTAAAAGTATTTTTCCCGATTTTAGTAGTTTTACAAAATACCTGTGCAATTTTTCGGTTGCAGACCTGTGTTAGTGGTCGTCGTGTGAAACTAACATAACTAACGTAACGAGCACAGAGAAAATGGTATAAAGCTGGCACGATGCGAAACCAATCAGACGGCTAGAAAATTTTATTCATACGTCGCGACGCGACGCGACGCCTTCAAGCTCGAATTGTTTCTCGTAACCGGCGAAGGAAGCCCCGAGGTCTATTATCACGCCGCAAAGCTTACCCTGGTCGACCCCTCGAGCATATGTGCGTCCGTCGAGGCGCGAGTATACGGATCGGAAAGAGTTCTCAGAGTTCCCTGGCAATATGCCCGTGTGTACCTGGCGGACGGGAAAAGAGGAGGCTAGGTGCTTGTATCCAATCCCCAAGGCGCACCCGAGCTTTTCACCCTTTCGACCGGGCAGAAATACTTATATTTTACCTGCTCTTATTTTGAACCCGGATACTCGGACGCGTCGAAAAGCCGTAGAACGACAACGCAAACACCAACGCTGAATGCAGGTTGAAAATCCGAGAGGTTCGCGCGATTTCCGGTAGCGGGTACGCTGCTCGATAATTCTTACCAGAATTATTGGCATTCGAGGAAAGCTCGCGAGTCGTTTTTTGCCAACAGTGAAACTTTAGAAATACCGTTTAGACCTACAAATCGAACATCTCATCTCGCCGAATAACTTGCTCTGACTTTCTTTCAGGTTCACAACACATTTTCTCGACGTATATCAGACAGAACTTGGACAACCAACTAACCGTAAGCACAGCGAGCATCTTCAAGTCTCTCGAATCAAAACATGACTCAAGTTTCGCCTTAATTGCAGCGTTTTTCGATCCCGTTGATCTTTTTGGAGAATTGTTGTGTCTGTCGCCATTTCGGTCCCGATCGTCACACCGAGTCTCGCTCGACTCGAGGATCCCTGCCAGTCCTCAACCCCAGGCTTCGGACCGGCAGCGTAGGCGCGACCTGGGCGGGTGTCTTACGGTACCAATATCAACCCTGAGCTTAACCCAAACCGAGGTACATTACCCTAATAGCCTTTCGGCGAGTAGCGGGTGTCGCGGAGCCCGTGATGCTGTAATACACCGCGAGCTCTCTCCTCCTCCCCCCGTCGTCTCTCCCTCTCTTCTATCTCTCCCGCCCTCTGTACCTCTGATCTCTAGACGGAGGGTACTCAGCCCGCTCTAATCCATTCCCTGGCTACAATGTACCTTTGAGGTTTGTCTGTCTGGCAGAAGATGAGAGGTTTTCAAATTTACTCAGATATTTTCGCGTTTAACCATACTCTGTCATCACGTCACGTGTTGCGACGAAAATACAATCGAAATCAGGGACAAACGTTCAGACTCCGATTGTCGAAAATCGTTGAGAATTTGGGGGGGTCGAAGTTTAGTTTTAAGACGATCGTTGCTTGGTTGTCTTTTCCTCAACCTACGATTTCCTGTTGAACATTGCCACAGCTGGAATCGCGGTAGCTGCGATAACGCCGAATTGACAAACCCACGCTACAACGAAACAAGAATACGGTGGAAATTGCCCTCAACGCTCCGATTTAGGTCAAGATAAGCCGTCGAAAAGATGATCGTGTTCACAAAAATACTGAAAACTAACACATTTTGAATAAGGGACTGTCCACGAACTACGTAGCTTTATTTTGGCAATTTTTTACATCCCCTCCCCCCCCCCCCCCTAACCTAAGCAAATGAAGGTTGAGACCCTACAAAACGATGCATATATGCACTGGCATATTTTTTCTCTCATCGTCAGTGTGGAATGATTAAAGTTACTACGCCGGAAAGAAATGTTGGGTAAAAATTTTGAATCGTGCAACTCGTTTGCGTTATTCACCGGCGATTACAAAGCGCGGAGTATTTAAAAAAAGATACGTTGATAGGACAAGTAGATTATACGTAATATCGAGAGCGCACGCGCGAGAGATCCGAGCGTCCCTGCGGAGTGCGCGATGATAGATAACGGCAAACATTTCATCATCTGTCAAGATCACCGGGTTGTTCGCGCTTAATCAAAGCGGGCGTGATTGTCAACTGTCAAAATCAGCTGTTCGCGTGTAAGGATCAAAGCACCACGCGTACCGAAAACGGGGCGGTGAACTGTCTGATGTGAATCAGGTTGTTCGCGTCTCGCGTATATCCGATGCCTGCGATGTGATGATACGGCTCATCGTCGCTCTGCGAAGTGATCGGAAGTACCTACGAGCTAGTCGCCGGTACGTTTAACGCGTGAGAAATCGCGGCGTCTGTTTTTTAACGGGGTATTCTAGTCTAGAAATTTTTGTGACATTGATCGTCTCTCTTCATATTATTATAGCTACAGCCTTTGACACAAACACAACGGTTTTGACACAAATCCGATGATCAATTTCCAACAAAAAAAATTTAGACAGTCGCGAGCACTTGAGTGAAACTATGTACGGTGAGCGCCTAGTTAGAGTTACTGGCTTCAAGGCTAGAAAAATCGGTCTGTAAGGAAGCCGCGAATGCGGCGGAAGACCTCCTGTATACTCCAGGAATCGCCGATCAACGGTAAGAAAAATTCCCGTTTTAACTGATACAGAAATAAGCCTGAAATCCGACGTCGAAACTTTGAACGCATTAACTTTAAATACGTTTGTCTGAAAACTACATTATTCAACCTGGTTGACAAAATCTCGAGTTCTATCCAACAGATTGTTGACTCGAAATTTGGAATAAATCTTCGGTATACATCCCTCTACAGCTAAAACCACGAGCGTTGCGAAATTATTATTACAACTATGTTAAAAAATTGAAAAACATCGAAAAAAGATCAATTTTGCCTTTAAATCGTCGCCATTTTTTCTTTTTTTTTTTGCCCTCTCTTCTCGGTACGGGCTATAACGACATTCTTACTAATCAGGAATGATCGTTGTTTTTCCGTTCCGGATGAATGGGAGCGCTATAACCGTGTCAACTACCTCAACCGGTTTTTTCTGTCACGGCCGTATTTAGATGGCTGTAACTTTTTCAATTTCCCTTTTTTATTTCCCTTTTTATTTCCCGAAATAAGACAGGTAATCCAGACATCTAGATCAAAATACCTCCTTAAACGCGTTCCGGAAACTTGTTGTTAATTTCTTTTTCACGCCGTAGATTAATTCTCGAATCTTGATATTTTTCGTTTTACGCCTCTTGCGGCGACGCACCGTCGAATCGGTTTGACACGTCGGAGAACCGCGAGCTCGGTAGGTGTTATTCGCTTGTTGGAATGGATTTACGGATGATGCATCCGAGGGTATTAAGTTTCCGAGTTGGCCGCGTCGAGTAAGCTGGCATCTCTCCCGTCGTCCCACAATTCTCTCTTTCCAAGGTGACAAAACGACTGACAACGCAGAGCGCTCTCGAGATAAAATTCGAGGTATTTATTGGGGCAAGGAAACGCGACGACTCGATTCTTCTCTCAAATTTTTCTCCGGTCTTTCATCGTTCTATCAAACCAATGGATCGTCACGTTTATAATTGACGTTGAAATGATGTGCAATTTTTCACGGTACTCAAAATAATCCAATGAAAAACAAAAAAAAAAAAACAGTTTGACAAGTTGTAAATTTCACTCGGTGAGTTATAAGCCGGACTTAACACTTCGCCAAATGATGCTGGTAACGGTGCAGTGTGTGTACATAATTCAGGAATTCAAGAAAAATTTACAGAGACAAATTTTACTCTCTCTCGTTGAAGCTTCTCGACGATCAATGTTTTTAAATTTGACAAAACGCCTGCATTCCCGTCCGTACGCGTAACGTATTTTTATCGCAAATATTATATTACGATATTCAATCTTTCTTCTTGAATTCGCATTCTCGTGCAATTTCGCAAGACGACCCGACGACGACGACTACGACGTTTCAGACGGTAAAATACAGTGACTGTAAATTCAGAACTAGTTCTACTTTTACCTACGCGCTTAAAGCTCGGAAGTAAAAGACCGCGTGAGGAAACAATTGAGCATCGCTCGAGCGTCGGAACTTGTAAATTATTCACGTCGACACCGTCGCGACCTTTAACCTTTGGTTGTCAATGGCCCCGTTAACCCAAAGCGGAAATCACCGGCGTCGCGACGTCCTGACGAACAGACCTGGGTAAGAGTATACCGCTATTCCTGCATCTGCTTACGTCTGGTCGCGTAACATCGCTTCACCTTAAAAGGGTAAAATTGATTCGATTCGTTTGCTGAAAGCTTACATCGCGCAAATAACACATGTCTGCGACGGTTGTCCTCTCAGAAAACTGAGTAGTAATTTCTGTAGGTGTGAGGTATGGATCTATGAAAAATTTTCCGAGAAATTTGTTTTTCTGGTTTTCTTAATACCTGCTACTAGAGTTAACTTTCAATTTCTGTGTTAATTATATGTATTAATAGTAGTGCTGATATTTAAAAGTTTGAACAGGAGTTTTGAAGAGAGTATACAAAGATATCATAAGGCTTTTTGATTTATCTGGTCTCTCAAGTCCTGTTTAAAACTAATCTGATCAGTTTATACCTAAACATTCGGTTTTATATTAATTTTATTTGTTTATTTTTATTTATTTTTTTTTCACGCAAGTGGGAAATTAAAAGTTATATTTCGCAGGCGTGTGTAATATTCCTTTCGTGAAATCGCGAATACCTATTCGTAACGGCAGATATGTTATTACGTCGACGAGTGAAAACGAATTACAAGCGAAGGAAGATAAATCCAGTGTCAAAACAATACTGTATCAGCGCTAATTGTTGCGTCAAAGTCTACTTCGTTGAAATGTTGTTTCAAGTGAAAAGAAGGTGAACATTTGTCCGGGGAAGTTTCGGTGCTTGGCTCATCGAGTTGTAGAGAGTAATCGTTGAGTGCACGTGACATCGAGTCAGACATTCGGCCCGGTTCCCGCCTTTCGTTGTCAGTTTAAAGGATAGAAGTGACAAGCATCGAAGAGTTGAGAAGGAGAAGAGTAAGGGAAGCAAAACTCGACGCGTCGTTGTCGCCTATAATAAATACGAGGAAAAAAAAAGGCGATGAAATTTCTTCAATATTTCCTTGCGAGAGAAGTGAATTAGAACCGTTGATCGTGAAAAGTAAACAAAATGTGTTTCGACTTTTCACGTCAAACCAACAACGCACATTCTACCAATTTTTCTTCTTTCTCTCAGCTTTCAAAGCTTTTTCAGCGTCGTTCCATGCCTCGATGCGATTCGCCGCAATTCCGCGCGCATTACCTACATCTCGGTATCGTTGTAGCTGTTATTACTACTCAAAACTCCCCCTCAACCTTTCAGCGATACATCTTAGCCGCTTTGTTAGTCAATGAGCGTTGTAAAACGCTTTGTAAATGTTGGCTGCGCGGGAGTGAGTAAAAGCACGTTACGCAGCGGTTCTTCGCGGTGATAAATTACAAGGCGTATCAGGGAAACAAGGTGGTGGATACGCGTACGTACATACGTATAACATAAAAGCAACTCTCGGGAGAGTAAACTGTGTGCCAAACGAACATCGTTCGGATAATCGCTCACCGGTAACGGGGGCTTCTATGTCGATCATCGTTCTTTCCGAACGCAGAAGACTCGCTCCGTCGGTAACGATGCGCAGCGCCGCCGCCTCGTCGATCCTTCCTTCGAGGATGAAGTGTTGCTTCAGGATGTCGGGTCGTGGTTTGCCTGTCCGCGAGTCGAATACCTCTGCGACGGTGAGCTTGTGTGACGGCGGAAACGGCACACCTGGTAACACAAAGATCAAACGGAAGGGATGAGTTACGGAAATTGGATCATTTTTCGACCTGCATCTGAATTGTTTTTTTTTTTCTTTTTTTGTGAACGTCCGATCACGATCGGAACTGCAAATCCAGGTCGGACGGGTTTTACTCCGGGTTTGTCTGTACGGACTCGGGCCAAGATTTGCTCCGGTAATCTCGGCTCCGATGTTTAATTTTCTTATCTACCGCTCCCATGCGTTAATCTCTCCGCCTACAGCAGCGGTCTACAGACAACACAAAGTGCCGGTCGAGCCGCACGCGTTCACCTATTGTACAAACCCTAGGCTCTCTGGCTGCCGCGCGTGTATGATCAATACAGCATTATACCCTTGCGCATGCAGTTATATGTGTTTAGTATTAACAACATAAATACAAGGTCATGTTTGATGATAATATCGTTGTACTCTCTAAGGCCTGGTTGGATCAATATTTATTCAAGGCATCTCGATGCTTGAGTTGCACGGGATCAGCCGGCTTGTTGCTGCTCATTTTTATTTATTTGCTTTTTTACTTGTCGGGGAATTATTCTTTTATTTCATATTGCTATTGCGAACGCGATATTGCAGCAGAACACCTTCCCTTTCGTCGGCCCCTCCCTCCAGAGATAAGAAAAAGCTGCGAAAGAGGTGGATAAATGTAATAAAGTGAAAATTTTCACTCCGCTTGAATCAGATTAAAAGGTTGGAGAAAAAGTTGCGCAAAAAGCACGTCTTCGAACCGGCGTGGCTCGCACTCCAACCTTTCTTTGATGCACTTTGTACTCAACAATTATACGCGCGCGATTCAACGCTTCGATTACATGGATATCTACGATCTTTTTAAACTTACTGCGAAAAACTCGCTGCCGCCTGCTCTCTAATTACCGATGATTAATTTGCCGAAATGCAAAAAAAGAAGCCGGGGTAAAAACGACGAAATACAGAGATAAGGGAGGAGGCAACGAGTCTCGCATCACTCGCCGTGCAACCTCGAGAATAAAAACTTAATGAGATACTAGCTCGCTATTATTTTAGACCTTAATTAAAATTTCCTTCCAATTCTAGGATTCAGATTGTCAGATTGGACTTTTTCAAGCTTTTCCAATCACCAAATTAACCGCGGTGACGACATTGCGGCCTTCGTCGCACCCAAGAGTCTACCTGAACGTTGTTCGTCTTGCGGTTGTGACGTTTTACAGTCGGGCAGTGGCGGTGCTGAACGTAATATCTTGGGTGTCGTCGACTTGTTCTTCTTCGTCGAGCAGGGCTTCGCAGCATCACTGCAGGGTTGGAGCTCTCCCTTGGCCATAGCGGAGTGTAACAATTTCCTAGCTTCTTTGAAGGTCGCTTCCATTTTAATCAGAGCATCGACACAGGTCTCCGTTTTTTTTAACACGTCGTCGACTTGGTCGGGATTGTGCGGATCGGGAGCCGCGTCTGAAAATTTTTAGAATAATCGCCCAGAGGAATTTCGGCATAGATTCTTGCTTGCGAAAAGGCTTCTAACTGCGTATTTCGTCGTGATGCTGCGTGCGAATAACCGCGGCTGCCAAGTAGAATAATAAAATAGGTATATTATACCGATGGAACGGAAGTTGCGAAAGTTTTTAAAGAAAACTTGACCCAGGATGATTTTAGCGTTATGTCTGACCGTGGAACGATTTCGGCACTAAAACCTTCGACGAATTTAACCCCGTTTATTGCACAGCTTGTCCCCTTTATCAAACAGCGATAAAACTATCATTCCCCGAGGTTTGATCACCCTCCAAGTTTCACATCGAGGTCTGTTCGTTCTCGAAAACTTTGGTAACTTGTTTGTCGCTTACAGACATACTCCGTCCGAGGTCCCCCCGCAGCATCGCGATGAAAGATGCTTTTTGTTATTTCATTAAGAAAAAATTACTCTTTCTCAAATTTATCTTGAAAATCTACGCGAACGCGACGTGTCAAAAGTCCCGATGAAATCGTTAAATTACCTGAAATGCAGCAGGTTTGCATTTTCTTCTCGATTCTACAGGCGTTCTTCGCCAAGTCGTCCAGGCTCTCTTCGTTATCGACAACTTTTTCACTGTTGTCCGATTTTTTTTTTGAACAACCACCGTTCCAAAGCTTTTTGCAAAGATCGTCCACCTTCCTGCAATCGGGTTCCACTTTTTTCGACGTTTCGCACGAGGCGGATGGTTTTGCATCGTCCATCGTGCCGCAGCTGCCTTCCGATATCGACTTTACTTTGGTAGACTGAGTGAAACCGAAGCGATTTTTTATATCGAACCAACCGTCACTCTCGTTTTGGACTCGCGGACTTCCCTCGGGAGATGAAGAATGAGCTCGCGTCTGTCTCGACTCAGATTTTGAATCACTCACTTTCGATGATTTCTCCCGATTCAACCACCTTTCAAAACCTCTTGTGGCAGCTGAAACAACGCTGCGGCTAATCTGGTATTTGCAAACGTTATATTTATAAGCTTCATCGTTATTGTTGTTGTCGTTTGTAGTTACGGGGAGATTTATTTCTAGCGGATTTCCGTCAGTGGATAACAACCCACCTTCCGCCATTGTGGTGGCTGATCCGCTTGACTGTAGAAATAAAAAAAAAAAAAAATAAATAAAGTCAACTTCCCGATGCTGAATCACAGTTTCTCAAGGTGAGATTGATCGCGAGGCGAAATATTTTATTCTTCACAAAAGTGAAACGAACTTCTGATGGACATTTATATCGTATTACAAAATCTTTTTAACCAAATTTACACCCAGAGTGATGAACACGTGAGCAAAAAAAATTTGACGAGCGTTTATCAGATTTGTCGCGAGATTGTCAAAACTACATTACATTTTTTCGCACGATATTTATAGATTTTTGAAATCCTGGGACGGTGCCATGCTCATATATATATATACTTACAATAACTGCTGCAGTGCAGCAGCGAGTAGAAAACAAGTAAAGGAGATCCCACTCAAATGTAGAAACAAGAAAATATTCTACTCGCCTCGTGGCTTTTCGCACTGAATCTAAAAGTAGGATTCGTTCACGTACTTTCAAGTGGTTAAATGTTCTTGCGAATTCTTCTGCTCTCTCTCTCTCTCTGCGAAAACAGGAATCTCAGGTGCAGGTAGAGAAAATTTTTCCCGACACCGGAACGTCGAAACGTCAAAAGATCTTTACACGAAACGTACCGAGCACGTAGAGTAGAAACGGGCCTGAGAAATACGGATAACGATAAGAAGAATACGTGGAAATGTGCAGAGGGACTTCCGGTGAGCTTTCAGCGTAGCCGCGGGCTGCGTTCGAAGCTTCGCTCGATCGAAGAACCTCCAATAAACTCGGGATGTTCTTCGCGTGTCGCATACGTAATACCGCGTGGAATAAGATACAATTCCGACACTTTACAGCCGAAACATTCATTCGGTCGTTACAAGTGTACGGAGATACATTTGGTTCTATCGGCACGTGCAGGCTCGACAGTCTCGTGGCGCCGTTAAATTATTCGAAAATTGTCCAAAATAAGATCGTCTAACTATCGTAAATCACGTACCAACGTGATCCTTTCATTTCCTTAATTTGCGTAACTCTCCGGAAGTTCACGTAATAATAATAATCGTTGTTAATTATCGTCGAGTTTGAATTATTACTTTCGGGTAACATGATTTAGCAGCTTAGTATGCGAACAGTAAGTAGTACCTGAATACTTCCGGACAAATTTGATCCCTTGAATCGTCGACGAGGTAGTTTCCTATCTAAGAACTTATCTTGTACGTGCTCGTATCGGAATGATCGCGAACGAGTGATTATATTATCGCAGGTTAACCAACTGCAAAGCTTACGATTAGCTATAGCACAAGCATCGGCATACCATTTTTGATAATTTTGGATTAATTTAGGAATGGGATTATATTTATATGTATATATTTATTCACTTATGACATCATACAAATTTCAAACTACAATCATACAATATACAAGGAATTAAAATTGAAAAAAAGATATTATTCCTCTTCGGCTTCTGACAACCGCGAGTCCCAGGTCGGACACTTTCATGAAGCAGGAAAAAATTAATTTACAACCCCACTAATTCTAATCCAAGACTTGATAGTACCTTATACAGCAGCTTTTGTGGATTAGCTGATTCCAGCGGGGGGTTTAAAAACGATCGATTTATTTTACGTAATAATATCAAAATGCATATTTCATCGTTGTTTCCGATTCTTGGTGCTGTGCATTTTTCACGTCCTCTGTCGTATCCAAGAGGGTTGAGTGAGCTGCAATTGAAACAACCTTATCTCTCGTATCTCAGGGAAAATTGTTGAGCAGATCGAAAGAAAGAAAAAAAGAAAACGTAAATACAAATTCACATGTAAGACCCACCAGCTTCAGCATCGAGCCTAACAGCCCAGGCGTTGATTTCGTGAACGTTCGGCTTATCCTCGAGATTGTCGTTGTCTCTAACGTCGAAAATTGACTTGATGAGGGAAAATTTTTTCACGTACGATTCCGTGATCACCCCGCCCGGATCATCGTCCACCTCGATTTGGATCTTTGCCGGTGGTAGAAAGGACCTCGACACGCGGTTAACTTTGTTCAGACGCTTGCGCATCTTCACGTACAGATCACAGATGTAGCTTTTTTGGGTCACTTTTCTAATCGCTGGCGACCACCAGCGATCACGTACCGACGAATTTGCGATCGGAGTCAACTCATTCGGGGATTTTGTCGTGCTCGTACACTCGGAGATAACAATCTCCGACATCTTGGACCGTCTCGTTGATATTCACTGTGCGAAATTGTTGACCCGGCGATCGATGTTGTTCCCACGCGAAGATGATTCGACTTTTTTTGTTGCGAATGAAACAGATTTGCCAACCTAGCGGAATCGCATTTCCCAACTTCTGATTGCGCGGAGAACTTTCGTACACGCGGACTTGGCGGATAGAATTTTTTTTTTTTCCGATCTTCTTCAAAGGTATTACAGGCCCGAAAAAAGAAGCAAAACCATATTCACGTTTATATTTACTTGTATTGCCTCTTTCGAACGATCGTCAAAATCTCTCGCTGCTCTTCACAGCTGATTCACCAGACATTGATGCGGGCCGAGGATTGATCGGGGATACAATTGGCTTATATACTTATCAGTTGCTTATCGTCCGTTGCTCGGATCAAATTTGCTGACGAGTAATTAGGCAGATCAATGAGCCGCTAAAGCCATACGTGGATGTAGAATGGCGTATGCAACAGACACGTGGGTTTCGATCCTTGTTAACTTGGGTATTTTTATTTTATCGCGTTTAATGCGGTACACGGATATACGTATACGTATAATACGAACGTAGTTCGGGGGCTGATCGATGATAATTTGTTGTAACTTGGCGGCAGCGCACACAAAGCGCGCAAATTAAACGCAGACTTCAGATTTCCAATTTATAAACGACATCAAAGGAAGAACCCTGCACGCATTCCTCAAAGGTTCTCGCTGCACTTACACTATGATTGGAATCGAGTATAGTTGTTGCTTCGATTTCTCGTTTCTTTGATCGAGTTTATAAGATTAATACTAAATACGTGTATATTTGAATCTGATTTTTACGACGGTACTCGATCATTTCTGACACGCTCACGTACTGATATTCTTATGATAATTCATACGTGATTTATTAACAACCGCGTACCAAATTCTTGAGGCTATAAATTAATCTTCGCCACGTCGATGCACGACGCGGTCAATAATTCGAATTACGTTAGGTAATACTACGACAAACTGCAGCAATCCGCAAAAAAATCAATTTGTCACAGACCGCTGATTTTGCTATACATTTTAAATCGCGCATTACTCACCGAAACTGCACAAATTATCTGCAGTCCTTCGTTCTGATCACGCTCTATTTGCAATTTTTAACTACCGTATGTATAGGATGTATTGAAATGTGATGTATTCCCAGAATATTATTTATTAATACAATTGTTTCATGTTTTCAGATCAAATCGAACAAATATTTAAAGGCAATGTACTTCCTAATCTGCATGTTGTTTACAATCGGATCGTATCCTATAATCATGATAATAATGCCACTAGCAGTAACAGTAATTACAATAATAATAGAAATTTTCATCTTCCGTATAAGAATTCCAGCTCTTGCTTCTGCTCTTACCATTTTTTTTTTCGTTCTTATTTCTGTTCGTTTGATAATAAAAACACAATGTACCACATTACATCATACGAATATTCAAAGCATCGCATTTTTTATACCCCCTGAACTTATATAAGTTTATTAATAATACCGAAGGCAACCTATAGGCTGTTGCCGTTTTATCCCCACACCAAAAATTACTTTATCCGATTCGTTTAATTACGTAATTAAAAATACAATATGGATCTACGCGTGTATGCGTGAAAATTCGAATAGACGAAAACCTCGTCATTTCTATCGGGTATCGTGAAACCTTGCAATTTGCATCCTCTTTGCGTACGATGGAAAAATTGGAAACGTCGTTAGAAGCTTCTGAAAAAACAATATTCCTCTTTGAAGTTTCCTGGTTAAATCGAGAACGACCGAGAAAAACACTAAGTTGGATATTATTTGAAACGTCTCGAATAGACCTATCCAATGACCATATAATAATCTAACTACTTATCTCCAATTGTTGGTTAATTCTTTAATGACGTACGTCTGTCTAATGTCGAATCATTTAAAAAAAAAATTCTAATCCTTATTTGGGTGGCGGTTAGATTAGTTTCTAACAATTTTCTTTCCTCGTACAAACTCTGAAATCCGCCGAAATTCCATTGGAAAAATTTAATGCCTCTATGTATTTGATAATGATAAATTTTTACACTTGTAATTATTGTGGAAATGGAAAAAAAAGTTGAATTACTACGCGGTCCTTGGATACGTCCTTTCAAATTTTATGCGATCCGTCAATGTTTCACTCGGTACTTCTCGGTTTATGCAGAAAACTTTTGCCTAACGTTTTTTTCTTTTTCTTTTTGTATGCGATTCAAAGTTTCACGTTAACCGGATTTTCGAATTCTTCGGTTGTTCGCATTTTCACGTGCAGGACACGGCCATGAGTAAATTCACGCGAGTTGCATATTATACATATACAAGATACACACAAAAACATACTTATAGATAGGCATACAAGGCACACACAAAGGCACATGTATAGATAGACACACACACAATTAAAGCTGACACCAAGGCGTGCAATCTGTCAATTAGGGTAAACCTAATATTCAGTATGCGTTATAGACGTAAATATCCTAAGGTAATAATTATCATACTTAGTCAAAACTGCGCCAAGTTATAAAAATGGCCGGATGTTCAGCCTGAGAAAAATACGAAACGTGAGAATTAATTTCTGTCCAAATTTGAAACGTCGGTTCGGCGGATAAAATAACTGGCGAATACCTCGGAACGTAGATACTAGGTCAATTATAACTGAAACTTTAGTCAAATATCAAAGATAGAATAAAAATGGAAATAACGTTTCGTTGATCTTGGCGCATTTTTCGAAATATTTCACACAAAAAAAAAATCAAAAATTAACACTAAGACAATTATACAACTTTTGGGAAACAATCGCAAACTTGTTGTATAATCGTTGAACCGAGACGAGGGTCATCCTTGGAAAACACCGCGTGTTATGTTCGAATTTTGCATTATTTATCATCCCATCGAAACGCGACTAAAATAATTATTCGACACGCGTCAGTTTTGTCCATGAAAGAAATTAAAATTAAAATTGTGACTTAAATTCTAAAACAAGATTTAAAAGAATGATGATATCATTAACTTACAAAAAACATCGAATTAACGATTGAGAGAATAAGGAAAATTCTATTACTAAACTATATAATTAACGATTACTGTGATAAACTGTAGGTGAATAGCTGAATAAATTTTGTTACAATTTTTAACCAGCGACTTTTAAAAACTGTAGGCCAAAATTTATTTAATATATCCAACGCACGTACGATTCGACAAATGTTGCATTCGGGGCCACGTGAAACTGTAATTACATCGTCGTAGGCTGTCACTGTGTTCATCTGTCCAGTGAGACGATGATGATGATGATGATGATGATGACGAGGTGAAATACGTACAAGCGAACACTGTGTGACAGTCTATAAACCCCCCTACCGCCAAATGTCACAGAGCAAGTAGGGTGTAAATAAAATTACAGCTGGTAATGAATGCTTGAGAACGTTTGTCTCAGGTCTTAAAATCAAAGCAGAATCGCAGCGAAATATTGAGATGAGATGAAATCGAGATGTGAAAAAGAGCGAAGATCCGCAACCGTACTTGAAAAATAGTACGTAATATGGGGAGGAAAATTAGACGCGGAATTGCGCCATGACGAATTCAGCTGCGGCTGCAGCGCAGCGACGGACGAAAATAGCGAGACGATAGTTTTTTCAGTTTTTGAAAACGACGTCGTGATATTAGAGGTCGGGTATACCCGGTGAAAAATGCTAATATCCCGGGATTCGCGTCCGGCACTGCGATCAGCCAAATTTTTTCGCACCGTGTTACGAAAATAGCTCCCTCCGCCGAATGGCGATGTGCAAAAGCTTTACAAGTACAACTGCGACATTTGTCGAGCTTCTCCTTGTTCGATTAATTGAACCAACCGAACCTGCAGAATTTATACAGCCGTTCGTAATCACTTCGAGCGTCGAATCTTCGCCGCCAAATTACGGTGATAAAGATCTCGTCGTTGCCTCATCGGGAATCTTTCGTTTCGTATGTAGGGCTTGTCGGGTGCGAAGACAGTTTTAAAGCGATGCCGCGGCCGCTGAAGAGCACTGCTTCACCCTATTAACGAGGAAATAACGAGTTCTTGTATTATTCCTTTTTCGTTAAAAAAAGAAAAAAAAAAACAAAAAATCATGCGTCTTTTTCAAAATACCGCCAGCCTTTCGGATTGTGTTTTTTATTTTCACAATCTCGCTTATCTTCTCTAAGAGAGGCAGAGATACTTACAATTAGACGTGTTAAATTTTATGATGTATTTAATTTATCTCACCCTGAACCGCACCGATTTCCCCTACAAAGCGACGACTATGATGCATAATTGACGATGAGACAAGAATCCCTGTCTCCTAACCAAATCGACGAAAGTTTCGACGAGCGATTCTTTATCATTCTCAAGTTGATGCGGGATGAGGTGTGCTTCATGTTTAAGATGTGCGGATTTCACTTCGTTTTCACAGTCAATTCTTCAGTGAAAGAAATAGTTGCCAGGTCGTTGTTGTTATTATACACCGAACACCCGCAAGGGCGGAAAGACGGTCACGTGTCTCATAAAATTCATGACTCGCATTTCGAATCTCGACAATGCAGAGTAACTGAAACGATACGACGGTGAAAATATAGTTACGGTTGTTATCTTTACCTATAGATCTGATTTTACTTGACGATCAAATTATTATTGCGGGCATTCGGAAGTTCAAGGAGAGAGATATGTACTGACCGATACGATTGTTTGTTATTCAAGATTAGAAAAAAAAAAAAAAAATTACAGCAAACCGCACGCAATAAATAAAATAAAATACAATAAAAATAAAAGGTTTATAGAGAATAATAAAGAAAAGAAAGTGATTTGGCAGTTAAATTAGTGCTCACTCTCAAGTGAAGTGATTGGTTGTGGTGAACCTGCCACTCGCAGAGAAAAAAAGAAAGAGAGAGAGAGAGGACACACGAACAAAGTTGACTGAGAATTTCTCGGCGGATACGTTATTGCGGTGTTACGTTGTACGCGATATCAATTGAAAATATTCGCAGTCTTTTAAACGAGGTCGAAGTGACTCCCGGCTTTCAGGACTCGTACAACACACTCGTGTCAAACACTGTCGAGGGTATGTCGCTGCTTGAATAGACGGCTTGCTTGGGAATTGAATTCGTACTTCGTACGATAACCGCGATCCGCATATCGAGAATTTAAAAAAGTGCAGGCTATAGCTGAACAGCTGAATCTGCGGTAAATCAATACATCGTTTAGAAATGTTTTCACTGTTGAAATTGGCTGTTTCTCCATCTCTCCTTTCTCACATCTCACAAGTATTGGGGGATTAGCGACGAACTCGAAGTCAGAGATCAGAAATTAAAAATTATAGCTTTAACGACGGTATATTGAATTATATTTAACTGCTTACGTTCGCGCGAAGTTTCTTGTTTTCCAGGACAATCCAAGGCTCGTTTAACTCGTACGATGCTCGCAGTTACCTCTGATTATTTATCGGAAACATTTTTGTTTCAGGTATCCTCCAGCACCGTCCAACCGGAAAAGAAGGATTACGAGGAGAGCGCCGTAAACGGTGAGTCCGGTTACTACTCTCATCAGTATCCAAGTATAACATAGACAACATCCTGTTTTCAAATCGCAGCTTACGATCGAGCAAGTTCGTTTCGAATCGGAGACAAAATAACCCTCCATGTGTATTACGAAACATCACGATGAATTATCATTTCTCTTTTTAATACTTCCTCCACTTCTTTCTCTCAAATTTTTTTCACCACCGCTTCGCTGCCATCAAGCTATCCAAAAACAACGTGAGAAATATTCTTTTCGATGATTAAAGCGGAAGAATCAGACGCAATTCAAAGGGTAAAAATATATGTCCCACGAGCGGAGACTCGTGAGTGAAAAATATTGAAAACGAATGCTTGCGCGATTGTTTATTCGAATTCAAAAAGCTGTCGCAGAGGTCGGCAAGCCAAGAAATAATATCGACGCTGAAATTTCGGAAGAATTTCGTTCGAGTAAGTAAACGGATTACCCGACAGGCGGATCTCCGTGTACCGTTTCAACGACGTCGTCCGACTTACCGACCTGGACGTTTTTTTCATCAAGAATGATACACGCTTCGACGTAGCGAAGATTACGACGAGCACTGTTCTCCTCTTACAGCGATAACAGCGAGTAGTAGTAGAATTAGTAGTACTACAGGCGCTCTATTCGACTAACGAAAAGCAGGTATGCAGATTGCAGATACCACGTGATGCTAAAGTGCGAACTTGGTCCAATCGTGAGTCACTGCTTTTATTTTAGCTGCAGCCCGTCAAGTCTGCCGTAAAAACAATCCCGGTGAAAATACAGCTAAATAATAAAAAATAAAAAATTGGCAAACGATATAACAACAACTTCGCGTGTCGCGGCGCAGGTAGCGAAGTGAAATTTACAACAATTTTTATCGCCGTTTGTTACAGCAGCATCAATTACACCGGTCAACACGAATCTTGAGTCTGGGTTCCGGATATCAAATCTTTATTTCTTCCTTATATATGGATTTTAAGAAAGATTACATATACTGCCAACCAGTTATTGTACATCGAACTTGAACAAACTTCAGTTCTCCATTTAAATTTTTTTATAAAAGTATGTCAAACGCGAAACTGAAGTTTGTTTAGTTGTTATTTACAACGAATGTTTGTGAAAATAGGCGATTCTGCTTAAAATCCAAAATATCGTTCCGCTGTCTGCAAAAGCAAACTTTATCCGACAAAACGACGCGATGATAAAGAGTTCGCGTCGCTCCGCAACAAACTACGGACAGGGTTTCATCCGTCAGTCAATTAGATATTCTCTCACCGCCTAGACAGCGCCGTCTGTATTGTTCAACGATGACTGTCACGAACTGGAATGTCATACGATGAAATTCTGCAACGGTATTTCGAACGTGAAGATTCCGCAGTCGTGGGCGGGACCGATAATTGATTTTCACTCACCGAACAGCTCCGTGCGCTGCTGCAGCAGCAGCGGCAGCATCGTCGTTACGGTTTTTTCATACGGCACAAGTATTCGACAGTTTTATATTCGGAAACATGTGAGTGTCCCGTGACGTAAATTCCCTCGTCCAACGAATCACGCGTGTTCAATTCAAATACCCAGGTGGTATTATACGGATTATAAGCGGAATGAAACAGGCCGGAAAATGGAGATTTGCTTACGTCGAACAGATAGTTCATTTTTTTTTTCTTGTATTTTTTTCCTTTTTTTCTTTACCTGTGTGTAGAATACACGCCGTGCGAAGTTCAATGTCGTCGGGTGTACCTGATACGAATGTCGCGTTACGTAAAGCCGTAACTTGATGAGGACAAGAAGCGCCGTTTATACAAATACCGTTATTACACGATTGAAATTTTTACGCGATAAAACAAACAATACAACGAAACGACACGTATTTTCAATATTTCGTCTCAAGCTGCAGAGGGATACGCTTTTCGGTTCTCAGAGAGGAAACGAAATATCAAAGTTGTTTGTTTGTTTGTTTTTTTATTTTTTTTTATTTTCTCACAACGGGAAATAAAAGCGCGCCTCTTGTTCTTGTATTTCACATTTCGCATCCCTCGCTCTCTCCCCTTAAGTGTCGCTATTCGGGTCGGCGTACGGTGAATAAATCTGCGGAGCAAATCCCGGGGTTCGATCGATCCTCACGGACACGTATGATATTTTATTCCATTTCTGGTCGTACATGGGAACCGGCTGTTCGGTTAGACGCGCATCATCGAGAGGGATCGCATGCGGTATCAATTCCGCGTCTGTATAACTCAATTAATTCACTCCGCGCTAATTTGCGAGCTAGATGAGATACCTACTCGATGCAGGTTATTACACACCCCACGGTGCGAATTCTCCGCTTTGACACGCATCGACGATTGCTGCTCCTGCTTCTGCAGGATATTGTATGATGTAATATACACGTATACGTATGCCAAAGTATACATTTCGAATCGATTGT